>NC_139354.1:32934647-33184647 GCF_055883805.1 Amblyomma maculatum | reverse complement strand
AAAGACAAAACATAATCCCCAATGCTTTCCTTGGCCTCGCCGACTGTTGGCCTATTTCCTTCATGTATTATAACGAGCACCCTCATTTCCCCCTATATATATAGATATATATATATATATATATATATATATATATATATATATATATATATATATATATATATAGAACAACACTGCGAAAGACACTTCAGAAAGACCTCAGAGACGTCGCAGAGACGACGCCAGACGCCTGCTCTGTGAGCGTGTCAGTGGTCTCTCCGGGCCTGCTTCTCTGCCCGTTCCCACGTGGCGTATTAAGCGTAGTTTGTTAGCCGACGCCTCGTCTTTTCTGGGACCGCTGATGCCTTCCGCCGAGCCACGGAGCCGCAGGCCAACGCTGCCGATGGGGCCTCGAACCGCATCTGACAGAAGAAAGTAAATAGCTAGTCAAGTAATCTTTGTGCATAACTAAGAAAAAATAGTCGGGCAAGCAATATTCCAAGATAATAACAGAACTGTAGAAAGAGAAAAAATTCTAGATGTCACATTGGACCACTAAAGTGCGATGAGGCGAAAGCCATTGTAGGGGAGCGAACTAGGGGTAGATAGAGGTACCACTACGGTACCTCTTCTCCCTCTCTTCTTGCAGTCCCACATTCCTCCTTTCCTTTACGGCGTGGTACCTGTGTCCACGGAGGATTGTGACAGATACTGCACCTTTTCTATCCTGTAAATTGATTGATTGGTTGATTGATTATTTGATTGATTGAATGCCCTTTATTGAATTGGAAGGCTCATGGCCATGGATGGCGATAAAGGGGAGTAGACAGAATCTTCATTTTTCAGGTCGTCACTTGAATCACATTGCTCTAACCAGGCCATTAAGCGAGCCATACTTGGCAAATATCATCTGTGTGTTAACATCAGTTTCTAGAAGGGAACGGTAGTTCAGGAGCGTCCATATAAACCGATTTCAAACACCACTGATGCCTGCTGTATAAAGCCTCCTACACGTCTGGGTCTGCTTCTGTTCATCGGCGTTATATAATTCGTTTACAGGAAAGGAAAGGCGTAGTATCTGTCACTCGCGGAATCCCGCTATCGACCTGATGGTAGACGACGGGAATTATGAAGAGCGTTTCATGATCGGGAGCGTGGCGCGGTCGAGAACCGACCGCGCCACGCTCCCGATGCCAAACGGCGTTCGCGGCGTTTGGCAAGGTGACGGAAGTCACGCGTGAGCGGTGGCGGATACAAGGCGTCAATGACAAGGATTCTACGACAAGGACTGTCCTACTGAAGTTGAAGCCGGGCCTGAAAGTGGACGACCTGCCACATCAGGTACGCGTCGCCGGAGAGTTGGCCCTTGTCGTGGCGCCTGGACGCCCGATGCAGTGCCTTCGCTGCCACGACACCGGTCACGTGCGCCGGGAATGCAAAGTCCCCCGCTGTACGAAATGTCGGCGGTACGGCCACGCAGACAACGATTGTGTACGCACTTACGCGGCAGCTACGGGTGCAGCGTCAAAAGACGACACGGCAGAGCTCCTGATGGACGTAGTGGAGGCCGAGGAATCCGCAAAAGGCATTGAGGAACAGAAAAAGAAAACCGGCGCTACGGACACTTCAGGACCTTCCAGCAGTGATGCCGGGCGGAAACCTGAAGCGGAAGAACCTGCGGGAAATCAGATGGAGGAGCCGAATGAAGGAGCAAGCGGGCTGGCACTCAAGGAAGCAGAACCAGCGTCTCAGTTTGAGCAGAACCATGACAAGAGCGCCGCCCGCTCCACCGGCGTTCCTGCCCCATCGAAGCGGCCCCACGCCCAGACCAGTGCTGAGGGAGATAAGGCGACAGCTCCCAGCGTCGAGGAGCCGCCGGCAAAATCCAGCCAAGGACGCCGGTCCACTTTGCCGCAGCGACCTGATGGGTCGGCGGAGAGGAGAAACCACGACAAACCGCCACCGCAGTCAGGCCTGCCGCCAGCACCGGATGGCTCCGGTGTCAAAGACGTCGTCTAGCCACGCGCTAGACGCGAGAGGTAAGCACCATGTTATCGGCCTCTTTCCTCTGTATGAAAATGGTTTCTGCGGCTCCAATAAAAGTAGGTATACTTAATGTCAGGGGACTGGCAAGCAAGAAGAAGCAGGGTCAGGTGTATCGCTTTTCAACTGAGTATGACATCGACGTCCTGGCCCTGCAGGAAACGAAAGTTGATGGGGAAGAAGAGACCGGTAGCATGGTGCGACGTTTCACGTCTAGGTATTTTGCAGTAGTGAGCCACGCAATTGGCACGTCTGCGGGCTGTGTCATTTTTGTTAAGAAATTACCCGGACTCGAGGTTCAGGCGCATATGGCATGTCCGTCGGGCAGATGTCTTTGTGTTGATTTTCTGTACAACAAAAAGTATTGGCGCATTATTAGTGTGTACGCTACAAATGTTGTGGATGAGAGGGTAGCCTTTTTTTCAAAACGTACAAAAGTACATCAGTTGTGAGAAATCCCTGATTGTCATGGGCGACTTTAATTGCGTCTTGAGAGGCTGCGATAAATCCAGTACAAGAGCGTTTAGGGACAGAAGTACTGAAGCTCTCTCAGAAATTATAGACACTAGCAACCTAGACGACGTGGCGGAATGTTTAGAAGGATCGTGTTGTGTGAAGTTTGCACATTTCCAGCGGTCAAGCCACGCGCGGCTGGATCGCATTTATGTGTCTACGGACGTCATATCAAAATGCAGCAGTTACAATGTAGTACCGATTTCATTTTCTGATCATTGTTTAGTGGAGGGCGGGATAGGGACAAAAATCGAGGCAATCAGTTTTCATGGCAGACGTGGAAATTAAATAATAAGCTCATTACAGACGATATCTTTAGTAGGAAAGTAAGCGACGAAATTGACAAAATAGAGTCTAGAGGGGATATGAAAATATGGCAGCAGCGGAAACTTTGCAAAGAGCAAATAAAGATAGCAGCAATCGAACGGTCAAGCTGTATACGACAAGAAGAGAAGCGTGAGGAGGACAATTTAAGATCCTTGCTGGCTAGACTACTTGAAAAAGAAAGCGAAGACCCTGGTAAATGGATGGACGATATTAGTAAAATAAAAAACAGGATTGAACTGTTCGAAGAAGAGCGCTATCGTGGTGCGCTTGTGCGGGCGAAGGCGCAAGATATAGCTGCTGGGGAGACACCGTCGAAACGAGCACTAGGAATCAAGAAGACGCGTGAATTGAACTGATCGAATGGGGCGAGACGTTATCCATGGAGAAAGCGGTCATATCCAGCAGGCGTTTCTTGAATATTATCGAACGCTGTTTACAAAGCAAGACGTGGAAGTAAACGCACTCAAAGGAAAGTTTCTCGGCGCTTTACCGCGATTAGATGATGAGCAGAAAGATAGGCTGGAGCTGTCAATAACCGTGTCGGAGGTCGAGCTTGCCATAGAAAAATTGAACCCGGGAAATTCTCCCGGCCCCGACGGGTTAAGCGCGGTGTTCTACAAAGCATACAAACATGAAATAGTGCCGGTACTCACAGCCGTGTACAACGAGTCCTACAAAGTAAATGTATGGCCCCCGTCTTATGGCAAATCCCGCACAGTGTTGATTCCTAAATACAATGAAGCAGATAAGTTACAACTAGTTACAGCATATCGCCCTATCGCACTCACGAATGTAGACTACAAAGTTTTCATGAAAATTCTAGCCCGTAGACTACAGTCAGTAATTCAACAGTTAGTTGGACCACACCAGACGTGTGGGATCAAGGGTCGATCCATTGTTTCCAATGTGCATAAAGTGAGGAGTGTGCTTGAGTGCTGTGATCACACAAACAGTTGTGTAGCCATCCTTCAGTTGGATCTGGAGAAAGCATTTGATTGTGTCTCACATAAAATCCTGTTCTGCATACTCGACCAATGAATGTAGGGTCCGTCATTCGCGAGGGTGTGGCCATGGCGTACCGAAGCTGCACAACAAGATTGATTGCAAATAAGAGTTTGGCGGCCCCCATAAACGTGCAGCGATCGGTGCGCCGGGGTTGTCCCCTCAGCCCTCTGCTATTCTGCATTTACATCGAGACACTGTGTTTAAATATCATAGAAAACGACAAAATTCGTGGCTTCCAATTGCAAGCTGCAGAGGTTAAGCTGCTGGCATATGCGGACGATGTGGCTGTATTCGCAGTGAATCGCGAAGGGGTAATCGAGGCCGTGTCGTCTGTAAAAGAATTCACAAAGGTTTCCGGCAGTAAAGTTAATTGGTAAAAGTCCCTGGGGCTTTGGCACGGAGAATGGCCAACGACGCCAGAGAAGTTCGCAAGCATGTCCTGGGAACAACACCAGTAAAATACTTGGGAGTCCCACTAGATAGTTATCGCGATAGCGAATCGTACTGGAGGGCACAGACTCAAGCCATGCGGGAAAAGGTGGAGGGGTGGAAAGGGCAACAATTGTCAGTTTTCGCCAGGGCCACAGTGTGCAATATGTTTTTTTATTTCGAAGCTGTGGTACGTGATGCAAGTGTTGCATTGGGCAAGGATGAACGTACAGAGACTGCACCGGATATTTGCCATTTTTGTGTGGGCAGCAGAATGGGAACGATGTAGCCGGACCAGTTTGTTTAGGCGGGTGAAGGACGGTGGACTGGGTTTGGGGCATTTATTTCTACGACAGATTGTCAGCAGATTTTTTTTTTGTTCGCGATGTAAAAGATCCATTGTTGCGTACTGTGTGCCAATTAAGGCTCGGAAATGCACTGCCGGACTTTGTTGTCTCGACCGAAAGTGTATCGGGACGCATTTTTGGTTATTTTAGAGAAGTTGTCGCTAGTGCGATTCCTGTCTGTTCGATTTTCTTATGAATATTTATCTTGTATTAGCAGGAAGAAGCTGTACAAGGATTTGTGTGTCGTAGTTCTTCCCATGCCAATGTACAGGGCCTTATACAGTGGAGGACCAGGACGCGACGTACTTAAGCGGGTGAAGGCGATGCAGGTGCCATCAAATGCAAAAACTTTTTTCTTTAAGTTACACACGGAAACACTGCCAGTAAAGAAGTTCTTGGAAGGGAAGAATTTATTTTTACCTTGGGATTCGCATTGCTTAATTTGTAAACAGCCAGAAAGTATAGACCACATTTTCCTACATTGTTGGGAAGAGGTATACTTTTGGGATATTTTACAAAGGACTTTAAAAAAGGAATTTACATTCGCATGGTATTAGGTACTTGCCAGTAGAGAATGAGGATGGGGTGCCTTTTGACCTTATTATGCTAATGGCCCTCCACTGTATTTGGCGCTCGAGAATGGCAGGATACCATTGCGATCATGACGCACGGCCAGCACGGATCTATTTTCGGGAAGGCATGAATAGATATATTGAAATTCAGAAACTTGCTCCTGAAGCTCCCGAGTGGCTCGGAAGATTGGAGCCATTAGTGACCCTAAAAGAATTTTAGCATGACGACGCCACAAACCACCTGGATGATTGTTGTATTAATGAATGCTGATTGTGCCCTGTAAGTGGTTTTGTGTATTGTGCCGAAATCAGGCAATAAAGAAAAAAAAAAGTGGGGGTGTAGCTCAGTGGTAGAGCTCCCTCGCAAAAGCATGACACCTTTGATGACAACCTTCTGTCGACAACGATTAGGTACTAAAGGTTTTCGCCTTCAAACCCGGAAAGCAGCGTCACCACCACCACATTCGTTTTGAGCAGGCACGAAAAATCCTGATTGGTCGATATGGTCATGACGTCAATCACATGAGCTCGCGCGAGGGTTTTAAACACCTTGCAATAAAATGAATCTAACGAATTAAGGGTGAGTCTAAATTACATCAAAGGTATTGTGGAGGTTCATCTGATAGAGATATCTGAGAAAATGGAATTTAATAGAGATACCTGATAAAATGGAATTTTATGCAATGGATTTGCTCCCCTAGTTTTCAACCCCTTTGGTTGTTTGTTCGCACGCAACCCCTATGCTTAATATTCTTTTGTCGTACATAATATCATACGGATGGTTACGTAGAGAAAGGCTAGATATACGTATTTTTATACGCATTATGTATTACGTATATGTCTTATTTGCACATATTCAGACGATCTGGTTTACAGCAGCGAGCAAAAAATCAAGGGCGCACTTAAGACCCCTTTTGAAAGATAAGGCGAATATCTATGGTCAATAAAGTATTTTAAAACAATAATGTCTTTTACTATGGGGCTAGTTCTACTTGCGCATTTATTTGAGAGAACTGACTTTAAATATACTGAGACCAATATTTGATCGTCTTGCACTTGTCCGATAGGAAGAAATTTTCAGCACCACAATGTGCTGCTTGCCAGGATCACACAAACCCTTTCAACCAATCATTTATCTGACGCCCCCGGAAGACAAGGAGTATCTTTATTCAGGCCGAAGGTCCTAGCCGAAACAGGGCGGAAAGGCGCCATGAAGGCGGTCACTGTCACGGAGCTGCTGCCCACTCTTCGAACGAGGAGTTAAGTTCGCTGTATTCGCACCGGTCGGGCAAGGCGCCCCTGCGCATGACGCAGGGCAGGAGAGCGGCTTCTTACGTGTTGCAGTGATCGTAATGTGGCAGCGTCTCGCTAATCTTCCTCCTGAAGACGGCGGTGAAGCCGTCGTCTTATCGTGTCCATCGTGTCCATAAGCTACCCCGTTCACCCCTCCAATCATATCATCCAACAAGATGCAGTGGCGCCCCCTACATACCATGGAGACAGCAGCCATGCCAGACAACGAGCAGAACAATCTCTTTCTAATGAGCGGGGCGTGGAGTAGTGGGGTGCGCGCTGGGCTTGGGATCGGAAGGATAGTAGTTAGATTCCCTGTGGACACGACACATTTTTTTTTTCCTTTACATAACAGTGCGATGGACGTTCTCTGATCAAAATTTCAGAACACACTTTCTGTACACGGCGCGCATGAGCACAAGAAAGGATTTCTTATAAAAGCATAACGATCGGGATACTCGGCGGCTTAGACATAGACCGCAAAAAATATTTTTGTGCGTGGACATAGCCTATCTTTGCAGCGAGCGATGTGATAATAATGGCGCATGTTTTTACAGAGAGTTGTACTAATACCGTTGTGGTGGATATTCTATAGAAAGAAGGTGGACTCTGTCGGCGAAAGTCACCTCGAAGCTTATTCCGAGTTCTTCGAGTGTGTGATGTCCCGTGGGGTGTGCGCGACACGCTCGTACTAAACATGAGATAAGCTTCTGCGAGCTCTGTCACAGGATTGTATAACCCCAATGCCAGGAGCTTTTAGGCATCTCCAACAAAGGCTTTGGTTAAGTCAAGCCCTAGAGTAGTCCTCATGCCCGCTCTCGTAGAGGGGAAAAGCACCTCCCGAGAGCTAGAGCACAATGTCGGAGTGAAAATATTTTGTTAAATGCGTTCTCCTGTCTATTCTTAACATTATTTGATTCCGAACGCTCACTACTACACAAAGTAAAAGTGAAATAAGAAAAGAATGTTATGGGGGGAAATAAAATATATAGCCCCAGTAACTTAGGCTAATGCCAACAATGTTCATTCGTTTCCATTCAACCCCGAAGTGAAATTTAGGTTTTAAGCATTAGCTCAATTTATGTGAACAGCTCTGCAGCCATTCGGGCAGCGTGGCGGCGCAGGTTACTACAGATATTGCATATAAGTCCCCACTGTCTTCAGTACAACAGAAATAAACTCTGGAGCATCAAAATTTGAAGGTAAACGGGTTCCTTGCCTTAAATATCGCAGCGTGTTCAACATAAGCCACTGGGCTGCTGTTGCAGTATATTTGCAGTATGAAATTTTGAGATTGTTGTTTATGAAGATTATACAGTTCAGTAATTATCGTTAAATTTACATTCCCTTAGGGATACTGATATCCCGCGTGAAAAACGAACTCCGGTGCAGTCATTTTGTTGGCAAGGCAGCGTCTGGTAGCTTAGTTCTATAATAATCGAGACACTGCAGGGCACATTAATAAAGAACCGTAATATGTTTCCGTCTTAAAAAACCTGTCTATTCTGGGACGACCAATATTGTTTGCTTTATAATAGGTGCTATCTTTTTAATATAAGATTTCTCAGTGCTGTGAATGCCAAGCAGGAAGATTAATATGTGCAAAGAAAGAGTGCAATAAGTATAATGCGGGAGACGTCCCATACCATGCCCTTTACCATAACTTACTTTCCTTAATGCACGTATGAATAATATTTTTTCTCGTGGTTGCTGAGATTTTCGTGGGGCCCTAACTATAAAGGGGTGGACGACTGCAGTTTCTCGAACCTTTCTTCCACTTTGTTTTGCCAAGAAATAATCTTCGCCCCGCAGACAAACAAGAATCGTGAATCCATCTTGAGCGAAAATGAAAAGTGGGTTGTCATAAAAGTTCGGCTTTTGACCTGAGACGGCGATTTGTCACAATTTAGCGACGCGTAGTTCACCGATGACACCCTTCTTTTCCTTGACCTGTTCAAATCTGCACATTATTAATCGCTCTGCGCTAACAAAGCCTTGACCAATTCTGTTCATGGAACTAGGTCAAGAAGTTTAATACGGGGCTGCTTTCGGTTGAAAGAAAGCTTTGGTGTTTCCTGCCTTTGTTCCGATGACAAAGAAAGTAATGATGGTCACTGAAAAAATACGGCATAAACCCTTTTTAACTCCCGAAATTTCATGAATCAATGCACAATGTCAAGGCTTTCTTTTTACTTTGCTAGATATACCCTTGAAAATCGGTCAAAGCTATAGAAAATTTACGCGTGATTTTTCGCAAGAGGTTAATACTAAATTTGTGGACAGTACTGGAAGATGAGCAAAAATAAAATTTTGAAAGAAGGCAGCAAACACATGGTGCTGTCAGCGTTCGTTCTTGCCGTGCACTTAAGGAGTTGCCACAGTTGCTTATGCGCCATAAAACTCCATATAACGAACTAACTAACTAACTTAAGGAGTTTTAATGTGCTATCGCTAATCGGTTCCGTGCTCTGAATTACGAACTCACATTTGGCTCATGTTCCCCAGAATGCGTTCCGACCAGAGCTCTCCTTGTATCAAGGAAAGTCTGCTGAGTAAAGAGCGAGCCATTGAAGCAGACAATGCGAACGCAATCTCGCCCTAGGTGAGAGGGCTCTTCTAATATGGTGGCCGGGGAGAAATAAATCTTTTTTTCCTCTCTCTTACAAAAGTGGTGGTGGCGTTAGGTCTCATTAGATATCAGGAAAGCTTCTAAAGTTTCGTGTTTTATGTTTTAACACAGTTTTTGTCCAAAACGTACAGCATAGGTGTGTATTTCTTTTCAAATGCAACACTTTAATCACTGCTATAAGAATCTATCAGGGGAGGTGTAGAGCATAAAAATAGTTGTTTCGCTTATCTTATTAATTAGGAACCGCTTCATCAGTGAATGAAAGCTTTGTATTTAATGCAAATGATCGTTCAGAATGAGAATTACTACGAGTGGCACTTAAGGCAGTGTGTCCATTAATTAAATGAGCATTCATTCATCAAAGAACATTTATCTATTGTCTGCAGGTGACATCCCAACATTTTAATGGTAACATACAATAAATACATAAGTAATGTTTATAGGTGCAACAAATGTCTATGACAGATCCTCCAGGCCACTTCATTCAAGATATGAGAGCAAGGATTACAAAAGCAGATCACCTTTTTCTCATTAAAGGACGCACAGTGCACGCAAAGAGAATGCCCAGCCTATTTTGGGGCAGTCAAGTGACGTCATTTTTTATCTTGTAGTAATGCCTTTCTGGTGAGATGCATGCAAGTGTAATAAGTTTTGGCGTTCACAAGATATACGAAATACTGAGCTCTATAAATAATTTAGCACACGCCACTAATCGACCAAAACAAAATTATTAGTCACGAAGAGTAATGACACAACAAGAAGGAGGAGGAGGAGGAGGCGAGGTAGGAGAATGAAAGGCAGGGAGGTTAACGGGAAGGATAAAACCGGTTTGCTACCCTGCATTGAGGGAAGGCGGTAAGGTTTTGGCACCAGAAGCTTTTCATGACCACGCCTCACTTGCCCCGTTTACCCATAAATATTTTCGTACCAAATACACTCACTCGTTGTTATACATGATAGCATGACCTCCATGCTCATCAATCACTGCCAGTCATAATGAGTGAATGGATGAACATCAGCGATTATGTATAACACAGTATGCATACACATACGCCTTAGTGGTAGCATACATACCATGACTGCTACTGCAGGCAGAATCCGCACTATGTAGCGGCCATGTGTGACACATGAACGGGCCTGCGAAAACACCTAAGAGCGGGCTTTTTATATGCTGCCGCTGAAAAGTACAGTCCCATTTGCTATTTTAGAGAAACCGTAAAAAGAACCTTCTCAGAGGTACGCGATGTTTTCATCTGCGTCGGCCTTGCCCTCCTCGCGGCTTAGGGCACAGGGAGACGAGTGATAGGCACTCTCAATGAAGCAATAATTTTTTGCCAACCCTCAGAGGGTTGTTTGGGAACCACGATCCAATACTCAACCTGACATTCTGTTGTATTTTGTTTGAGCCCGCGTTTAAGGCTCTTAAAGCACTGGAGCTTACCGTACCGGTATCTACTAATAAACGAAGCGCAACCATCATTGGACCCTCCCCCATGGATTAGATAAATAAATATTCTCCGATAAACACAACAAACACAAGGAAAGAAAATCCCTCTATTCTAAAGCGAAAGATTAATCTCTACAAATTTATGAGGAAACGTTAAGAACCCCCTTTATGGACATGATGCGAGAGCATTTACGGCTCCCGCCTGCGGCTCGTTCCTGCTTTGCGTTAATGAAATTCTTGCTTGCTTGTTTAATTATCAATGATTTAAAATGTACTTCGAATATTTCGCATTCTTACTAGCACAAATGTCTAACCTACTACGTTACCCAGCTAGCCAGCCGTAAGCGACCCGCCGACATAGAAAAACAACCTCGCTGTAAACGATCTATACGAACGTGTCCGTGCGACCTAGGAGTGAACAAAATCATCATCCTCAGCCGGATATACCCACTGCTGGGTGAAGGCTTCTTCCATATTACTCTAACTAACTCTCTGCTGTGCTCGCTGTATCCACTTGACACCTGCGAGCTTCTTAACCTTATCCGCGCACCTGCTTTCTGCCGCCCTGCTATGTGTTCCTTCATTTATAATCATTTGTAACGTGTCCTTTTATTGTGTCGCTTCGCGTTTCTTTTCAGTGCTTCATATGCGACAAATTTAATGTCTGTTATAGTGTTGCAGTGGGTATGCTTTCCATTTTTTTGTGTTTCTGATGTTTTTCATTTTGTATAACGGTCCTATTAAGTTCACCTACTCCTGTGAGAGCCTAGCAAGGCTTCCAGTATGCTTAAATAAATAAAATAAAAAATAAAATAATTTCTTACCCTCAGCAAGCATAGGTTATCCTCCCTCCGAAACTAGAAGAAAGCGTGCCTGAATCGTCATCCAAGTGACCGGGAAGGTAGATTCCTAACCCACGCTCTGACTCACATAAGAAACCTGATTTGGCAGCTCCCCTAACCTTTGTGACACCTTGTAATCTCGATAACTCATAAAACCTATTGACGAATCAATGATCGATGAGGTGAACTGCCGGCTACCCATTGCAAAGTCAATGCCGTGATTTTTCGCTCAAAACGCCGACGACAACACTGAGACAACGCGGCCATTGGCGGATTTTATGCAAAAAGGCGATTTAAAAGCGGTGGTGTTGCAGGCCCTTGGGCAAGTAGCACCAGAAAGCGCTGGTCATCCAATGCCAGCCATGTACTCCAAGTAGCAGGGCAAGGGGAGGGAAATGGAAAAGAGGGGTTCTTATTGTTACTGCTTAATTCAATCGAGAGTTTTCCAGACTGGCATAGGTAGAGGGGCAGTTGAGGCAAGAGAGGTCAAATCGACAGCGGACATGATACAGGCGAGCTGGGTTGAGCAGGGTTTTAGTGAGTACCCAGCGGAAATTGTGTTCAGGCGGCGCTGAGTTTAGGGCAATGATTGCGGAGTTTTAGAAAGGAGTAACGAACATTGGACGCTTAGTGATACTTGAAAAGCTTGATAGCAATGACGTGATTGTTTCGTGGCCATAGATAAAAGAGCGAAAATTTATCGCAATAAGGAAGCAAGACGCCGATACTGTACTAGTTTTAGAAACGTAACAACGTGCATGCCCTTTCTGCTGCTTCATTTATTTATTTTGCGTCCGTTGTGTTCTTTTTCTTTCTTTTTGGTGGCTATTTCCACTACGCAGCGTGTCACGAGCCTGTGTGGACCTCTGTTGCTGTGCTTTTGTCAGCAGCTACGACTGAGACTATGGGGCCCCGGCTCGTTTCCTTCTTCCAACTGCGAATCTTGCATCTCATTGTGTCGCATGCAAGCAATGCGTTGCTTTCTATATTTTAAGCTATACTCACTTTCTTATCAGGCGGCTCTCGTTGCGTTGCCTATTATGCCTTCATTTGCGATGCACCCCAACTATAGTTAGGGCAATACGTTAGCTTAATTTCCGACTTTTGGGATGGCTAATGGCACTGCGAGCCGTGTATACTAGTGTGAAGGGACGGGATAGTGCACGGAGGCCTGGAAAATATCTTTTTTGAGCATTTTATCAAGTTGTTTTGACTTCAGTATCATTCAGGCGGCCTTGATGAAGCAAGATTGCTTAGAATGAAACCCAGAATGTTCTTCAAAATACTGAAGGAAAACATATTACACAGTGGATTTTAGCGGGCAGTAGTATTCCGCTGTGAGAGGTTACTAATTTATATTTCTATCTTTCGACCTATCCACATAAGGAATAAGGTGCTGAAATCCACGCGAAACTCGTTTCTATTCTAGCATGCCTCATGAGCACATGCTTATCTCCGCTGCGCACAGAGATGTGCCTGGGTTGTTTCTTTTTTCTTGTTTCATTGATATCGGTGCAACTTGTTCATCTTTCAGTCTTGTTACCTTTTCTGACTCCATGGTCGCATTTTACTTGGTGTTTCAGCCCACATCTCGAGGAAGTCTCCAAGTTATTAAGGTCGATTTTGGAGAAAAATATCTTTCTGTGAAGTACGTCTAACTCGGGGTCCAAGGATCTCAGTGGGTTCGATCCCCTTCCAGCTGCTAACATGACGTCAAACAACCCGCACATGCTGGGTTCAAAACCAAGTAAAGCTTCTTATATTTTGTAGGCGATGACGTAAAGCTCTCGAAGTGATTTTACAATTATGTCTGTTTGGTAGTTGGTGCCAGTGATGACTTAGAACCGCAAAGAATGAGGGGATGCCTTTTTTGTACGCGCTTAAAAACAAAAACGTCGTGTTTAGAAACCCTGAAGCTTAAGGGAATTCGTGCCCTTTTCGAAAGAGCACAGGAATCGATTGCATTTGACGTACAGTAAGTACGCTAGCCATAAAATCGATCTCTGATGATGGCGTGTTGCAGCGACTAATTTCAACTGCCTGCTATGCTGTGCCGTGCCACGCAATGCACATTGTTTGGTGATCTCTAAAAAATGACTGCGCACCTAGAAACAACTGCCATTTTCTTGCACTAAATTGCGATGCAGAAGCATGTCTATGGCAAGGCACTATATGGCATGCAGTTTGATCCGCTTTCCACTGTAACACGTCAACAGCGGACTTCGCATTTAGCGCGAAGCTTAGTGCGCGTTCAGTGTGCTTAGTTTCGGTTTCATGCAAGAAACAATGCCATAGTTTTAAAAACGGCCTTGATGTGCCGTTGGCTGGAGTGTGTTTTTGAATGCTGTTATGTCAAATGCTCTCTATTTAATAATTTTGAAAATGGCTCCACAGACATTTTATACAATGCGGAGAATCGAGTTGCACGCACACGAAACTGAACTCTACAACAGAGACTTAATTACTATGACAGGGGAGAGGCTGAATGAGTATAAATCAGGTTATATAGATAGGTTAGGTTAGGGCAGAAAACAGACACAACTCCCTACGAACCCATTAATAACTGGCAAGTGATTTGTGGTAAAGCCAGCAACTGTGTTTTGTTTCACCAGCTCTTTGCAACATTATCAAAGGTAAGGGCGACCTGAGAAAATTCAGATGGCACGGTTTACATAATTTCATCCCTAAATATCTGAGAAAGCTGTATGGTGAAGACGACGGACTCAAGGAAGAAACAAACGTGTGTTGGCGAAAAATGAGCATGACTCGATCATCGAGCCCTTTGAGCGTGGTTGCCATGGTCACCGCCTCCGCTGACGGCATGGCGTATCCTAGCTAGCACAGACGTGATGTAGAATGTCATGCGGCTATGAGAACGCCGCACGATATGAGTGGCGCCGTGCTGCTAATCCCACACTTGAATGAGCATTGCAACAAGTGCGCGCCCTGGGAAGTCGCGCGACAGAAGGGATGGTGTGCTTTCCAATCACACACTTGCGTGGAAAGTGTGACAACTGCGGCGCCTTTCCTGTAAACCAAATTATAATTATATATACCACTGCAATGAATGCGCGCCAAGGAACTGAAAGTTCCATTGTTCAGCACGAGCCCCGACCTTGCTACCAAGGCTCTACAGTTGGCGCCTGATATACCATGTACAGCATCAATGCTCAGGCTTTCGCATTTCTCCCGTCCAGATACTGTAGTTCTCTCAGAGTTGTTTTCATAATTATAGTACTGCAAGAGCATTAGGAGATGCATTTCATATCCCGATAAAAGGAAACCGACAACTCAGCCAACCTTCAGCAGCCTTGCCTGCTAACCAAATGGGCTTGTTAGGCAGGGGTGAACCCCGATAATGGTACGTGCGCATACGAAGCTGTTTTATTACGTGGCAAGTGCATTTTACACAAAGCACATGCGCGTGTGCCCGATACTTTGTATTAGCAGCAAGAATGTTGCTTCGAATATATGCATTTCATGCATTAACCTATGAAGAACCAGGGAGCTTTTGTAAAGCCGTCATCGCTGCAACGTCTTTCTTAACAAATATAGAAGACGAGGCATTGTAGACATCGGTAATCGTCTTTACTGCCCTGCCATTCTCTCAATTAACTTATTGCAAGCGGACGATGATAAACATAATTAAGACGGGTGCCAAACATGGTAAAGTCTATAGAAAGAGCAATGAAACACTACACTCCTTTCTTTCTTGCATTGCGTTGCTACTGTAGCAGGAGAAAATAAAACTTTCGGCAGCCACAGGATAGTATTAGTGGGTGGTTTCTCTACTTCGTAAGTTCGAAATATAGAGTTACAACTTCAAATAATAGACGTATACAACTGTTAAATCCTAGTGTGATCTTCAGTTTACAGACGTGCGTACCCGATGAGCACATCAAGAACTATTTTCGCTCATGAAATGGCATTAGCGCCTGCGTCGCCGCCTCCCTCTGAAGTCTTTGCGCTCAGGCACGCTGCCAATGGCCGAGCCACCGCGTCTCGCAGACGGGCATAGCTGAAGTGCTGAGTCGTGCAGTTTCTGCACTTCTGTACGTAACGTGCTTTCCTGAGCCACACATGCGCGTCAGCTGCCGAGTTCTCTCAGAAGACGAGATCTGCCCGTATCCCTCCCCGCACATTAGCTCCGGTACTTTCATCCCGCTTTCCTCACCGCGGCCGCCAAAAGCCACTTTGGGCTGAGAGGACCGGCCAGGGTCGAAGCCGAAGCGCCCGTATGAGTTATTACGGCCAAGCGCTTAGTGCCGCTTCATTTACGTATGCCGCCGTCAACTAGCGACAAGAAAAGATCAAGAAAGAAAGAAACGAATGACAATAACGATCACACCCAACACTTTCTTTGCATTACTGTTTTTCACTTTCGGGGCTAGCAGTAAAGAAACAAAGTAGACGCGATAATAAGGAAGGGAAGTTCCGGTGAGAGGTTAATAAGTGGCTTCCCGAAGAAAGTACAGATTGGCGCAAAAAGATAAACGACTAGGGTCGAGTCGGAGGACCTTCTTCCGCTACGCTTACACTTATGATTAGCATGCTTTCGGGAGGCCAGGCAAATCTGCAGAATACGTGCTCTTATTCACTGTGAAACGTGGAGGCTAACCAAGAGAGTTCTACTTAAGTTGAGGACAGCCCAGAGGGCTATGGAACGAAAAATGGTAGGGGTAACATTAAGAGATAGGAAGCGTGCAGAGTGGGTCAGAAAAATAACTCAGGTTACCGACATTCTAGTGGAAATTAAGAAGAAGAAATGGACATGGGCAGGACATGTAGAGCGAAGAGAGGATAACCGATGGTCGCTTAAGGTAACAAACTGGATTCCAAGGGAAGGTAAGCGTAGCAGGGGGCGGCAGAAAGTTAGGTGGGCGGATGAGGTTAACAAGCTCTCAGGGGTCAAGTGGATGCAGCTAGCACAGAACCGGGTTAATTGGAGAAATATGAGAGAGGCCTTCGCCCTGCAGTGGGTATAGTCAGGCTGATGATCATGATGATGATGATGATTCTCTTTGAGAACTTGCGCGGTTGGTTACAACGTTAGTGGCGCTTGGTGTCGGCGGGAGCGACGGCGCTTGTGCCAGTATGGCCTCGTTATTTTACCGAGTGTGCCCGAATTTGTAGCAGCCGTATACTAGATAACGAACACAAAATGACACCTTCCAGACAAGCGAGTGTTGTCTGAAAAGTGTTCCGTCTACTAGTTATTGATTGAATGTCCTTTATTGAATTGGAAGGCTCATGGCCATGGATGGGGATAAAGGGGAGTAGACAGAATCTTCATTGTTTAGGTCGTCACTCGAATCACATTGCTCTAACCAGGCCACTAAGCGAGCCATACTTGGCAAATATCATCTGTGTGTTTGCATCAGTTTCTAGAAGGGAACGGTAGTTCAGGCGGTAGGGTTCGATCTCGGGGCGTCCAGTAGAAAAAGCAGGGCATTCCCAAAGTAAATGAGATATGCCGCCGCAGGTTAGAGTCGTACAGTGGGGGCACGTAATCATTTTCTCCTTATACTGACGCCAGCGGGCCATAATACGTGGCGTGTAAGCCGCATGGGCGATGAGCTTATTCAAAAAGACTTCTTGACTTCGGGTGAGGTGGGTTCTTCTCGTAAAAGGTGGGTCTGGTGTGGCCACCTGCATGCGATGCTGACTGAGGCTACGAAGACTGGTCCGAGTATAGTGCATAAGGGCAAGAGAAGGGGTGAGTTGCCCGCCCAAGGTCGAATAAGGATGAAGCAAGGGGGGTGGGGAAGTAAATGTGGACATCCCACCTGCCAAGGCAGCCGCGGCGTGTGCCGCCGCATTGCCCCCTGATTCGTCCGAGTGACCTGGGGTCCAGTGAATAGCGACAGTTCTGGTCGCGAGTTGGTGGCGTTTAAGGAGGCGCTGTATAGCCGTAGCTGTTGCATCTTGTGAACCCGGAGTAGCGATTTCCTTGTAAGCTTCAAAGGAATCAGTAAGAATACGTAGTGACCCAGTTCCGGTGCAAGGCACTCCTGACAAGGCTCCCCAAATCGCGAGGAGTTCAGCGTGAAGAGGGGTACCCTGAGGTAGATGGCAGGCATAAGCGCCTGAAAGGGAACGGTTGTCATCGCATACCCAGGCCATAGATGCGAATTCACTTGTAATGGATGCGTCGGTGTATATGTCAGTCGTATCGGGGATTCGCTCTTGTCGGTGATGGGCAGCTAGGAGCTCCCGGGGAATGACAAAATAGGGGGCAATCAATTGGTATACTTTGGAGTGGAGCATAAAGAAATACAGTTTTTAGAAAATGTCGCGGCATTGAAAGTGGATTGATTGATTGATTGATTGATTGATTGATTGATTGATTGATTGATTGATTGATTGATTGATTGATTGATTGATTGATTGATTGATTGATTGATTGAATGTCCTTTATTGAATGAGAAGGCTCATGGCCATGGATGGGGATAAATGGGAGTAGACAGGATCTTCATTGTTTCGGTCGTCACTCAAATCACGTTGCTCCAATCAGGCCACTAAGCGAGCCATACTTGGCAAATATCATCTGTGTGTTAGCATCAGTTTCTAGAAGGGAACGGTAGTTCAGGCGGTAGGGTTTGATCTCGGAGCGTCCAGTAGATAAAGTAGGGCAATCCCAGAATAGATGAGATATGCCGCCGCGAATTAGAGTTGTACAGTGGGGGCATGTAATCATTCTCTGTATACTCAGTCAGCATCGCATGCAGGTGGCCACACCAGACCCACCTTTTACGAAAAAAAACCACCTCACCCGAAGTCAAGAAGTCTTTTTGAACAAGCTCACTGCCCATGCGGCTGACAAGCCACGTATTGAAAGTGGAAATACGGGAAACTTTATTGGTTCATTGCTTAAATGCCCCGCCGGGGTGGTGCAGTGGTAAGACGCCCGACTACTGTGCCGGAGTTCCCGGGATCGAATCCCGGCCTCGGCGGCTGCGTTTCGATTGAGGCGAAACGAAGTGGCGTCCGTGTGCTGTGCGATGTCAGCGCACGTTAAAGATCCCCAGATGGTCGAAATTACTCCGTAGCCCTCCACTACGGCCCCCCTTTCTCTCTATCCACTTTCACTCCCACCTTCATCCCTTCCCTTACGGCGCGGTTCAGGTGTCCACAGAGCAAGTGTGACAGATACTGCGGCTTTCCCTTCCTATGAACCAACCAACCAACCATTGCTTAACAACAAAGAGCAAAGGAGTGCCAAGAACAAGCAATAACAAGTCATAGAAAAATTACGAGACACTTTGGTGACTAAAGTAGTGAAAGGCGAAAGCCTGAGTGCTGCATTCTGCTACGCATTTGTTGTGAATGTGGTGGTGAATGATGCTCCGAATAAAGAGGGCGACCAACTTATTCGAACTCCTCTCTTCTTTTATGACATGGTACATGTGTGCGCGGAGAATTTTGACAGATACGGCGCCTTTTCTATCCTGCATATCAATTTCAAACGCACTGATGCTTGCTGTACTGACGCTTCCTAGACATCTGGGTCTGCTTCTGTTTGCTGTGTGGTGCGGCGTTCGAGGAAGCGGCAAATGAAAGGGCGCACGGACGCCTGGATCGGATGACCGGTGGGATCAGCTTCGTATATGCTTGGTTGGATGGTTGTACAACTTTTATTTCCATAGGAATTGGGCATCTTCTTCCCCGCGCTCGGCACGCGTACCGGGGAAGGCGGAGAGTCGTGCGCCCGCGGATTAGAGGCTGGCAGGTAGCCCTTGGCTTGTTTCGGCCTCTTCCGCCATATCGATGGTGCGGTGCTGGATCGTAGGATCTGCGCTTTGCAGCGGGGTATCCCAGGCTTCTCTACTTTTTATATTTAGTCCTATTCCTAGTGATTGTGGGTACTCCCAAATTATGTGGTCGAGGGTCCCTTTCGCCTCACAGTGAGGGAAAAACATTTATTCGGAGCAGGCGTGAAATATTCAGCCCTAGGTGGACAGCCTCCTCAGTCCAGGAAGCCTTGGACCGGAGCCGTCTCCCGAGTCCGGTTGACAAGACTACGTTGATCATCCAGGATGGGACTTGACAGCTGAGTCTCCCGCTGCTCTTGTTTGCACTGATCATTGTCCCTAAGTTCTGGTAGCGCGTCAAACGCCCAGACTGGGTTCATGAAGGTATTTGGTTTGTAGCAGCCTCCACGCGACAGCTTATCTATTGTTTAGGCTAGCATCCCATAATCGCCTCGTGACGTCATTGCCTGTCGTGACGGTACATCGCACGCCCCTTGTCGAACATAACCAGCTTTTCATTGAAAGCGTTAAAGTTCACCGGCTTTCCATAATTCGCTGACAGGAATGGAAAGGCGCAGTATCAGTCCCTTGCGGAATCTCGCTATCATTCTCACTGTAGACAAGGGGAATTATGAAGAGCGCTTCATTATCCGTGGCATGTCGCATCATACAAAAGGTCTCAATGTAAATAAAAAACAAAAGAGGCCTGAGGGGGCAGCCCTTCCGCACTGACACTGCACGCTTATGGGGGCCAGGTTTCGTACGCCATGGCCACGCCCTTGCAGATAACTGAACCAACGTTCGCACGATCCAAAATGGACTGAAAAATTTTGTGAGTAACACAGTCGAATGCTTTCTCAAGGTCCATCTGGAATATGGCTACGCGACCATTCCAGTCGTCGCAACACTCAAGAACACTTCGCGCCTTATGAATATAAAAAAAAAAAATCGAACGTAATTTGATACCACATGTCTGGTGGGGACTAACTATGTCCTTAATCACGGTCTGAAACCTTCCAGCTAATATCTTCATGAATATTTTGTATTCAACGTTTGTAAGCGCTATTGGTCTGTAGGCTGTAATGGGTCTCCAGGGTAGAGCCTTTGTTGTCGCTGTGGGAATTTTAATGTGACGAGGCCAGACTAACGCTAGCTGATCATGACATTCATTCATGTATATTGCCTTGTGTGTCAATTTTCATGTTTTGATCGAAGTTTCGTGTTAAGACGTATGCCAAAAGCCAGGGCGTGGAGCAGTGAACTTCTCGGGCGCTGCTCCACGCCCTGGCTTTTGGCATACGTCATAACATGTCCTGGGTGAAAACACCAGTAAAGTACTTGGGAGTCCCACTAGACAGTTATCGCGATTGCGAATCATACTGGAGGGCACGGACTCAAGCCATGCGGGAAAAGGTGGAGGGGTGGAAAGGGCAACAATTGTCAGTTTTCGCCAGGGCCACAGTGTGCAATATGTTTTTTATGTCGAAGCTGTGGTACGTGATGCAAGTGTTGCATTGTGCAAGGATGAACGTACAGAGACTGCATCCATCGGATATTTGCCATTTTTGTGTGGGCAGCAGAATGGGAACGATGTAGCCGTACAAGTTTGTTTAGGCGGGTGAAGGACGGCGGACTGGGTTTGGGGCATTTGTTTCTACGACAGATTGTCAGCAGATTTTTTTTTTTTTGTTCGCGATGTAAAAGATCCATTTTTGCGTACTGTGGGCCAATTAAGGCTCGGAAATGCACTGCCGGACTTTGTTGTCTCGACCGAAAGTGTATCGGGACGCATTTTTGGTTATTTTAGAGAAGTTGTCGCTAGTTGTGCGATTCCTGTCTGTTCGATTTTCTTATGAACATTTATCTTGTGTTAGCAGGAAGAAGCTGTACAAGGATTTGTAAGACGTAGTTCTACCCATACCAATGCACAGAGCCTTATACAGTGGAGAACCAGGACGCGACGTACTTAAGCGGGTGAAGGCGATGCAGGTCCCGTCAAATGCAAAAACGTTTTTCTTTAAGTTACACACGGAAACACTGCCAGTAAAGAAGTTCTTGGAAAGGAAGAATTTATTTTTACCTTGGGGTTCGCATATTGCTTAATTTGTAAACAGCCAGAAACTATAGACCACGTTTTCCTGCATTGTTGGGAAGGGGTGTACTTTTGGGATATTTTACAAAGGACTTTAAAAAAGGAATTTCCATTAGACTCGCACGGTATTAGGTAATACGCAGGAGAGAATGAGGATGGGTTGCCATTTGACCTTATTATGCTAATGGCCCTCCACTGTATTTGGCGCTCGAGAATGGCAGGATACCATTGCGATCCTGACGCGCGGCCAGCACGGATCTATTTTCGGGAAGCCATGAATAGATATATTGAAATTCAGAAACTTGCTTCTGAAGCTCTCGAGTGGCTCGGAAGATTGGAGCCATTAGTGACCCTAAGAGAATTTTAGCACGACGACGCCACAACCCACTTGGATGATTGTTGTATTAATGAATGCTCGTTGTGCCCTGTAAGTGGTTTTGTGTATTGTGCTGAAGTCAGGCAATAAGGGAAAAAAAAAAGGGGGGGGGGGGGCGTGGAGCAGTGGTAAAGCTCTGGGCTGGCGATTCAAGGGATGAAGGTTCAATTCCCCGGTGGGAAAAAAGGTTTATTAATTTATTTTTTATGTATCAGAGCCGCACCAAAAGCATGACACTTTTGCTGACGACAACAGTGAGCCATTAAAGGCTTTCGCTTTAAAACACACGCGCTACCTTGCGTGTGTACAGCACTTGCTGAACCTTTCCTTATATCATGGTTTTCCGCTGCATTGCCAAGTCTACCGTAGAGTAGAGCTTTACGGCGGAGTCTACCTGGTGATGCATATCCGGAATTGAGTAACCGAAAAGCAATTGCGAATAATTAGTTAACTAGCATTAATATTCGTTTTCGTGGTTACTTTTAATATTCTTGAGGCTAACATATTCTGATCTCCCGGATCGAAAGAGTCGCGCCGGGACCGCTTTGTTCAATGTTCCGTTAAAAACGGCCAAAATGAGCTTGGTGAGCCTGGACAAATATTATTCTTTACACACGCGGTATCTTGCATGTCGGAAGACGACCACCAAAAAGAAGAGCTGTTAGTTCACCAACCTTATGAGAGAGTAAGCTGGGATTAAGAAAAGAGCCAGCCGATGGAACCCTACGCCACTACTTAAGCCTGTCGAGGACAGGCAAGCGTGATGTTTTTAATCTGGCTGCTGTAGGTTCTGGCCAGGCATGCCTCCCTGCTGAATGAAAATGATTTCACTCAGGTCACAGACAGGAAGCAATGCGTGAGCACATTCGATAGCGCGTAAATAGCTTTGGTTGTGTTAGCATTTCAAAACGTGCAATTAGCCAGCAATATGTTTAAAACGACCCCCTCGCCCTGGCCACAAAAAGACTAAACATTCCCTGTGTCAATCTGTGAGGAATGAATATCAAACAAGCCTTGGATGAATTACGTTCGGCATTCGTTTGCCGCGTCTACCAGCATCTTTCGTCACTTGTTTTAGTTTTAGTGCTCCCTATGTTCCAGCAGATCTCAAAACGAAATGTCGGTTTGACTACATTAATGAAACCATATTTCTCAAGTTCGGCTGTTTCTATCAGGCGTTTCACAGCACATATTACAAGTCCTGACAATAAAGCTTTTGAATCGGGAAAAGAAACCAAGAAACTCTCTGTGATGGCGGTTATAGTTTACTGCAAACGTCTCCCAGTTATATAACCAATTAAATAAAATCCCTAATTAAATTTGTAATTACTCATGTTAAGTACTTATTGCTAATGTTGCGGGAACAATGGCGTACTTTTCGAGCTGCATGCGCTGTTGCGCCGTGTCATGCATACTTTGTTGCTTCCCGCTGAGTGCTGGACAAAACTAATCATTGCTGTCTATGTGAGAGCTGTTTTTGACAGCGATGAAGCGAAATATAGCGCGTAATATGGCTGAGAAATTGGTTGACCCCTTCGTGAGAGTAATTGTTCGAAGTCAGAGATTGAAACCTAGGATGAGAGTAATTTGAAATTCACTCTAAACATTTTTGCGTTTAGAAGAATAGTAGGTGTTCGTGGCCGAGAGTACTGGAAGGGGTAAAACAGTGCGCCTACTTAAGCCGAATATTTCCCGCCTATCCAGACCACGGATATTAGAAATTACATTGAGCTGCAGCGCATTTGGCAAGTACTCAGATCATGAATGACAGGATACCATGATCACGCAAGAGGGAAGTGTATTATAGCTGTATCTTACTGGTACTCATCTATGGGGCCGGAATGAGGAAGGTAACAGAATGAGTTCAAACAAAACTGAGTATGATGCCGAGGGATATAGAAGGAAAAACTGTAGGCGTAACCTTAAAACATAAGAAGCCTGCAGAGTGGGTCAGGAAACAAACGCGAGTTAACGAAATTCTTATCAAAACGAATAACCCATGGCTGAGTACCTATTTTCGAGGAGCCTTCTCTTAAGGGACGAAGTTAATCTATTCTAGCGCCTACCTGAAGGCGCTGACAGAATTATCACTACACATGCTGAGGAGATATCACGCATGAACTTCTAAGATAATCTAAACGCGGACGTAAATACCTGGTGTATATTTAACTCTTTCCAGATCCGCATTTTAAACCCTACGAGAGATACGCAAACATGGCCTGTGCAGGTGGATTGTACAGCAAGGTGGACATTAATCTACCTGATGCACCACACTTTTGAAACGATTAATTAAATAATGAGCTTCTTTACTTATCACATAAGGGACCCCATAATATTGTAGAAAAGAAGATTTGCAGTGGCGCGAGAGAGCCCCTCGCACTTGGCCAGCCATTAAATCATCCTTCACCCTGTCATCATGTTGTGCCGTCTTCTCGCTTGTCGCCATGTAAGAATATCAAGAAATTAAAAGCCATGAAGGAAAATGTCGAGTCCTGTTTTCAAATTTTATTTAGCAGCCACGCATGCAGTTCAAAATATTTAACATCTTATATACACAGTCGGAAATTTGGCTTCCCGCAATGCACATTTTTCAAATGGTCTGGCTCGCATTTTTTATACAGCAAGTACCAAATGCGTTTGTCTGTTTCTTACCATAGAAGCAGTTACCATGAGATATGCACCGCATTACTAAGCCTAGCGACTACTTCATAAAAATGACGATTCGGAGAAGTCAACTTTATGAGCTGGAAAAATGCGCATTTTTGATGTCAAATATCTTACAATCCATTGCCGAGAAAAATTAAGAAACAGGAATAAATTCATATCAAAAGTAAAGTTCATTAGTTAGTTAATCGTTTTGCTACTGAGATGTATCAGGTACATTAATGTCTGCCTAGCTAGAAGCAGCTAAAGAAAGCACCCTGTAGAAGTGAAACCTCTGCTTAACCATTTCTAATGAGCAACCACGTGAGGGCCTGAAAACGCATGACAAGCCAAAAGTTCCACTAAAGTGGTTTATTCAAATCGCATGTTTTGTGGAAAGTATTACATTGGCCAAATTGAACATTGTGTCAATGACCGTTTGAGGGAACATGCCCAAAAATTATAAAATAAGGATAACAATTACAAAAATCTAGTTACTTACGTAAGTAAATGTGTTGCATGTGTGGCCTGGTTTGAACAGACGAAGGTTCTTGGCAAAGTTAAAGACAGGACGGCATGGATTAGCCTAGAAGATTAACACATCAAAAAACTTGGCATCGAGTGCATCAGCAAACCCCCTTCATGTATGTTCGCGCCTGAGATTGGCTTATTGATGCAACTACCTGTTAATTCTCTGGCAAAAGTGTTCTTTCATGTTTTGCACAGGCCCTCCAGCGCATGCGCCCTGCATTTTTGGTTATTTTCAACCATTGATTGTTTTTTTTTTCTTTTTTCAATGTTATTTGCTTTGTCTTCATTCTATCCCACCTTTCGGCCTATATAAGGCGTTGCCTTCCGCGAACAAACTCCGTTGATACTGGGCGCATGTGCGTGTGTGTGTGTGTGTGTGTGTGTGTGTGTGTGTGTGTGTGTGTGTGTGTGTGTGTGTGTGTGTGTGTGTGTGTGTGTGTGTGTGTGTGTGTGTGTGTGTGTGTGTGTGTGTGTGTGTGTGTGTGTGTGTGTGTGTGTGTGTGTGTGTGTGTGTGTGTGTGTGTGTGTGCGTGCGTGCGTGCGTGCGTGCGTGCGTGCGTGCGTGCGTGCGTGCGTGCGTGCGTGCGTGCGTGCGTGCGTGCGTGCGTGCGTGCGTGCGTGCGTGCGTGCGTGCGTGCGTGCGTGCGTGCGTGCGTGCGTGCGTGCGTGCGTGCGTGCGTGCGTGCGTGCGTGCGTGCGTGCGTGCGTGCGTGCGTGCGTGCGTGCGTGCGTGCGTGCGTGCGTGCGTGCGTGCGTGCGTGCGTGCGTGTGTGTGTGTGTGTGTGTGTGTGTGTGTGTGTGTGTGTGTGTGTGTGCGTGTGTGTGTGTGTGTGTGTGTGTGTGTGTGTGTGTGTGTGTGTGTGTGTGTGTGTGTGTGTGTGTGTGTGTGTGTGTGTGTGTGTGTGTGTGTGTGTGTGTGTGTGTGTGTGTGTGTGTGTGTGTGTGTGTGTGTGTGTGTGTGTGTGTGTGTGTGTGTGTGTGTGTGTGTGTGTGTGTGTGTGTGTGTGTGTGTGTGTGTGTGTGTGTGTGTGTGTGTGTGTGTGTGTGTGTGTGTGTGTGTGTGTGTGTGTGTGTGTGTGTGTGTGTGTGTGTGTGTGTGTGTCGCCTCTCTTGTTCTCGCCTTTGTTTGCGCTATAAAAACCCCTACATCAAGACAACCAACTCACCCAAGAGAAAGTTTTAATGAAAGTGTTTAAGGTAGCAAAAACAATTCACATACGTTGGCGCTACACTGTTCAGTGTGCATGTCTAAAAACGGCTGTAAGCTATGAAATTCACTCTCTCTGTTGAGCCTATTGTACTCCAGCGCACTTTGGCCTTTGCAGCATATTCTACAGCTCATCCAGTGTATAAAAAAGCCGGCTTTCAACTATTTTATGACGGTTCAATTGCATAGAACTAAATACTAGTTGATAGTCCCGTGCATGCCTCCTATGGGAATTCGCTTGTCGTAATGATACAAAACGGGGCACAGCGAACGGTAGCTGTGAAGGCGTCGCTGAGACGTTTCATGAGTGAGAGACACAATGAATGTGTGCCGGACCGGCATCTGGAGTTCTGGAGCGGGGTAAGCCCCTAAACTAAAGGACGGCTGGTGACACGTCCGGCAGTGGGAAACCCCTACAGGGTCATGAGTCGCACTCTGTCGTGGACGATGAATGGTCTTGCGGTCGGGTCACCGGCCAAAACGGAGGAGTTCCACGGCTGTTATTAATGGTAGCACCGCAGCTTTGCACTCAGCCTCGGGGCTAGCGACTCGACGTTCACGTGTCAGTCTCCGCATACACATCGTTCTTTTTTTTTTTTTGTTGACTGTTTCTATCTTTACCCAGCGTGTCGCATTTTCTCGGTCCTGGCCACAGAGGTTGTTTGACAGAGGTGTATTCTTGTCATTAGTTTTCAGCTATATCTGTTGAATTTTACCGTCACTCGTTTCCAGCCTAATCGATATGGTATATGATCTATGGCGTACAGATGCCATTGTGTTGCTTGAAAGAAAACCTTGTTTAGGTGTTCCAGAAGGTAGTAAATAAAGTATGAAACCATAATCGTGGTAAAAATCGAAGCATTGGCTCTATACTCTCTAAAGAAGAGGAAAAACGGAAATAATTGCGATTGCGATTTGTTTAAAGTTATGTTTCTTTTGCAAGACATTCCGGATGCATCAAGCTTGCCTCGAAGGTTCAGCTTAGTCTATATGGTATTTGTCCGGGTGCTCTGCGGGAAAGTATATCCTCATGCAGTCCGTGGGTTCTTCGAGTAAATATATTATGAGTTCTGTGTAGGAAATACTAAAATACGTCAAGTCTAAATCATGACAACAGGGCCAGGGCGGAGTGGTGGAGGGTAATACGGCCCGCTTAAGTTTTTGACCAGTCTCTCATCACTGTTAGTCCAGCCCTGCGTACTGGTATTGGGGTATAACTATTTAAAGCAATTATATTATTCGATCATGGAGCAATTGCTCTAACCACATTCTTGAAGAACAGAAAAAGGTTTCGGGCCTGCTGCATCTTAGAAGCTCATTTATTTTTCACTGATTCATTTATTCATACTCCAGGCCAATGCTTAGTAAACCCTTGTACTGAAACCCCGTGTTCGATAACCTAACCTAGTGTTGCTTCTAAGCTTTTATTTGTCTTAATTCGCGCGTCTTTTGAACTGTTCCTCATTTCGTTTTTACGCTGGCGGTCTAAGTTACAAGCGTCAGGACATCGCCTGTGTGACCTAAAAAGGTAAAACTTATAATGGCCTTTACGTCTTCCTGTTTTTTGTTTTCGCTTTTTCTTCCTGTATTTTTTTTGTTGTTGTTGTTGTTGTTTTCGCTTTTTCTAATACTGCCACTTTGACCTCAGTCACCCGTCTAAATGAGGCATCAAAGGACGGGCCTTATAAGCGGCAAAACGTGAGGAGAGCACTGACACTCTTTGCCGAGGCGGGCATAGACGGGGGAACGTCCATATTATGTTCCAGGATTTGAAAGCAATTTCACGCACAATCAAAACAATAAAACACTGCAAAGAACAATGGTGGCTTTAGTTTCCTTTCCCGCTCTTTCAGGGGCTACATAAGTGGAAACACATGATTCCAAACTTTGAAAACAAAAAGCAAGCAATGCGTGTGCTATCCATGCATGAAAACCTTGATTAAGGAAGCTCAGTTTTGGCAGTTTGAATGTAAGTTTGTTGCGTTGGTTTTGATTTTTAGATGCAGCCTCTGCCTAACAGCAAGAAAGAGCCATGGTTCATTTTTTTCTATGACGCTGCTTAGCTTTATTTTCGGTTTTGCCTTTCTGCCGCTTGATTCTTTGTGCGGTCTCTGTCTCGCATGGTATTCATTGTTACCGCTGATGAGGGACGCTCTTGTTGAAAGGGGTAAAAGTTCAACTTTGTAAATGAGGTCCTTTCGTTTTGTCCTGCAAATAGCAGAAATGGAAAAAGAAACGGCGAATAAGGATCATAACCTTACACTTCACTAACCAATGCACTTAAATAAGGGGGTGCGAAAAAGTGGTGCTCTCTTTCGCACGATGCCTTCCGCCCCCCCCCCCCCCATCCTTCGTTTTTACTTTTTCTACTCGTTTGTTCCAGGGCTTCTACAAGCAATATAGCCACTGTAATAAGGTAGTACTTCATCGGTACGAGTCGTGTTTGATGTTGATGAATATAGGAAGTAATTCAACATTGGCTTCAAAGTAGAGCGAAGATTATCATGCTTTCTGATGACGCAATATGAATACAGCTTAACACAAAAGAAAATTACGTACAGATAAAAGCATGCCGCGAGCGCTCTTGAAAGACGTCAATATTACGCACGAGATAACGCCTATCGGTGGAAATTAAAGTTTAATCATCATCATCATCATCATCATCATCATAACGCCTACCTTTTGATGTGAGGCATTCTCCTCAAGCCGGCTTCTTTGCTTCATTTCGCTTCAGTATAAGACCTCTTAGAAGGAGTGCGCTTCTGGAAAACGGCTTTATCTCTTCTGATGGGGCAGGCATCTTCGATAAATACAACCTGTCTTTGGCTATGAAGAAAACTGCGTGCAACTGCTGCTAGTGTGGAGCTGTCGCAGCGAGAACATTCTAATGTAAGAAATCAATAGATCGGTCTTCACAAGTATTCAAGGCGGATTTAAAAACTCTGCGTGGAGACTACAATTTAGGAATAAATTTTAAAAATTGCTTCCAGCCACCACTCGTAACTGGCCCCTTTTCATGTGTTACGTTCTTCCGCTTCTGCCTTCTACGTCTGTTTGTAAAGCTTGCGGGTGCATATTAATTCTCATTTATGCTGCAGTATCAAGACCATATGATTGTTCTGCATACAATAAATAAAGATTGATTGATTACCAGTGTATCGAATGCCGGAGCGTGGGGTCTTGGATAAGGAAAGGGGGGGTTGTCAAACATTCAAGTGAATAATGCTTACATAGGCCAGTACACAGTGTTCGTGGATACATTGTTCGAGCCCCGAACGGTTTGCGCGAAGAACGAACTATATATGGCTGTATAGTCTATGCTTGAGGAGGATGGATGGCTTCATGGCAATTGGTGCGAATTGATGATTGATAAACTGGGAGGGCTGCCGGAACACTTGATTCCTTACTATAAAACCTCTGAAAAAGAAATAAAAGAAGCGCAGCCCGAATATGCAATTCCTCTTTTCGAAATATGTCGGTTGTTTAGCTTTTGATTTATGAGTAGCGACACTGGAATGACAAAAAAAGAAACAGTCGCGAAGAAACGTTAGTGTGCCATTCTGGACACCCTAAAGTTCATGGGAGATGTTAGGTTGATTGGAGTCCCATATTGAGCACGCCTATCCCTTTTTGGGCGTGAAAAAGGTGAGATAGCTCAATATTTTCACGACGAGGAGGCCAGCCATAGGTTTCCACAGAAGTAACGGGAAGCGATTGGTTTTGTTTGTGATATTCATTATGTGCTCATAACACGGTACTCTGGCTGAAATGCTTACGTCAACTTTCTTATATGACTTAAGAGATAATAATACAAAACCATAAACTATATGTTTCGGTGTCTGATAGTTTCTTTTTAACTAAAACAAAGCACCGCAGTGTTATTAGTGTTTAGCAGCATGACCATTTTCGGAATAAGCTTCAACAAGATTAACGTCACCTTTTAATATGCTCGTGTCATGATGGTTACGAATGCGACGTTAAAGTACGCAGTCGTGAAAGAGTAGGCGAGTATGAGAAGAAAAATTATTAGACAGATGGTAAACATATACTAAAAAAAAAGAAATATCTCGTATCTTGTGCTATTAGGCATACCGGATACTATTGGTAGAGCAAGCGTTCAAGTGTGTGTATGTTATATATACAAATTGTTTTAGGTCAGTAAGCTCTCACGGTTGTAGTCATGCCATCTGAATAGTACGTACGTCGTTCATAAAGTTCGGAAATGTAACTTTTGAAGCAAAATACATTTTGTAAATTTCCAGGCGAACATAATTATGAAGAGCGTCACTTGGACTAACTAGTTCTTTTATTTTTATTTGATGCTAGTTACTTTGAAGGACAAAAAAGGACGATCTGCTCGTGCTCCTAAAAACATGGCTTTGTCGTGCAGTGTAAATCTTACATAGGATCTCTTTCTGTAATTAAAAGGAAATAACTGGATCTAAAACTGCTGTCGGCCCTGAGTAAACGTTCAAACAGGGGTCAATATTTTAATTATTTTTATGGGAACCAAACGACACGATGCGGCACATATGTGCTGGTTAGTATTTGTCGCGGTCTTCAAAATAATAGAGTATTCCGGTACTCCGGTTTTCACTCTAGCAAACCAAGCCTTTTAATTAAAATAACAAAAATAATCCAGCCCACTCGAGCACGCTCCCACGGCCAGAGGGATAGCAGCACAGACCCTTGTCGGCCCATTCGGTAGCAGCGCTCCGGCACGCGTTTCCAAGCGATTAGTCCAGCTGTCATAGCGAGTGAACGATGGCCGCTGTGTCCCGCTGAATCCCGCGGCGGTTTTGAGGAGGCCGTGCTGCGCGCACTAATGAGTTCCCCGAGGGCCTCTGCGGGGATGAGTCCCGGCGATTTGAATAGAAATATCGGCAAACACTGCGTGACGTATACAAAGCCACGCACAGACTTCACCTCTCTGGATGCAAGAAGCCAGGGTCAGAGTTTACATGCTTAATAATACAAGCGTTTGTGAGTCACAAGAAAAGCTCGCGGTTCGCGGTATTCAGCCGACTCACGGCATCAATCATGCGTCCCGGGAACGCTGGAACCTCTCGGAATGCGCTACGCCCGTGGCATTCTAAATCCATGAAGCAGAGTCAGCGGCTTTGAGCGAGGCTGCCGCATCCCCCAATGTGGTACCAGGAAAAAAAAAAAAAAAAACGGGCAGCTCTTTCTGACATAGGCGTGGTCTGTCGGTTGGATTTCATGAACTAAGGTTCAAGCTGTGTTTTGTTTAGGGGCACACATAGTTTGCGGTTTTATCATCACTTAGGCGCGCTGAACTTTAACTCAAGACGATTCACTAACACAAGACAAGACTGGTACTGTTAGTGAATCGTCTTGAGTTAAAGTTCAGCGCGCCTACATGATGATGGAAAACCAACTAGCCCCCATTACAGCATTGCTTGCGGTTTTAGCTTTTTTATTTAGTATTATTTGGGAGCCATTGACTGCTTTTCTACAAAGTGTGAGGAAGGTGTCATTTCTCCAAGCTCTGGAGTCTCATGAAAATCTGGAGCGATGTAAAACTACACGTTCATGCTATCGAATAAAATATGTGAAAATATAGCGGTGAATGGCAGAAATAATTTGAATCTCTTCTATTGCACGCTTACTTGAGGACTACTTTGCCTGGAACAATAACATGTAATATGCAGGTATGACGTCTAGAGACAGTCGCCGCTGAATACCCGTACTTTTAAGTACGCTATGGGTAGTCCTCATGAGATCGCTGTACTACCGTAGATAATGGACTCTTACAGTCTGTACATAAGCCCCCCTTCCCACTACTACCTGTTCGTTTAGCCCTTTCTTGACCACCACTTACGTCACGCAATTAACGTTAAGTTTACACGACAGAGAATAAAACCTTGAAACGTCAAACCAAAGCCCCCCCCCCCCCCCTCATCCCCACCAGCCATCTTGATATCACACGGTCCATTTAGGGACGACTGTCAGATTAGACAAAATGGCGGCAAAAACTGATTATCTAGCATGAGGCGAACTACAAGGCCTGTATCAGCTGTTGTGGTATAATGGTGGCATAAAGGTGCTGTTTTAGAGCGAACATGTCGGTGGAAGGCGTCACTTCGTCAGTCGCCAACAAGGCGGCAATGCTGCAATGGCTTAATATCCAGTCTGGTTGGGGTAGGGACGCGTGAGTACGAGCAAGGCATAAGAAAACATCCTGATGAAACGAGCGTTGCCAGTCAGCCGCGAGATTTGCTTGAAACAACATGCATAACTGAAACTATACCAACCTGCGCATGGCATTCTGACGATAAAAAAATGAGCTCGTGCGAATGACATCGCGAGTTTAGAAATCAAGGAATATGCATACAAAACAAAGCTGAAAGAAACACCTAAATAGCCATAACATTGTTATCAGAAAGAGAACCTAGAGATTCTCTGACTCTGTTCACGGAAAGATGCGTCGAAAAAGGCAACTGGAAAATAAACTAAACAGGGCAGGCAGAAGCATGCGTCCCTGGTGTTTGCAAACTTCCAAACACCGGGCTTTTGCGTCGTTGGGAAACCGCCGACTATCTCACCCCTCCTTCTCCTCGACTCAGCGGTCATCAAAGTTTATCGCTCTCGCCGGACGGGTGTATCGAAACGTCAATGTCCACTCCGCGCGGAACATGGCATCTACATCATGGGATACACAGCGGCTATCGACGCGAAGCCCCTCGTAGTCATATAGCTAGCTGCTTGACTGCTACGATGCCTTGGTTTTACTCTGGCGATATCTCGCACATGAACACACAGTGCCTGGAGACGCGGCTAGCAGTGCAGATATCGAACGAATGTGCTATCTACTGCCTAACTCCCCAAACCGACTAGCGGGAAAAGAAAGGCAAATAGACAGAACTTCGTAACGAAAATTTAAAAAACGTAAGACGACAAAAGTCGAAGCTCCAGCAAATCGTAAAGGACGTGTTATTTTTTGTTCATCGCGCTCCCTTCCCTATGTTAGAAGAAGCAGTATACAGGAACCTCTGATCGTTGCGAATGCCTCGGTTAGCGTCAGTCCTGATCAGGTCAGACAGTTCATGTTGCATTTCACATATAGTCTACTTCCTCTTTGGAATGTCAATGAACAACAATACGGAAATAACAGGAGCTTTAGTAATTATAGAATGTCAGGCGTTCTTTGTAAACGCGTTACATATATCGTACACGGAGTATTTAGGGCCAGCATGAAAAACCGGCTTAGTTGTCGTGAGAAAACGCATAGCAGTTACTACAACGCACTTGAAGAGGTCACACAAGCCACCCATTGTCTTTTTATATAAACCGCCGCTTTTTCCGTTTGATTATATCCTTACAGCTAAATTGTAGGGCGCAGAATTTTTCACTCTTAGAAAAATGGGCAATGCACGATTGTTTTGAATGGTAGACTTTAGAGAGTTAAACTACGGCACCCTTTTCTTTAAAGACGTCCAGTGCATTTTAATTTCAGCTAGGTGATGGGAACTATAAGGTGATTAGCTGTCTTGAGCTGCATCTGCAAGGCGTCAAAATAAAACCACGATGTCTGCATTGCACTTCCGCTTGTGGTTTTACTGTCCCGATACTTTACAGATGGCATGAAATACTTGATTTGATAATTTTATGAAAATGTACACTGGTACCCAGGCGGGCGTATGCAGAGTGGAAAAAGGGAAGAGCTATCATGCTCGCATTCTTCAATCAAGAAACGAATATCCGACGCCCTGCTGGCTCGTCAACGTACTAGTGACAGACGGGCTACATTAATTGCGTAATTACTGCTTGGGCGTATTCGTCGTATATAAAATTCCGTGGCAACGTATCCTGAAAGAAAAATGAGACCATTTTGTTTCTTTGTAATATATATGTTACTGAACGTTTCGCATCAACAATGTCTGAAATTCTGTATTGGTCGTTAAAATATGGTGGCCGACCCTGCTCGCACTCGGTTATTATTGCAATCGTTTTCTAGCTTTGGCCTTCCATTCTTCAATTACTGGCATCTTCCAATCCGCGCGAGATGGTACTCCTTGGGTGGTCTCCTCCTCTTTTTGATGTCATCATGGAGCTGAAACTGTCCTCATGCTAGCATAAACTGGAGAACGCTACAGAACTCTCTTTACTTTACTTCATGATACACATCCGCTGCATCTCATCACGTTAGTGAATAACTGCTCACACAAGCCAACACTCTTGATCCGAGATGCACTTTGATGAGAGCAATGGTCATTATTTAGACGTATTCATTAAAGTTTGTCCAGTTTACTACTCCAGACAAAGTGCTTATAAACTGCTATCTCTAGTAAAATCAGTGGTGTATTTTACTGCTCATTCTCCACCCTTTAGTACAGGTCAAAATCCTATTCCCATTACACCAACCTTTTTTTTTTTTTTTTTTTTCAAGTTTCATGGCCTGATCGTCTGGCTGCGATAACATTCAGAACTTTCAAGATGCCTTCGTGGTGTTCGAATACACTACTGAGTTCGTTCGGCGCGGAAATCACGTTGATAAAATAACTTTCCTTGGATTTTTTTAAAGCACGCATGCTGTAAATTAACGCACCACGATATATCTCTCAACAGCTTCTCACGAGAAATCGACGTAGTTAAATCGGTCGTAAACAACAATACCTTGATTACAGCAAAATGCCAGTCAAGTTTGTAATCGTCTCCAGTAACAAAAATTCAACGTACAACCGCTCTCCAAATGAAATATATTTACAGTCCCTAAAACTGTGTCACTAAACCGCAATGACGCCAGACGGACAACTGCAGTAAGTGCTCGTTGCCGCGCAGCAGTGAAGTCTGCCAAAAACTGCCGTCAATGGCTAGGCTTAGTGTGTCCCTCCTTCACTCGCGCACCGTTGTTACTACGCCGCCTGCAGTGCACGGCCAGGTACCCCCCCCCCCTTCCCCCAGAGAAAAAAGCTTCTAATTATGTGCACAGTCAACGACTTTCATACACTATACTGTTTTTCAGGTTCCCGATTGTTAACCTTAAGCTAACGAGCTTTGAACTTTTAAGCCTTCCTCGCAAGGATGTTCTAGAAGTTAGTTCTCCTCCGCAAATTTTTAATGCCCTGCCCAGTGGCTTCCTGTCCTATCTGCGCACTGTAGCAAACTCGAACGCCATTGTATACCCTCCCTTGGTTAAGCAGTTAGCGAGAAAGAAAATATGCATAACATTTCCGCTAGTCGGATGAAGAAGAAAGAACAGTGGTAATTTTTTTTATTTTTTTTTTCAATTTTTATTTAACCTGAGATTTTTAAATAGTGGGTCATCTTTAAATCTACTTAGTACCCCTTACTGGCGCAGAAACAGTTGAGAGAAAAATAATTTTTAGGTTAAATATCAGCATCAAGGACCAAGGTTTTTCGTCCGCCACGAGTGATACATCGTCTGACCTGGGGCTAAATTGTAACTATATGTGTTAAGCGTGGCTCTCAGCGTGATCCAACTAATCTCGACTAGCGCTATGTAGTCACCACTATGCGGTACATATGCGGACGGCTTTCCCAAGAACAGGCGCACATTCTCCAGTCTCCCTGCCAGATCCGCCGCTGGGATGGCACAGTGGTTACGGCGCTTGACTACTGTACCCAAGGACGCGGGATCGAATCCCGGCCTCGGTGGCAGCTTTTCGATGGAGGCGAAAAGCAAGGCGCCCGTGTGCTGTACGATGTCAGTGCACGTTAAAGAACCCCAGGTGGTCGAAATTTCCGGAGTCCTCCACTACGGCGTCTCTCATAGCCTAAGTCGCTTTGGGACGTTAAACCACACAAACCAACCAACCAACCTGCCAGATCGATCCCATTTGATGCACAGTGAAACGACTGTTAACGTGTCTAGTAGCCACATGGAGCTGGGTAATTTGACGTGAATTGAATAATTTAATCCAATTGCTTCACCTCCCTATGTATCAACTCCGTACTACCCGTCCTTGAGTAAACTAAATGTCGACTAGCTGTCTACTCTCCTTTATTTGAAGCCAGGAGCAAAACAGATTCCTTCGCGTGACACTCCTGGTTCTGCATCGCCTCTGGGCGTTCGCAATGTCTAATGGAAATTAAGAAGAAGAAATGGACATGGGCAGGACATGTAGTGCGAAGAGAGGATAACCGATGGTCGCTGAGGGTAACAAACTGGATTCCAAGGGAAGGAAAGCATAGCAGGGGGCGGCAGAAAGTTAGGTGGGCGGATGAGGTTAAGAAGTTCGCAGGGGTCAAGTGGATGCAGCTAGCACAGAACCGGGTTAAGTGGAGAAATATGGGAGAAGCCTTCGCCCTGCAGTGCGTATAGTCAGGCTGATGATGATGATGTTGACGATGATGATGATGATGCTGATGATGAATGTCCCTAGCAGCTGATGTGACTAGGGATAATCAGAAGTGGCTGTTCGGCCGCCCTTGTTCTGCGTTAGGGCCTAGTTGGCTCGAAAACCCGTGACGAGCCACTCGAATAACTCCTGTAAAGCTTGCTTTGTTGCACATAGAGTTATTGTGTGGAAAAGCCTTCTAAGCTGCAATGTTTGTATGAGGAATTTATGAGCCAGCAGCAAGCAGCAGCTGGCTCCTAGTTTCAAGCAATAGTTAATGCCTTCTAATAAACTGTTGTCTGTTCCAAGGCTTCGACGTGCACTTGTAAGGGTTTAAAAGTGAAGCCACTGCAGTGGCCTGCTCAGAAGTTGGCTGGCCGACCATGCCAGAAACTTTGGCTCCGAAGAAATCACACAAATCGTCAATGGAAAGTTCATTTCCTTGCTTAGGATTCCATTAGGAACCGACTATTTCCGTCTTACCATCCCTGACACCCCAGTCTTCCGATAACCGCTCCAAAGGAAAATCAGGCCGTAAGGACAAGAGACAATCGTCTCACAGCAAAGTTCGCTTTCTTCTTTCGTCAACCATGTTGCTCTTTTTATCCGCATTGTACCCTGGTAAAGCAATCAGAACTGGCTCTATACCGCCTGACTCCAAAGGGAACTGAGGGGCAGATGTCGATACGAGATTGCGAGTCGCATCCACTTCTTGCGACAGACCCACGGCTCTCTATCAAAGTAACCGGAAGGCAAAAGATAGGCGGCCATCGACTGCAAGCTTTTCCTTGCCCGTTTCAGAGCGGGGTGCAAGGAGCTGCGTATTGCGAGGAATACGGTGACCGTAATTAAGTGTTGCGCTGAAAGCAGCTGTTTGTCTTTTAAATTACAGCGTATTTGCTAGGCGCTTCATTATTTTATGATTTCTCTTGCCGGGAAGGTAATAAGGTTGTTGCGAATTCATCCGTAACTTTCATTACTCCAAGACGCAATCGTCTGTTTGAAGATAAGGCTTCGCAGATTACACTCAAATAACAAGAATAGGAAACATAGTGCGCAGAATAAAAAAAAAGCTAGTTAACAAGCTCTTCGAATAAACTACGCCGTCTTCTCCAAGGTAACCCGAAATTTAACAAATTAAGACACGTTTGAAGTAGCAGTCGCGAGTACGTTTATCAACCTTCGTTTCTTGAAGTATTTTCTTATCCGCGTCACATATGAAAGGCGAATGGATAGTTTGCGGCCCAGTGCGTCATTCGTGCAGGTAAGGTAAAATATATTAAAACTTAGTACCCTACAAATAAGAGTCGATTAAGTACTAGTAACGAAATTGGTTTTCATCCTAGATGTCTGCATGTATACGAATATGACCTGTATGCAACACGTTTTCTATTTGTGCATCTGAACTCCATCGCTGTACAGCATAACGCTATTATCAAAGCCCCAGTGTAACCGCAAAACTAAGACAGCATTCTGAGAAATTACGAGCATTCAGCGAATCAAGCGACCCCTATATGGCATCAGCTTGACGACTTATTGCATAAATTGCTTACTTCTATCTTCACTTATATATACCTATTAATGGTTCACTTGCCTGAGCCATGAGGTATAAAGCTGAGTACAGTCCCCTTTTTTGTATTCCGCTGCACGATAATGCTGAACGTCTCCCTAGTACAGCGCTCATGAACATTTTCTGCGCACACTAGTAAAAAAACTGCGGATATAAGAATATATAAATGCATTTATGTATTTTCAATGTACACCCCCCCTCACACACAGACGTAGATGCATGCGCACGCATACACATATGTACACATAGAAGCGTATAGACGTTCTCACGCACGCACATACACCCACGCACCCACACTTTGTTAACCAAGCATTTGTGTCATTAATGACACTTCACTGTTCAATTGCATTTAATTACTAGAAAAAATAGGACGAAATAAAAGAAACGAAGAGATTGTTCCAAACACAATTTGCTCTGACGCCGTTGACCAGCCCTATAGCTTAAAATGCTTCAACTCTTGGTGTACTTAATTTCGTCGTACACATCTATAAATACCAGGCAATTCGGTCTCAAAACGGCGCTGTAATAAGTGTCATCGACGAATTGCATCCCTTAAACTTTTGTGGCGGATCACATATTCGTTTCGGCGATTACTTCACTGGACATGCTGTTATTATGATTTACAAAAATTGCATTCAACATGCTCCTCAGCTACTGCTTTCTGGTCTCGATCTGAAAAGTAACAGAGGCTGTATATGTACTGACAGTACACCTGGTTGGCAGGAAAGGCAGGGCTCCTTCTTTCTGCATTCTGGAAGAATTGTCATAACGTTTTCGTGTGTGAGTTTTCAAAAGTATCACTCTACGCTAAAGCAAAAACAAGAAATATGCATAACGTCCTCCTGCTCTTCACATCAACGGATACCGACTCCATTTACTGGAGCAATCAAAGCTTGCACGCTGCGGCCTCGAGCAGGAAGGAGTGTCGAGGAAAGCCAGGGAAGTACGAGGCTAGAGCTTCTTGGGAACGAGCACTCTCGGAACGAACTGCACTCTCGGAACGAGGACCTGACGTGACCATTCTAATTAGCGTGAATCTTAAGCACGCATAATCAGTGCCGGCAAGAGCCATTCGTTCGTTTAACACCACTGCGTCGGCCTCTGATTGGGCACTGCTACGTTCACGCTGGTTTAAGTCTTATGTGCGTCGACTGCAAGTGACTGGTTTGTTAAAGAAAATAAAAACCGAACACTCGGTGGCGTCCTGAATTAAGCTCAAGATCACGCACAGGATTTATGCCATGATGGTATGTGATGCTCATGAACAGCCATAGCACTCGCAACTCTGGGCAAATACAACGCTCGCTCCGACATCATATCTTCATATGACATCGTTGAGAGTTAACTTACATGACAAAGATACAAACTAGAGTGCCAGATGAGTTAGAGGGGCACTTGAAAGCACAGCCATGCTGTCGTTACTGACAGAATAGTAAATTATGAAAACACATTCTTCGCATCACAGACATTGCAACACTGCGCTCTCAATTTTATTTTTCTGTAGCTTGGTCGATGTCTGTTAGACGTAACAAGACATATTTACTGCAAAGAAATGTCAGTTGCTGCTGAGAGTTCTGAAGTCATAAATGTTTACTGGCATATGGTTTGAACTAATGACAATGGTGATATTGTGAAAATTGCAAAGCCATATATTTTTACTGGCATATGGTTTGAATTCATGGCACTAGTGACTTTGTGAAAAATTGCAAGCTCCATGATTGCTGGCAATGTATTTTCACCACAATGTTTCTATTCGTGCTGGGAGCAAAGATTAGATCTTGATGTCCTTGATATTTCTTTCATGGACATGGACGACCACAGAAAAAGATCCAAAATCCGCACAGCCTGGATAACTCTTCATCCACAGCGCCGGTGTTGTCTTCTTCCTTGTCCCTTGTCCGTCATATCTGCGCTGTTATTCCTTACATCCACATTTCCTGAACGTGTTTTGTGCTTGATTGTCAAAGAAGCAAATTACGGAAACACGAAGCCACGCAGTGTCTATTAATACGGGAATCAATATCTTCGAGGTCTGCTGAAAACTACTACAGGGAACCAACTGTATTAGCCATCAAACCGTTTACCTTTTCTATAGCTTGGAATGGGAGCAGTTAGGGATATGGGTAGATGGAGAATACCTCAGTAATCTGCGATTTGCTGATGACATTGCCTTGCTAAGCCACTTGGGGGATGAACTGCAAATAATGATTGATGACCTAGACAGGAAAAGTAGAAAGGTAGGCTTGAAAATCAATATGCAGAAGACTAAGGTAATGTTCAACAGCCTCGGGAAGGAACAGCAGTTTACATTAGGTAGCGAAGTACTGGAAATAGTAGGCGAATATGTCTACTTAGGACAGGTAGTAACCGCAGATCCGGACCATGAAAAGGAAATAACAAGAAAGATAAGATTTGGATGGAGCGCATTTGGCAAGCACTCGCAGATTATGACTAGCAGCTTACCGGTATCGCTCAAGAGGAAAGTATACAACAGTTGCATCTTGCCTGTACTCACCTATGGGACTGAAACGTGGAGGCTAACCAAGAGAGTTCTACTTAAGTTGAGGACAACCCAGAGGGCTATGGAACGAAAAATGGTAGGGGTAACATTAAGAGATAGGGAGCACAATATGTATAACACTTGAAAAGAATAAAAAAGAAGAACTGAACAAGGGTATATAGGGTACGCCTCAGGTCGCAGATGAGCCAACGTTTCGACAAGTGGACTTGTCGAAACGTTGGCTCATCTGCGACCTGAGGCGTACCCTATTTACCCTTGTTCAGTTCTTCTTTTTTATACTGTGCAAACCATCTTCTTCCTTTCGTTCTACCTGAAACTTGAAAAGAATGTTCTACCAACGGGCAAAGCAAAAGACGACTGTTAGTTGGCAATACACATTATTTGACAAAGCGCTACTGTGGAAGGGCAGATTGTCGCCTGAAGCTTTCCAGCAGAGATTCGGGTATGCACATAAGGGCAAGGAGTCGCATGTTGACTTCGCATCTTCCCTAAAAGTCGACGTAGTTGAGTGGCTCAAAGGTGAAGAGGCTTACGAAAACCGCGATAAAGTTGTAGAATGCATCGCGTTAGAGCAGTTCTACCGTTGCATCGATGATGATGTCCGACACTGATAGCTAGACAAGCTGAAGGAGGTTAAGCTAAGCAAAGCAGCAGAGTTAGCTGAATATTCTGGCTTTGGTCAAGCAGTACAGTTTCTGCCCCTCCCTACTATTATTCAGCCACGTAGTTTACCACCAGTAACCTTTCCTCCATGGATACTACCGTCTTTAAAGATGAATATGTCTGTTCTTGGCGTGGACGCGAAGAGCCGCATGCCATAGGCAGCACTTCTGCAAGCCGCTCTCGCCTACATAGTCAAAGAATATACGCAGCACACCCACATAATCACCGACGGTTCAACTGCTCAAGACATTTCATCCTGTGGCCTTTATGTACCCTCAACAAAATATGTCCTGTCTTACCGGCTGCAGCGGAAGACATCTACGACAGCTGAGCTCCATGGCATTAAAGAAGCTCTCCCCTATATCCTGCGCCAAACTCCCGGAAGATGGGTTATCATCACTGATTCCAAAGCATCTCTGCAAATCTTGAATAACCTGCTGAAGAAAACCAATTATCATCATGTTTCCCTTGATATCGGGTACCTTCATCATTTGGCTATTACCGCAGGCCACTGCATAACATTTCAGTCGATACTAGCTCACTGTGGCATTAAAGTAAATGAAAAAGCAGATGAAGCGGCTCGCAAAGGCCACCAACATCAAAGATACATTAGGACCTTCTTCACGAAATTTTATGCATCTCAACTGGCTAAAAAATTTGCTTCCGAAACAAAGTATCGACTTTGGAGCTTGCCGACGCATCACTACCAATTTCTTTATTCAATTGACCTACATGTAAAATCAAGATTTTCACCGAAATATCCTCGTCAACTAGAAACCCTTTACCGCCGACTTCGTCTAAACTGTGCATATACAAATGGTTTGCGCTACCGTTTCGGTGAAATGAACAGCCCTTATTGTGACAGCTGTGGCTCGATTGAAACTGTGGAACATATTCTACTTGAGTGCAGCTTTAAGTGCATGGGCTTTTTTTTTTAATTCTGATAAGATGACTGCTCTCAGCACTGCCGCTAAACAAATTTTTAAGCTATCTCGAACCCACCTCACCCCTCTCCTCTCTAAATTGAGACTTAACCCCACACCTAGAGCGAATGTTCTACTTTGAGTCTGTGGGCAAGTTTTTAAAACAACAAAATTTCTCGCATCTGGAGATTGTTCACCGCAAAACGTTCTTTTCTGAGTTATTACGACCATTCTCACTCTATTTCGCTTCATAGCAAAATACTTCACAGATTGAATTCTCCGAGTGTGCGCCGAGATTTCCCAAGGGGTGCGGTTCCCATCATCTCTAATATTATCACAGGTGGACTTTTCTTACCTGTGTCGAAAATGAGTTTCGGAGACTAGGTAAGTGCAACTTTCAACCAGTTTTCTGAAACGTACAGCTAGCGCATTATGAACGAAAAGTTCGCCACTGAGACAATACGAAGAACTTAGAAGTATCCCAACCACAGCAGTAAACTTATATACGTCATGAGTCACGCCACGAAGCCCGGCGCGTTCAGCCCACTGCGACCTTTGTACTGTTCTTCTATACCGAAGTTTAGCGGTAGACAGCTACGGTGGGTTTCAGGAGGAGGACACGCTATCATATCGAAAAAGATGTTCTCAGCGATAATAACATCGAGCTTCCATGCGTGGTTCGATGACTGAAGCCAATGGCCGGAGTCACGGCAGCCGTAATGTTCAATGACTTTGGACTAAGCGCATTCCTGGAAGCGCGCCCGGAAACGGTGAATTCTTGTTTGCTTTTTCTCTCGGAAGCACTTTGTTTTCGGAGTGCGCTTCCACACGCGATGCATGAGTTTCCATTTTATGGCATTGGCAGCTGAGTTTTGAAGAGCCTGGTATTCGCAATATTCCCGCTAAGCGCTTTATGATACCCAGGGAATGAAATAAACTGGAGTCAAAACAGTCTTGGATACACGTGCCTAGATTTTATCGACAGCATGCCGCATCTGAACTTGCGCATCCAACCACAGCGAATAAACAATCGGAAAATCGCATATCTGGTTCATTTTTGGTGTTATTGCCACTCTGTTTCTGATGTTTACATCTTTTGAGTTCATGGATCGCTTAGAAGCACTCACTGCGAGCAAATAACCGAAGTTTCAAGAAGAGAATAGCCGATAATCAAGGCTATATCTTTAAAAAATAATTTAGTTTCAGAACTGCAAACAACAACAGCTGTATTCACGAAGATCCAGCGTTAAACCATGTGATTAGCACTAGCGGCGGCATGACGATATGCCCTCTTCCCTTCCCCTTGCGAAATATCGCTACCATTGCCGTTAAACAGCGTAAAAAGCTGACCATGGAGACAATTAGCTGTAAAGTAAGCAGTGTCGTTTTGTTTTCCTGAGGGATAGTTCCGTTGAGCACGCCACTTGTCTTTCTAGCCGCATCCATTATGTTCTTTTTTGATAACTTTATTTAAAGTCTAGAGAATATGTTTTTTAGGCTAAAGCAAAACGCGAAGACAAGATACATTCGGCGATAATACCCCTAGACTATACAGGCAAATACACAGACATGCTGTTCTTAAACGATACCGCATTGCGAATATTTCACGTAACTATAAGCATGAACTAACAACATCTAAATTTGTTGTCTATCAGGTGGAAAAAAATTCACTACGTTTTATTGCACCTAATACAGTAATTTATCGAGAGCATAAGGTAAATATTCTAATATTCAGTTTTGGCAATTATTACATGCCACTCGGGAAAACCAATTTCAATTTCTTCACAACAATGAAGCCATCAAGTGTACCTTTTGCTTTTATTACAGGTGCTTTCATTAATAAAGTCGAACATTTTTTTTTTTTTTTTAAGCAAACTGGATTGAGTTTATTTTAGTCCTGTGGCACCCAGTGGGAAGCCGATAACTTCATCAGATCAATAGTTAACTGGATGCTTTAAAAGCGTTTCAATTTTTATTATAAGGAATTTGCATAATTGACGCTCGTCCTCCAAGACACACAATCAAAAATTCTTTAACAGACTTGTAGCGTGAGTCATAAGGCCGGCAGATGTTAGCCTGACAGGCAGCTTCACATAGCAATGCAGCGTTGGCTCACCTGTATGACATGATCTCTCCATCTAGAAATTTCGTCCCACATCTTCTGCCACCACCATGCAGAGATCCAGGCGGGAGCGCTGTCCTTGGTTGTCATTTCTTCTTTTACTGCGGCATCGCTGATAGCCCAGCGCAAGCAGTCATTTTGCTCGCAATCCGTCATATAGGCGTCGACGCAAAACACTCTAGGCCTGCGTTTGGTGTAAACCTATGTGTGGGACTTGTAACGAAAGTACAATTCTTAAAGACTTTCTTTTTATTTTACCAACGTACATTACGATACGGAAGGCGTACGGACGTATATGTATGATTTTGGATTGATGTATAATTTTGGATTAGTGTTTGATTTTGGATAAGATTTCCAGTAATTACAATATCATGTACCACCAAAGTTGGCAGCTCCAGAAGCAGGCGAGTAGATGGATGGGCAGAAAGAAAAAGTTACGAAATTGGTGAAGGTGCGCTGTTGGGCTAGAAGAGTAAAACCATTTATTTTGTGAGGAAACAGGGATTAATCATTCAACTTAACCATTTAAGACAAAATAATGTATTTTTATTTTTGGTATTTAGCTATTTTACAATCAGGTATACATTAATTGGCTCTTCTCTTTGTTTGCACGAAGTTTCTGCTGAAGCAAGTAGTCATTACTTCAGTAGTGGTTCCGGTAGAAAGAGCTTCCATTCTAGTTTAAATAAACACGATAGCTAATTCTACAGATGAACGCTTGAGATGTAATTCGACAGTCGCCCAAACAATGTTCCGGCAAAGCAGCGTACCATTATAAGATGAAATACGAAGCATCAACCAGTAACATCCGTTCAGTATTTAGAAGGCGTTAATATTTCGTATCAATCTCCAGACAAGTAAAGGTACATTTATTACGCAGGGAAGAATTAGAAGGTGATCCATCTTTACAGCTTTGTCAGGAGTAACTTTTCTGGTATTCAGTACACGAAGAGATTGCGCAAGATCTTCGTGTGGCACACGCATACCGCCAGCCTTTCCACCTCGTCCAGGCTTAAAGGTTAATTGCATAAATTCCGCCATGGTCCGTGCCGTCTCAATTCGACGAGATGAGATCCCGGAAGCCTAACCTAACCTAACCGAGCGTGTCCTCACGGTAGAATGGCCACCTCTGCTTCATGAAGGAATGGGCACGACCCGTGCTGCCCGCCGGATAATCACCAGTTTTTTTTTAAATTGGTACAAACCATGCACCGTCCGACCATGCGCTCAGCTTTTCAGGGTGCTTGATTGTGGAGAGGAGCCTGCACTTTTAAGTCCCACCGCTATGGGCATTGAACAGGTACACGAAACAAAACGCCCATATATAGGCATCTACCACACAAGAAGAGTTTAACATTGCCTTATGGTGGAAATATTCACTTTCCCGCCGTTAGCGCAATACTTTAGTTCAGGGCCCTTTTTCCAAACACTGCACATCATAAGAGTTGAACATAAGGCCTTGGGGAATCTTCAGATAGTACACGACGGCATCAGGGACTGAGCGTCTGACTTCCCAAATGCGAGATATAGATATTTCATGCGAGGCCACCGTTTCGCTCAAAACGAAAAGGCAAAACAAGTTGCATTACTGAGCATGCGTTTCGCACTGTTCACAAGGAAGCAATGCAGAGTATACGGACCCGCATTTTTATGCTTGAATGCCTACGAACGGCGGATGAGGCTCACATCCCTATTGAAGCCCCGATGAACCTTTGAAAAGGGATATCTTGATCAGTAACCACAAAAAAATCATGCGTATTCCCGTACATCATTCAGTATTAGCTGGAAGCCAGAACTCCCCATGCGCCGGTGATGAGGAAAGTGCCAACAGGGATGGACCATGGGCAGGGCGAACGTGGGTGACTTGACAACAAGGGCAAATTATTTAGTATTACCCACTCGTCGATTCGCTCTAACATTCTCTTCGGACAGCAGCTGAGCGACAATTGTAGACTTTTACGACATGCAACAGCGACATAGTGTTGTTTACTCCACAAGTTACCATTCCCAGGCACCGTTCTACAAATTATCAGATTTGCTATGCAATGAGCAAGAATTACTGAGAGGGCTTGAACTAACTCGGTATCAGTGTTGAGGATTCCTGGGCACTGCATTCTTTCGTTGAGAATCACACAGTCTTCCATACTTTGGAACAGGCACTGCATTAAATAAGGTTGCGAAACAAGTGTCATTGAAAGAGGCAGGTGTAGCAGCTTGGCGCTCAGTATGCGCCCGCAGTGCACAGATCATAGCATATATATATATATATATATATATATATATATATATATATATATATATATATAATATATATATATCTTCTCCACAAATTGAAACAAACCTTCTTGACCCAAGCAATGTTTCGAAAGGAAAGTTTGGGGTGCTTATAAAATTATAGCTTTCACCGAGTTCTACCGAGTCGGTGCTTTTATTTTTGCAGGGTTTGGCGCCCTCTGATCAGCTAGCCCATCCATGCCATCCCCAACGCAACAGCCCAAGCGTACGCTGGCGGGCGCGGTCTCTTGGATGGCGCGAATGCTTCAGGACACTCACGCTTTCACCGCAAGCCGAGCGACCAGAGTCAACGTGGCAATGCTTTGTGAAGGACAACCTCGAGCAAACTGTTTGATACAAGCACAAGAGCTCAGATAAAGGACAGAAGCTGCAAGCGCAGTTAGCCCTCTTTCTCGCCACTGGACGGAAAGCACATTTGAGTTCCGGGGAGCGCATCAAGGTTGTTTTGGGCCTACTCTATATGCACTGGTCCGTCGGCTTACTCTAGGACCGCACGGACAAAGCGCACAGCCCGATGTTTGAAAACAGGCTGTGTACCGCACAAATTCGACCGAGCGAAATCCGAGTGCGGTGTTTCTCCATTACAAAGTCAAAGCAGTTTGGTCTCACCGTCCATTTGTTCATCTCGCTGCCTCAGATCAGGTCAGGTGAACGAATCTGGATGAGTTTAGCGTCCAGCATTTTTTCCCTTATTTTTATTGGTGCGCCAGATATACCTCGATCGATGAACTCCTTTGTGCAGTGCAGCTAAGCCTGATGCTTGGGCTCTGTGACGCGCATAACTGTTCGGACATGTGGATCATAGTACTGGACGTGTCGGCTTCTTTGTCCCATTTAATGCGATCAACAAAAAGGGGGGGGGGGGCGAGCAAATTTCCATAATGAGAAATTCGGCTTTATCATGTATGCGCAGTCTCTCCAAAATTTTTTTCGGTGTCATAACACTTTGCGTGATGTGGGAATACAAAAAGGACGGATGAATTTATAGACGGTTTAAAGCTTTGGAGCATGGACGCCGCTAATTTGGTCATGTGACCTTGCCGCCATTGCGCGCCTCATATTCAAATGGCTGCAGGAGCGCTTGCATCGTCCGGCAAGGCGCTCCTCGAGATCGCGCAACTGGCGTGTGGCGCAAAATCTTTCTTTAGAGAGAGAGAGAGGAGAAAGATGAGGAGTAAGGGCAGGGAGGTTAACCGGTAAAAGAAACCGGTTTGCTACCCTGCACTGGAGGAAAGGGGTGAGTGGATATAAAAGTTGCGGGTAAGAGGGGGCATGCTAACTTATGTGTGCCTTTGGTACTTGATGCTTGCGTTTGACCAATAATGAACTCATCTTCTGACTTCCTGGATTGCTTCAAATCTGGCTGCAAGCGCACAGACACTTGTCAGCTTGTAATGTTTCCATACTTTTTCTTTCAGCTCTTCATTTGGAAGCCATGTTAAGAGAAATTTGCCCTCTCGGAACATCCTTTTCAGTGCTCTCAATTTTAGCTTGTAGTGAAAATGAGTAAAGAATTCTTCAGCGTTATCACAGAATGAAATTCATAACTGAGATTGACGCCCAAGTCATCGCCTACTTACGGCCCGCGTATTATTTTAGCTTTTATTAAGGCCGTGGCCAGGTTCCAGAGAAACACTGAAGTTGGTCGAAAAATGGTTTAATTACTCAGGTGTCCAGATAGGTTCAAACTGAGTTCAAAAGTACGTGCCTCAAATATTTTCACTGAACTACATTTATATGATCTGTTGAGGAACAATTCTTCGGAGACCAAAGGATAGCCCACGCCTTACACCAAGGTAGGCAGTTGAAGAATGCAAAATGCTGTTTGGCAAAATCTCAATACCGACAACCAACGTAGCCGCCTTTCTATACGCAACGATTGTTCTGTCAACTGTGCTGTCAAAGTTCCCTCGGTGATGTAGGTTAAGGACATGCACATTACCACATGTTCCCGTCATGTCAGGTACGCATCCAAAAACGAAGAAAAGGAATGCTCGGGCCTCCCTCTTTCCTCCTTCTGCAAAAACAAGAAATTCCTTTTGCGCCTCTAATGAAAGAACATGTAATTAAGCGAGTGCTCCCCATACTTTCACTTTGTGGTTGTGGTGGTTTGTGGTTTTGGGGGTTTAACGTCCCAAAGCGACTCAGGATATGAGAGACGCTGTAGTAGAGGACTTCGGGAATTTATACCACATGGGGTTCTTTAACGTGCACTGACATCGCACAGCACACGGGATCCTTGCTTTTCGCCCCCATCCAAAAGCGACCGCCGAGGCCAGGATTCGATCCCGCATCCTAGAAAACAGTAGTCGAGCGCCGTAACCACTGCGCCACCCCGGCGAGGCATACTTTCACTTTATATAGCTTGCAGAAAATTGCGAAGAGAAATTTTTTATGTGAACAATTCGACAATGGTGCAACGCAAGAGGCGTCATATCAAAGCTGTTTGCGTGATTAGCAACTAGATTACTCTTACAGATCATGCAATGCCTAAATTTTTCAATGCTTAGAACTTTTGGCATTTCTTTCATTTTCCACCAACACTCAGGACTTACCAATGTAATTTGTTCACAGAAACGTGCATATTAGTAAAGAGAGCCAAAAGAACTGATAGAAGCGATTGATAGTGTGAAAATTCTAGCCTTTCGAAATGAAAAGTAAGCCCCAAATAATTACATGCGAAGTCGAACTGTTCGTTGTTGCGTGGACAACGAAACACCTGCGTGTGGGCGTCATTGCGAGTGCAAGGTCAAGGACTTCGCTGTATTTTGTGGGGCTTTGCGGATGTGCTGTTGTGAGGCGTGACGGTACCGGCGCTTTTCTGTTTCACTGTGTGCTCGCTGGAGTTTTCTTTAACACAGTAAATTACAGCTTTCTGAAGACGTGATCAAAGCGTGAGCCCATGCCAACCACCTACGAAGGCATTATTTTTCATTTGCTCATCTTCTTCAGGGTCTTTACAGATGCGCCTGATGAGGCTCCAGGAGACAGCATCTGCTAGTGGTCAGGGAACAAAAAATTACGGACAGAACCATATCTGTGTGTTGTAGGTATGATAGACAGGGAAAAACAAGTTGTTTCTGTATTTGTAAGGCGCGAACATGAGCCCAAATGCATGCCAGACTGGGCACAGCATTTAGTTTTATTTCATTCGCGTAAAGTGCGGTATAGGTTAAGAGCAAACAACGAAATTACCGGACAGTTTAGCAATAAAACGCATTTGATATGCGCGGATAAGCGGCTCACAATGGCGGCATGCGGCGGCTAAAGTACTGGTGCCACCTTTAGTGCGATAATAGGGCTGTCCTTAATAAAACTGTCTATAACAGGTGCGAGTTAAACGCATGTTATAAGAATCATCTAATTTACTAGGACCCAGAGTTATTCGCTCGCCGGTGGAGAGTTTCATGTCGACCATGTATAAAACACAGAACTGACTTCCACGTCAATGGAGGCGCTACTTCCCAACCATATAGTGGTTCGAAATTTTGGCCTGCAATAGCGAAAGAAGGAAACCTTATCATGTGACCCCAGCATACACACTACCACAATTGGATCCTACCAAAACTCTGATCGTCACCTAACTAGCGCAACACGTCACTTGTGCCAGTTTTGCCAGGAGTTTACTTATGCCGTATATATTTCCGCTGGTAAGCAGCCAGTCTCTGGAATGATCGCGATTTCCCCTATGTATGAAACCTTCAGGAAAAGTTAGGGAGAGCAATCGTCTCGAGCTCGTTTCTACAGTACGCTGTTACTCGCTCATGCAAGTGTGCGTAAACAAGCGCGCAAACTCGGCTTCAGAGTTTATTTATCTTAGGCGTTAAATAATTTCAGCCTTCATAAGGCGAATTCTCCATTCTCTAAGCCCTGGTACAGGACAGGTAAGTGTGCTCGGAATTGTCGGTCCTCACCCCGAAAATTTGTCCCCCACATCGCCCGAAAGTGGGGTTCATCCAAATTTCACCGACATCGGTGTCGAAACTAATTTTAGCATGGTAAATGCAGTCGTTACCTTCAAATGTATTTCGGTAACACTCAGAATTTGGCCCTCTGGAGCTGTGAAATTTGACTTCTTCCGAATTTCGCAAAGATTGGTGTCAGTATAGCCAATTCAGTGATGACTTCGAAATTTTAGTGGGCCCCACAGTCCTAGAAGTTCATTTCAAGTTATTTAAAGTTGCATTCTATGCAAAAATTTAATCAAAAGAACAAAAACCTGTTTTCGAACAAAATTGGTATCCAAACTGATTTCACAATGTACGAACCAGTGGAGCCTTCCCATTTTAAGTGGGAAAACCCATAATGTTTCTACTTTTGTCTCTTGTCTGCGATGATTGTTTCTGTTCATTTCGACCTCCCCAAGGCAGGCTTGCTTTGTTGTTACTGAAAGCTGAAATCAAACATCAACATGGGAACAAGACACATGCACTGTTAAACGCCTTTATAAAGTATCCATGCGTGTATAATGTAGGTAGAGCAGTAATGTAAGTCGCTTACTGGCCAGGAACAAAAAGAGAATATAAAAATGAATTGATCGACGTAGCCTTTTTGAAGTCATGTGTGAATATGCTGTGAATATGATTTGAAGGAAATTCATAGAGGAAAACATCCCAGAGCTGTGCGATGCCTGCCTCACGGGGAAAGGGTATTACGCCCATTTTTCAAGAACGGCTGCGAGTTTGAGTTCTTGCGATCCGGCCCGCAGGAGTTGCATGCCGCTTCTAAAGATCAGTCTGCGTTTGCTTTCTTTTTTCTTTCTATCGCTTCATATCAATTTTAAGAAACACGACGTCCTTAATGCTTACCCCCAGCTACTTGTAACCAGGCTTCCCCCCCCCCCCCCCCCCCCTCAATAGGTGTCACTACAATATTTCACCGGCAACGAGAGCAAATTATTCAGAAAAGAGAGGAGAAGCTCTGTATCGCAAATCTACTCCCACTGCGTCTATTGCAGAATAAACGCGTCTCCAACCGAATAGTAAATAACCTAGTTCAGTGCCTTTTGTGTTTGCATTATATTCTGCCAGTGTACATCCTCTTTTCTTGGCCCACTTCATACGTTACGCGGACTTCACAAGAGCAGTGCGCCGTTTTTTGTTTTGTTTTCGTACATGCAAACAAAATACCCTAAGATGACCACACCATTCCATCTCCCTTAAGTGGGGAAACTGAACAACAGTTGAAACATTTTTAGCTATTTATTTTATGACCTGTGTTTCGCGTTTGCGGTACGAGTAATCGCAAACATAATCAATCAATCAATCAATCAATCAGCCTTTTATTTCCTCTATATTAGAGAAGGAGACAGGACTAAAAGCTCGGAAGCTTGACAGAGGTCTTGCCCCCTTTTTTACATTTGCATTGCATCAGACAAGCGGCAATAAATTCTGCGCTATACATTAACACCCTAGTCATGCAAATAAAGCTTGTAAGACTTTACCTTGGTATATAAGGGCTTCCAATAAAGTGATGAAATAGCAGCGTGGAATTATTCACACTGAGAAAATTCATTTTTGCTAAAGAATTCAAAATCGCGTTGTACCACTGCGATATATTCTTTCCGACCAATAAGGTTTGCTACGTAAGACACATGTACACCTATAAAGGCATTCTCATTTCCAGTGCATTCAATAAAAAATAGTATTGATCGAAGCGGATCACATTGCAGTCCATACCAAGCGCATACTGGCATTATGTGCAGTCCCGTGTGGATAGGTTTATGTTATTCTGTGCCCTTTATTTGAGTCAAGTACACATAACATATTCTTTTTAACCACGGTTGTAGTATTGCATGAGAGTGAGGGACCATATACTTAATAGAACAAGCCGGAAAAAGGTAAAAAAAAAAATCGACGTTTTCTCTTGATCTCGCTCGCTGGCCGAATAAAAATTAGAAGTAAAAAACAAACCGGCATGTGGGATTCTGCCATCTCACAACAGCAAACAAAAGCTTTTTATAACACAAAACTGCTTCAGCTTTGATGCTGTTTCCTCATTCAAACATGACCTTAAACATAATAACAGAAAACTTAATTCTTTTTATTTCAAACGTTCGGACCTGTATTGCATTAGAGGTAAAAAATGGTTGATTTTTGCTTTTTTAGTTTGTTGTTCGCCCGATTCTTTGTGTGACTGCATATCTCTTACTAAACTCGTAAAAAACTGCGCCCCTTTGAGCGTCTAGACGAACGCTTGTTGAATATAAAATGAGTGTTTGCCGAAAATCGCTTGCAGCTGGAAACAACAAAGTTTGGCTTCATTGGTGTCGGCACGAAACAAACCCCGGTGCTTCGAAAAAGGAAGGTACAGTTAACAAAATACGTAAACACAGTGCTAAAACACACAAAGAAGTTTGCGGTTATTTTTGTTCCCTATTCTTGTTTTGTACTCTTAGATGTGCAGCAGCTTATAGAAGTTCCACTCGACTTCTACTAAATATGTCTATGAAATAAACGGTATACAGAGAAAGGCTCTATGATTTATGTTTTAGCATATTTCTCAAACGAAATATGGAAGTGGCCACAAATCGGCATCACTACCCGCTACTCTTGCTGACGTACCGTCTTCAAAACTGCTGATTGTTGACATTCCGCTGTCTGCATAATGCGTATTCGCAGTTTTCGAACGCAGACTCAGTGCTTTATTTAGGGGGGCCTGAAACAGTGAGCTGAGCTTGCGAGCTTCCAGCGCCGAATAAATAACACTAGCTGTTCTGTGTGTACCTGAAATCAACAAAAACACAATCAATGACGTTCACTGCTGCTTTATTTTCTTTTCAAATGTCTTCTTGGCTACGACTTGCGAGATAAACCTGCTCCGCCCGCTGCGCTTTCACGACATTGGGACACGTGGTGATATTGTGTAGTGCCAGCCGCCTCCGACTGTGCTGACCTGGTCAAGAAACATGCCCAACGTTAGAGACCATATTATTAGATGAATTCCATCTATTCGTAAACTTAATGTAAATTGCATTTTAACTGAACTGTCATGATGAAGCTTGGTACTTTTCTTATTAATCAAGAGCAGACAAAGCGCTTTATGGGCATGATGACATAATCCTCATTCCCATGTGGCCATTTATACTATATCACGCACTCAACCCCCAACCGTTTATGAACGCCATAAAGATAAATTTCAGATACTTTCGGACAAATTGCGATATCGACTGTGGTACTTGTGGCTTTGAAAATATATGCTGTAAAATGGAAAATGCCAAAATCTCTAAGTGTAATATAAACGTTCCTAAAACGTCCTGGGTTAACATTCAGGGCCTTCTTAAGATATTCAACTTATGGATTCTACATTCTGTATACCATTTATTGGAAACCATTTTCTTCAAGATGAACTAAGAACGTAATACAGATGTTAGTATAAGCGGATACAGGAAAATGCAATCAACTGAGCAGCTTGTGCCAGCAGTTGAGTTCATATGAATCGCAGCTTATAGAATTGCACATAACATTTAGACTACATAGTACCTTCATAAAAGCATCTCTCATACCTCTTGACCTGATAGCAATATATTACGGTCACACGTGCTCATACATCGCGATGAATGGTTCTTATCGTGGGCAAATGGTGGTGCTTCTTAGCGAAGTTAACTAAACGAACGTCGAGGCTTCTTGCCGCGACTATTTGCTGTCGAGCTTAATAATCTGTAGCCTCTATTTGTGGAAAGCAGCATAACCGACTGAACAGCAAAATAAGCTCACGCAGCACTTATAAACTGGCTGCATAACCCTCTCAGTAAATCGCATGCCTTAGTTTTTTTATGGACCCATATTACGTTCAATAAATTAGTAATGCTGAGCATGCTTATAATTTAGGCCCAACTGATGTAACCTCAACGTAACCGTAACTAAACGAACGTCGAGACTTTGGTCTTTCATATTTTCATTACATTACATATCTACGTAGAGCACCGCGTAGTACAGCCGTAGAGTGTAACAGAGCTCAGAGTTCAGTTAAAGTGAATAATGTACGGGACATATTTATTGGGATCTTCACAAATGGTGTAATGAAAATACGAAGTAAAATAGCATTTGACAACAAAGCTTTCAAGGCACCACCAAATTTTATTACTTCATAATCTTGTTCAGACGAGTATATAGCAAATTCAGTGCATCTTTAGACACACTCAGTAAGCTTCTTTGAATATTTTGAAATATACGTACGTTCGACGGGAGTGCTATTCTTCCCCAAATTTTCTTATCTATTTAAATTCCATGATTGTGTCTGATTCACAAGTTTTTCATCATGCTGGTACAGGTAGTGGCTGACAGAGCACGGACTGTAGGATAAAAGACATGCGACATCTATGTCACGTATGACATATGCGACATGTATGACTGTGTACACTTGTGCGCAATCACGCTATTTCGCCAGGAGCACGGACCACCTGCACTGCTTCACCTGAAGGTGGACCACTGTCAGCGCTCTGAGTGCGGTCATTGTTAGTGAGTTAGTGAACATACTCGCCTATCTCTCCGTTTTCCTAATGTGGGTCGACTCGGTTCATCGATGAGCGTCGATGACCCGGGTGAGAGAATGAGGGAAGAGCTGAGAGGAACGCTGGCGGCAACTCACCCTTCAAAAAACAAACCTATTCCTTGGGAGCCTGCCATTAGCGTTGTTAGAGTGAGCGCGTCGGATGCAGCATATGGATGCAGCTCAGATTGGGTGCCCTCTGATGAAATAGGCAATACGTAGCCAGTGGCCCATTCAAACAGTCTCAATCTTTGATCTCAGATTCCGGCAGTCTCTTCAAACCAATAAGCGCCTGCGTGACCTTGCTTTTTGTTTGCCTTGAGTCTGTTCTTTTTGTTATTTTCCTTCACTCGTCATGACTGTGTTGCCCAGCATGGCGCATAGCTTGGCTTGCTGGAAAAATGAGGTTGTTGCAGCTGCTAACATTGGTTGATTGGGTGACATGTGGGGCAAAGCTCTATCAACTCATTTTACTAACCGGAAAGGTATTTCAAGGTGCGCTCAATATTTTGTAACTGCCGTTTAGTTTGAATGCGATGGCTATAGACGTGTTTCATAATGAGCGCTACAACACTAGAAAAAAATAAAAGCATGATGAGGACACGCAGAAAATGCTTGTTTTCTTCGGAACATTTTCTTTCATTTCGTTTGTTCAAAATTATACTTGTTTTAAAAATATCTAGTTTTGTGACTTATGGGGAAGTACACACCTCGAATATGCGCTGTGACTGTATTGCAGGTTACTGCATTGCAGTACTTCTGTTTGGCTTGCATTACGTTATAAACACAAATGTTTATTTACTGACAACTATATATGTCTTCTCCTACAGAGCAAGCAAAATGTCTGAACTTTGAGCAGAGTAATTCGGTAGAAAGAAGTGCAGCCTTAAATATGGAGTAAATATCGCAGCCAAAATTCTGTCCAAAAAATCGGCGAAATGCTGAACTTTGTTGCTGCGAGCCTAAGAAATGTCATCTTAACTGAATATTTGAAGAATACAAGTATTTTAATAGTTTCAAAAAGCGGTGGCGATGATAACATGTTCGGAGCTTCTAGCTTGTGATGCACCCGCCCATAAGACTGTTAACAGTCTAAGATATACTGATATAGCTGTAGCGGTCATTAAATTTTTTTTAATTCACACCTAAATGATCCATTCCGTCCAGAATTCATTAAAATATGCTTCCTTAGTGTACCTGTCTGCAGGTCGCCGTATAGTTTGATCGCTCTTCAGAAACTGACCCACCCGAGCTTAACTACGGACGAACCACTCCTGTGGGGTGGGTCATTGTAAATACAGGATCGAGAGTGTGACATCGATAGTTTTGAACTCTCCACACGTGCATGCGCTAGAAAACTCAATCGGAAGATTTGGGGTGATTGCGTTTCATGTTTCACAGAACCAATGCCAGGGAGATGGCCGAAAAATTTGCTTCTTAGCAGTAAAAAGAAAAACCAATCTACAACGGCTTGAGAGATGCTAAAGTCTTCGAACGTCCGGCAAGACCACCCCGAAAGATTGTAAAGGCTCAGAACGGCTGCTGCGCCCACTAAGTGTTGGGCCGCTTAGCGAAGAGACGACGTTGGGGCATTTGTATAGTATATAGGGCGCTTTTTTCAACGGCTTTCACAATCACCGCGGACCCAATTGGAGCTTCTGTCGTTGTGATCTGTGTCACTGCTATTGGCGCGATTACCCCAGTTCTCGTTCCTCACTTATATCTGCCGCTATGGGTAAAAGTCACGTCGGTTCGCGTTCCCACCCACATGGTTTAGTAGTGAGTGAATCAAAAAAGAAAAAGGGACCTGAAGGTTAATGATTTTTCTGCACATGGTCCGCTCACTCTGCACCTGTCAACGAGGTGATTATTATAAAATTCGGGTGTTCCAAACATAATGTCCCATGTCTGGTGCCTCTAAGGTACTTAACAAAGAAACAAAAACGAATACCTGTCGTTTGAAAAATGCATGAAGATTTATATACAAAATATAGGGCGGCCCAAATAGAGAATGTGTTCTAATGAAGGAGTGGAAAATTAATAACTGCAGCAGAGTCTACAGATGGCAGCAGAGAATAATATGTCATGCAGCAGAGCAGAGGGCGGTACTTCCAAATGACATGTTATTGAAACCCTTCAAGGGTTTTAAACCAGGTGGAACATGTAAATTTAAAATCAAGTAAGACAATATAATAAACCAAAAATCAAAAGAAAAGCATCGGCGAACCAAAAGACAACCGCGCGCACGTGGAAACTATCAAGAGGGATGTCACATAAGATACCATTGCTGCACATGGCAGAATGACCAAGAAGTAAACGATTACTCCGCACGTGGGAGCGAGACAATAAAACTACTGCAGAAAAAAACCAAAAGCATACGATAAGGAAAGAAAAATGAACAAGACTTCGCACACAAAAAAAAAAGAACGAATTTTTTGGGGAGGAGGAAAATGGAAGGTGAGCTAACACATTCATTCTGTGACGCGCATATGATGGACATCGTTTTTATAATCTCTCTTTCATACTGTCCCGTCCATCTTCCGATGACCTTAGCCTCCCTGAATGGAGAATTTTTCAAACCTACGAGCACGGTTTGTTCGCTTGTGCTGTCCGCATAATCACGTTCGACTCCTTCGCGATGTTGCTAGCATGCTGGCCTACGTGCGCCGCAAATTGAGAGCTAGTGTGCTGAAGCAGACAACTATTGCTGCAAATGTTTTTGCGAAAGCTTTTGTCTGGTTTCCCATGCTCACCAACCCGGCTACCACGGTGAGGTGGGCAACTTCGAGTTTAGGTAAAACTCGTCGCGTGCGGCAGAGACAAATGAATCAATGTATCAAGTCAATCGTGTGCTGCCAAATTCTTCATGGCTACGAAGAGATTTCGCGCTTTTTTCGTAAAATGAACCAAACAACTCACATCTCTGTTGGCCACCTTCAGTGCTACAAGGACTTCAAAGGGTAAAAATGCCTATGTCGTCGCTGCGAAAGAACGCCGCTCTCTCCTTCGCTCTGGTAAACTGATCTCAACGCTAGTACGAAGAGTGGAAGAACGTACCAACTACGCAATCTATCTGTACTTCATTCATCAAACCATTCTGCGCACACGTAACACAAATTTTTCCGTTCACGAGTTAGATAAAAGTGAACACAAACTAAAATAATTTCACGTATAATCATTCAAAATGCATTGTCAGCGCACTCAGGATTGGAAGTGTGCGCTTGCAACTGAAATCAAGAAAGGGCATGCGCCATAGGTATCGAATGAAGTCAATAAAAGATGTCAATTGCTACAAAATGAGTGGAACGAAGCATTAAAAAGAGATTCATCAGAAAGAGTCGCTCGTATAGAATCGGATCGAAGATTCATTTTACGCATCAGCCGGCACACAAAAGGCCCGATTCAAGGAGGGCCACGTGAGGGATTTGTTTATTTACGCAAAATATCTCTTGGTCGCCCTTTCTGCCGTGTTACATACATTCCAATTTATATTTCCTTGTTAGCTGCTACCGAGAATATTAGTACTGTACGTTCGTTTCTGACGAATTCACGGGCAGGTCCCCTTGAGCGATAATCTGCAGGCACGTAAAGGATAGCACTTCGGAAACACTTTTTTTTTCTTCAGAGGAGAAAAACTGACTAATAGCATGCCCGGCTGCCTACAGCAAACAGAATAACACAAGGCTTACGGCCGAAAAAAGTTTTTGTTCGTATGACATCTAACCATGGGCAAAAAGCAGCATCACCCTTGACATGATCTGAGAGGCTTCACAGAGTCATCCCGTTGCTCTCCAGACCCTATTTTCGGGTGCGTTGATAGGAAATTCATGCGAGAATAGGGACGTCATATATTTTATTTGTTATGCTTCTAAGAGCAGACATTGAAGACGTACGCGAGTTCTGCGGAAGCTAAGAATAGTAGAGTCAATACCATTGAATTGCAATCCATCGACGAAAGGGAGCACAGCTGAGACCCGGCGTTATATGAGCGGCGACACTAACATTGCAAGAAGAGAAACGTGAAAACAGCGATACTAAGAACAATAAACCATTCATAAGGTGCGATGAGGAAGTGCGTTAAGAGAGAAGCTTAAAAACAGAAAGAAAAAGCTGATATGTAATGTGGCACATAAGCTGGAAATAACATTTCGATGATGCGGGGCTGTGAGTGTCACTTTAGTGCACTAGCATTACGCAACAAAATCACCCTTGTGTTGCGTAATAGTATGGCACTACAGTAAAATTGTCCGTGCTTTGTGTAATGACAGGAAATGCATAATTTCCCTTGCATCGAATTGCAGCCGCCGCAAATGGGATTCGAACCTGTGACTTCGGGATCAGCAGCCGAACGATGCAGCCATTCAGCCTGCTAACAGCCAACACACACACACATGCACACGCATAAGCACACACACGCACACACGTACACGCTCGCCTTCAGAAACACACACACAGAAGAGCACGCGCGCACGCAGATACGCATGTATGCACCCTAATCCACTCTCCGAACAAGCACAGCTGTCGAATGGGGGCAGAAAATAGGAACCTGGTTTTCAACGTTACGAAGAATCCTGTAAAGCCTAGCTCTATAATAGTACAAGCAGCTACTGCATTGCTTGATGCACCCTGTGGGCCTCCCGTCTCTAGTTTTTACGCGCTGTGAATAAGAGATAGATTTTCGGTCAACGTGTCGAAAAGTTTGTGTCATTCCGCATGATTATTTCTTATTATTATTTCTTATTACATCCTTGAGAGGATGTATAACCATTAGTTGCAGAGAGCGCGAGGAATCCAAATAGAGAGCAGACCATTATTACTTATCAATTCACTGTTATTCACTTGGTTGCGCTTCTATGATACCTAAATTGATCGCCCTCCAAACTAAAAAAAAGGACCGATTGCACGGTGAGAAACTTAGAAGCTATCCCATTTTCCAAACTAGGAAATCTCGTCCCAACAAGCGCTAAACGACATAATGCGCCAAACAAGTCTTTAAGGTGACAATCATAAGCGGCGGGCTCTCTTGAACCGCAAATTACGCCGGAAAGGAAGTAAGGAAGAAACATTTTTATTTTTGTGAATTTTATCACTCTGATATCATATCCCACAAATAAAGCCGATAAAAGAGCATGAGAAGTTTATTTCAGGTAAGTTTATTTTCCTGTTAGACCTCTATTCAGGGGTATTACGTTTTGCGAGTGAACGTCTGTTTCATCCCCACTTATTTGCACGCCTGTTCGTGCTCCCAAGATTTCCTCTTCTGCCTTGGAAGACTTGCTATGCGACCAAGTTATCGCTCTTTCGTAAAGAGGTAGATACTACAATCTGTGTCAAGGTATGCATGCTGAGAAAAACTGGTTGAATACGTTGCTTCCTGGAAAATACTATTTTTGTTGGAAAAAAGATTTTCATGATAGAGTTGCGAGCATTCAGGCCCTTTTCTAAATTGCCTTCCTAGTAGCGCATGCGATTGACTCTAAAGTCATACACTATAGGGTCACCTAGCGATAAAGCCTAAAGGGTCTGAATCTATTCGCCAATGCTAATACTGTTGGCCTTACTTCATGTTTTGGGGCTGATTTACAAGTGCCGTCGAAAACAAATGCGAGGAGAGTCTGTACAAAAATCCTAATTTTTTCTCATTCCACTCCCACTCACGCAGATTTATTTGTTCCGCATTTATTATAATGTTACAAGCGAACGCATTGTCAATTATGGCAAAACTCCGCGCTATATATATATATTCAAGGTTCTAAATTGTTTGTAAATATTGCCTTCCATTTTTTTCCCGACAGAACCTGCGTACCTGGCGCTAGCCGAAGATTAGCAATGCCTAGACGCGTTAACGTGTTACCGCGTCTCATCATCACATTTTTCTTACGGCAGACACAAATAAAGGGCACTTCTATTTACGGAAGGCGGAGGAAGAGAATTTCGTGCGTAACCTTTTCTGTCAGCACATTTATTTCTCATCGCAATATATTTCGCTGCATGGAGGAATCCAAGCAAATGTACAAAGCGCAAGTGACACAGCAATAAAAGAAGTGAGCGAGCAGACGGGCAAATTTTCAGGCAAATGCTGCAAAAGAGAAACGGGGAAGGCGGCTGGCTACTATCTTGTCAAAGCGTGAACGAATGTGCTGAGAAAAACAATGTCGTACCTACTATCAAAGTTGTCCTTCTCTGCCCGCCATGAATTTAGTCGGATGCTGATTGCCCAAACGTTCACAATTTCGCGCCACGCTGACTAAACAGTTGATTGATAAAGAGGCCGGAATGAGATTCATGTAAGGGAACATTTACTTTGGAGGGCATAGGGCTTAGTGTCAACCGCCACATTTGTTTATCTCTCAGCTAAAAGAGAAAGCTCATGTATGACCGGAGGACGTTGTGCAGAGACTTAAAGCACGCCGCTTGCGACAGGGATTAAAACTTGCGGAATGTGTCTGGTAATAGACCCCTGCCTAAGCAATAAATGTATCGAATAACCGGGAGGCTTTGAATTGAGCAACTCGCCTGGAGAAGTAATTCGAAGCGGATTTGGTCCGTCGAGTGCAGGTATTGATGTTTCTGCGTTGCTCAACACCTCTACCTGGCCTGGCAGAGCAAATAAGAGCCCTGTGATCTTTCGCTCTAACTTTGCCTGAGCTCTGAACGCGGTGAAGTAAGACAAGGCCTCATCGATATTGCTGATTTCTTCACCCCTGCACACATTCGCTGTAGCCTTTACCCTCTGAGGTAGCAGAGAGCTCACTCACGAATGCTAATGCGTTGAAATTGTCGAGAAAAGGTCGCGTCTATTTGGCTACTGCGTAATAAGGCTGTGCAGACGGAGAGTAAAAGTAGTGACTCATCTAGAAATCGCCATGCTGTGGATGTTTGCAAGAGCATAGCGAAATCACATCTAGAATAGTTAAGCTTCTTGGTTTAGTCCACCATGCTCAGGGGCTACGTTTGGAACGATTAACGCTATAAAATCTCTGCAGAGAAATTTATGAACCAGTGACAGAAGCTATTCGTGTAGAGTTACCGACTAAAATGTGTCGAAAGCAAACTGGCCAAACAGATTGGGGATTTTGCTGTTTCAGTTTTTATGCCTATGGCACACAGCCTCGGACAGGTACTAAATAAGTGGATGCATCATCATCATCATCCTCATCAACATCATCAGTCGGACTATACCCACTTCATGGCGATGGCCTCTCTCATATTACACCAATTAGCCCGGTCCTGTGCTAGCTGCGTCCACTTGACCTCTGCGAGCTTGTTAACCTCATCCGCCTACTTTTCTGCCAACCCTGCTACACTTTCCTTCCCTTGGTGCCCATCAAAGAGCTATTAGAGCCCAGTCCAAATATTTAACTTTGACCGCTGGCAAATTATTGAAAGCGCAAGCCTTCGATCTCTAAATAAATCATGAATGAGCTCGAAAAGCTGGAAAAATGCTGACGCCTGCCCCTAGAGCCCTCAGGATTCGTTTCATCAACGCTAGTAAATAATAAGTGGCTGGAACAGCAATGCGGCATCTTCTTACCTCCACTCGTCTCTGACGCACTTTACAGGCCCGGATAAGTTCAACTGTCTCACGTGATGTCATATTTCTGTCAGTTATCATTTCCCGCATGACCTGCACAAACTTCATATTTGTTAGCACATGATGGCCGGATCGTTCTTTGGCGACAGGTTGTTTAAAATCCGATGTTGTGAGACATAAAGAATGTTCTTAATGGAGAATAGGTCTATACACCTCATTATCGACTGCGGGTTTTCTTTCTTAATGATAAAAATTTTTATCTATTTCTGAAATACCTGAGTGAGCTCTCCCTCAACAAAAATTTCGAAGGTCTTATGTGCTGCCAATCAGGGTAGGCATGCTGCAGTCTCCTCTGTTGCAAGCTCGAAGTATTTCGTTCCAAATATTCTTCTCTGAACGTGCTCTCCCCTGCTAAGGTAAAAGGTTTAAATGAATGCCGGCCGGTCCTTTTTGGGCTAAATTGTCCTGACGGACAGCGTTCACAGCGTTCGTCTTATCTCGTGCGTTGGGCGAAGGCTCTTTGCATGCTACTTCCATTACCGCTCTCGAGAATCATTACCACAGTAGTGGACGTGGATGTGGCGAGCCGTCTTGATTTCAGATACGCCGCACGGACGCCAGCGCTTCTCACCCGCCTCCAGTTCTTTTTTTCCTAGCAGTTCTTCCTTCTGGTGTGGCCGCACCTCGGAATCAACCAAAAGCAACCCCCCTCTGCATGCTTATCGCCTTCGAATTTTGACTTCCATCGTGCCTAATTTTCCCATCCTACGAGTCCCCATATGGGCTACCACCCTCCCCTTTCTCTTTGCCTTTTTTTTTTTCCTTTGCATGAAACTGTACGTAAAACTATCCTTACGTTTTCGGCTTTCGGTATTTTTTTCTTGGGGATTCGGGAAATAAGTTTTGAATGGAACTTGCATCGAAGGACAGGCGATAATGGGAGAGTTGGAGGACTGTATTAAACTTTCATTTTAGTAAAATGATTGTAATCATTGTTCTTTCTAAACTCATCGTTTTTAATTGGTAGCGTTAAGACGGCAATCTGGAAAAAATTTTGCATGTGAGCGAAATATCACGGGCAAGTGGTAGTAGGGACATTGTTTTACCCTACACCAGCTACACCGGAGTAGCAAATCTCCAAAACCTCCAATGGTGTTTTGCTACACTAGTGTAGCTGGTGTAGGTTAAAAAAATGGCCCTGGTAACAAGGTCATGTGGACGAGTGCTAACTCTATGCGTCATGTCGAGGTGATCGTACAAATTTGGGAAGATCAGCCAACAGGGGTTTTTCGTGTGAGGAGGGAAGGTGGGCTAGGAATGCAGCTTGCAGGGATACTAAGCCATGCACGCTACCTCTGGGCCAAACAGGCCCATTGGCACGGCTTCGTTAAAGAGGGGACTTATTTCTTTATAGGGCGATTGCTTCGACAGGTAGGTGCTTAACGTTTGACCTAGGGCTATATGATAACAAGAAGGTGTGGCATATTAAAATTGTCAATTAAGCGATTAGTAACAAGACGAGAACAGACTACATGTACTACAAGCAAGTGGAATCACAAGGAGACACGGGAGTCATTAGCGCTCGAAAGGTATGTGTGGGGCAAACTGCCAGATGCATGAATTAGAGTCTAGGAGAGCGTGCCAATAAAGCCAACAATTAAAAAATTGCGGACGATTACGTTACTTTCTAATGCGAAATTTTAGCGCGGCTCATCAGCTGTTTCACCTTTCCGATAGATTGAGGCAAAGGTTTCTAGCAAGACGTGTATGTACAATTACAGACCTTTTTTTTATTTTTCACACCTCTTCCTTCAAGAAACACTCCACTAAGAGTTCTTGGCTTGATGAAAGAAGCTTCGTGGTCGGAGAAATGAAGAGAGCAATTACGTTATCGGAAGGTTGCGGCAGGCAGCGCGTGGGCACATAGGAACGTTGCGCGACGAGCAGATTGCAGCGACTGACTGATGCCGCTGACACCGCTAGCGAGTGAAGAGAACGTGACTCTGCGTTTAGGTTGGAATGCACGCACCGTGATCCGCTGATAGCGAGCAGGGGCGGGGGGAGCGCGCGCAGCATTCCGATAACACGCGTGGTCGCCGCCATAGAAAAATCGGGGGGGGGGGGGGGGGGGGGGGCGCTGCCTTAGCTGCGGAGCTGGTTACAAGGACAACGCCGCCGACGCCAACGACGACGCGAAACGCAGGAACGGGCGACAAAGAGCTGCGCTCTAAAAGAACGCAGAGATTTAGGCTTTGTTTAAACGTTGAGCGAAGGAGAGCGCACCGCTTTTAAGGCATCCTAAGTGATGTAAGTGGCCTTCAAAAATTTGGCTCTAAAATGTCTTTTCTCTACATACTTATATGACACGTAAAATTGTCATTCAATCCCCTTATCCCCTACCGACTGAACATATTTTCAAAAAGTTTTTCATGCACCTTTTCTTATTTTTGAAGTCCCAGCGCTCATAACTTAAGGCAGTCGAATGAAATTTTAGGGAAAATACATAAAATAATTGTAAGGTCAAGAAAAAAAATATTGCCAATCATCGATTTTGTCTTGCGGATAAAAGGAATAAAGTTAGATTAGTTTTGCGTCTGGGGCATTACGGAAGGAAGATTCTTTACCGTAGCTTTCAGGCACATCTTGATTTAATGTTCTGCCGCCGCCAGGTAGAGTAGCAATAAAAGGAAGAGCGTTTAGTTTTTCCCATTTTGGAGACAAACTATATGTAAGTTCGTATCAAGCTTATTAAAAATTTACTTATTTTTTATGTATGTCGCGGTTTGCAGGATGCTCTTTTCCAATATTTCACTTGCTCATTTCTGGCCTTGAATGCTTCGCTAGATATTCCTAAAAAATGCGCTTATGATGAGGAAGCTTTACATCCTTGCCTGTGAAATGAGTGCTTTAATCAGGAAAAGTACGACTTAATGTACACAAACTGGAACGTTAAAAAGCACGACCGTACAGTGTGTCAGACACGCTTCACGACTTCAGATATTAAAAAAGAAAATAGAAAGAATTAATGACACTTACCTGGAGTTGGACATCCAGCAAACAATACTAGGGCAGCAGTTCCATGTAGAAGAAAACAACACCAATAACAATGTCCAGCGAGCGTGGTCGCCTGGCGTCGCTGTGGCGTCAGAACGTAATGATTGGCGATGATGGTTGAAAACGTGTCCACGAAAAGACTCGCACACGTGTGCTCCTCAGTCAGTTCAGATGGACTGGAAACGTCGTAGCCGGATCCGATAAACACAGAAAGAGCCAGATCCAGAGAGCTAGCTCAATCCAGCCGCGGTTGCTGCCAAAAGTCTTGCTAACACCAGGCGATTTGCAATTTCCCCAGATACAACATGACGTCACAAGTGGTTACCTGGTTGAAAACGACTGTGACCATCAGACAATACGCACGAGGTACAGTTGGCGGGTTTCCTTTCTTTTTGTTTTTTGAGGAGCCTGTCGATTGCTCTTGTGTTGCATCAAGAAAACAATGAACTAAAAGTAGTCACTGAATTTCTCTGCAGGCGTCCCGCCGTCATCCACTTGGTATCACGTTGTGGTTTAGTAACAATCAACCAGTGGGTGAAACACGAGCTTTTCATCCGTGTTGGTGTGGTAGGTTGGGTATGCGCACAGAACGTCCAGCATGTCGCGATAAAGAAAACACCGCATTGTACTGGGTAGTATCAATAAGTCGGCTACTGTGTGCATTCGAGTACGCGTGAAAGGAAATCGACAGCAGCAACGATGCCTACGTCACTGCTCCCAAGCGGTCTCGTTCAATCACAGGCACCATTCGTTCTGCTGCCTTAGATGTGATAGAGAGAATGGCGGCTGCAAGCGAAAGATGCAAGCGTCACGAAATACGGGGCAACATTCCCCAGAACTGCAATTTTCATTTCGAATCCATTTGGTGATCCGTCATTTGTTGCGTGATGAAGCCACGGATTTCCTTTAGCCCATTAGTGATCACACCTCGGCGTCGGCTTCATGACTCATGCAGCTGTTATCAGCTGCGGGCGACAGTCGCGTTATCTATCGTCGACGGCGCTAAACACTGCCTTGCAATTTCTATCACTGGGTTCCCACTATTTTCCTTTGATGATGCCTTCATGCTGATGTCCGGCCAAGTAAAAACAGATAATGGAAGATTGTAGAATGGCGACCGCTGCTTTGTCAACTATCCCTTTTGTTATGCCTGATGGACACGGTGGGGGCTTCCACTGTAATAAATTATACGTTCTTTACGCGAAAAGCCGGCTGCTTTGCCTCTCTACGAGGATGTTTCTAAACATACCACGAGTTGAATAGAAAAATTAGGGCGAAGCTAAAGATCCTCTTAATAGTAGACAGAGTAGCCCTTTTAACGTTGCCTTTTCATTGGGCGGCGCAGTGGTTACGGCGCTCGACTACTGTTCCCAAGGGCGCGGAATCGAATCCCGGCCTCGGCGGACGCTTTTCGATGGAGGCGAAAAGCAAGGCGCCCGTGTGCTGTGCGATGTCAGTGCACGTTACCGAACCACAGGAGGTCGAAATTTCCGGAGTCCTCCACTACAGCGTCTCTCATAGCCTGAGTTGCTTTGGGACGTTAAACCCCACGAACAAACCAACCAATAATTCTCTAACTTTCAAAACTCTTCCTGGTGAAATTAATAATTTTAGTACAGTGTACTATCAGTGCACATACCGAGAAAACGTTCATGATTTCACGAAGGGTTCACGAGTCATACCACAACGCGTTCACGAAATGCCCTAACACGATTGATGCCAGCGATCTTTGATGAATTCATAGTTGCGTACCCGCTTGCCCTGCATATGTCTGCTGATTGAATTCTAAAATGGAGACAAAGTTACGTTATTTAATTAAGAAGGTTGATTCTGGGGACGGCGACGGCTTAATACTTCCTTAATATTGGCCGCGCCGACATGAATCCACGAGAGTTATCAATCGCCTTAAAGATGTGCGAATATTCGATAAGCACTTACTGTGAATCGGATGTCGTCCTATTCGTTTCTTTAAAGGAAACAAATACTTGTTAACGAGCTTTCAACGCGCGATGCGCATTGAGCGCGCACGGCGAGGAAATTGTAGGGGTCTGGCCACCCTGGCGAAAAAGAGGCAGTAACCCTCGGTAAGAAGACGACCGAGAGAACAAGATCTCTTCATCAGCGTCCAGCCAAAAGGGCTCATCTTCTTCTTCACAAAGAGAAGAAAGATGGACTCCAAAACATAATAACGCATGTAACCTTAACAATTGGAATAACTGTTAAGAAGCAGTTGTTTGCAAAAAAAAAAAAAAAAAGCCAAAGTGCATACTGGATTTACTTTGCGCACCATAGGTAACAAAAAAAAAAAAAAAAACGCCTACAGACCGTGTCTTTAAATTATTCCAAGCTAATTCAATATTAACTTACGTTTTGGAAAACGTTTATAATACTTGGTTTGAGGTGTGAAGAAAGGCAATCAATAATATATTTTCCTTTGCTAGTGTTCGAAAAACAGGGCCCCGAAAGAAACCCCATAACATCAGTCTGCGATCGGTGCGATCGGCATGCGTTCGAAGAGCGGTTTAGTGCTACTAAACCGAGTCGCGAGGTTCAAAATAGCCACTGCAGCTGGACGATACGGCAAGTCCGAGGCATGTTCCGAAAGCACTGGCTTGACGACAAATCTTTGAGGCCATGGCTTAAACGAAGTTATTTTCTCATACGCCTCATAGTGCCTATCGCGCGCCTTATGTCCTCAGTTGGGTCTCCAACTGATTTTTTTTAGCTTGAATTGAACAGCGTTTTTAGGGCTTAACGTCCCAAAGCCACTAAGTATGTGAAGGATGCAGAGGTAGAGGGTTCCGAAAATTTCGACCAATTTGGATATTAGCTTGCACTGGCATTTCACATTAAGTGGGCTCCTTGATTTTCATGTTCAACTAAAAATCATTGGGTGCGAAATTCGATAAGGTAATTTTTGTATTGGTATATCTTGAGGCAAAACGCATAGACGGAACGTCCTGAATTCACGTTGCGGCTTGTTAATGGAGATTAGTACTTCAATATTGTTCCTTTTATATTAGCATATATTAGCAAAAATTTACAAACATTTACAAACATTCGATTCTTTATTCGACAACCAAGCATACATACTATTTGTATTATATTCTGCAGCGGATATTCACTGTTCCTATTGGATTGTGCTTTCAATAACTTTTACTCGCACGGCTCTACAGATTATTGCTTCAGTAGCAAAGGCAAGTTTGATTTCAGATAGATATAAATCGTGATTAACGTCAGCGCAATACAACAGTTGGTATGTTATCTTTCTCCGGAGAAAAGCACAAGCTCTACAGCACCCCGCACATGACACAGAAATGCCGAAAAACGCAAGGCAAAGCTAAGCGCTAGCATTCAGTTCGATGAGACCTAAATACAAAAACAGAAAAGCAACTAGCATACTCAAAGGTGACAAGACCGCCCCTAATCTCGGCGCGCACCTGTCCTGTTCCCACGCTCAATAGGATTTCCTTTTCCTCCTGGCTGCTCATAGAACTCGGCTTAATGCTTTCCGTCACGTTGTTCCATCATTCGAAGGCAACTCTTTCGTAGTGCACGTGCACATAAGCGGATGCCTGAAACGGCTTCATGACGAACGGAAAGGGGGTTCTCTTTGCAGAAAACGGTTTTTTCCAAAGTGCAGATGCGGAGCGAAAGGCAAGAAAGAAAAGAACATTGGAAACAGAAAGGCGGAGGATGTGTGGGAACGAACAGAACACTGGTTAGTCGGCCGAGGACGAAAGCGATAAATGGTCAGATGAGAACCTTTGTCTCTGCAGGCATGCCGTAGAAGACTGGGACTGTGTAGGTATAGCCACGCATTGCGCCCGCCCTGCCATAGTTAAGAAGCCCACCGCAGAAATGTTCCTCCCAGTGGCCTAACTCTAATACATGATTATGATCATTGCAAGACTGCAATCGACCAACTTAATTATGTTGATTACCGCCTGACAGTCGTTGTTAACCGCCGATAAAGCGGCCATCCTGCATGTAATATCCCGCCTGGGGAACGTTCATATGAGGATAAAATAAGGGAAATATTTTTATAAAAGTAGGAGAGTGTGAGGAGGATATAATAAGGTCAAAAAACGAAAGTAAGAAAACGGATTCTTGCCCAACAGTGAAAACAATACATAATGTTTCCTGATTAGTTTTGCGCCAAGACTCCTATGACATCTAGTTTGAATTATTTTGTAAGGTTTAAAGCTCCAAAGTGAACTCAGGCTATGGTAGATGTCATAGATGAACGCTTCCACGATGTCAGCTTTTCGGGGTTCTTTAATGTAACCGACGTCAAACGCTGCACCGGCGCCTTGCATTTCGCTTCTCCATCGAAAAGCTACCGACGTAGCCGGGATCAAAGCCGCATCCTCGAAACAGCTCTAAGGCGCCCTGACCTTTGTGCCAGCGCGGCCAAGCAAAATACTTCATAAATTTCTTCCGAGATTGAAACCCATGGCTACTTGATGATCCGACAGGGACGCTACTGATAGATACAAAGGTGCGTCTAATTCCTGCGGCTATCGCCGTCACTGCGTTCGCATTTCTAATGAGCCTCACACCAAGTGAACAGCTCGAAGGATCGGAGCAGACGCGACTGAAGAAGCCGTATTATAGCGCATTGTTCCATTTGTACCTTAATAAGCCTTAATTCATTTTAGCTCGATTCATTTCGTGGTTGCCGCATATTAGCCTTAGATGCATATGTACTATAAAACACAACACAACACATTTCACCTAAGATCCTTAAACGGTTCCCGAAATAGGTTGGTAAGTTCGTAGCCGTCCATAAATGCTTAGAGAATCCAGTGTACCCCTTTTGAGACATGTGCAAATTTAAGTCCGCAATGGTTTTACGGTTGCCAAAGGTCGCCATTCAGTGATGAGAGGTAATCTTTCTAGAGGAACATTTGTCATATTTGCAGATGAGCCAATACTATTCAATTTATCGGTGTGGTGACATCGATATTCTTCGCGGTAGTTGGAAATGGGGGTCATCCGAGTTGCCTGTGAATAAGTTTAAGGCAAAAGTTTTGAATGGATCAAACTATTGGTGTCCTTCAGATCACACTATAGCTGTCAATCAAATGGCGTCATTGGGACGTCATAAGAAAAAAAAAACACCCTGTCTCTTCCGGGGAATCGAACTCCATCCCTTGGATCCTCAGTCAACCACTTTAATCAACTATGCCACGCACGGGATTATACAAAGCATATCATACTTCTGCTTGTCTACTGTGAGGATGATAGTGATGACAAAGATGCTGCAGTTAGTGATAATGACAATTATGACAATAGCGATGATAAGGACGGTGCACTTAGCTAATAATGAAAATAAGAACAAACGTGATCCACCCTGTGAAGCAGCAACGCTCACGCTTTCGCGCTTCTGCACGGTAGATTCAACAGTGATCTCGAAATGTTTGCCTCTTGTTTTGCTGACGTCATCACTTAAACTTGTTTGCAGACACAAATGAAATCCAATGAAATAAGTTATAGCAAATAAAGTTTTAGCTTTTACATTTATACTATCGAAAAGTGCGGATGTTCGGTTTGTACCACACCAAAACAAAATGCCGATGGAAGCGAACCTCAACCGAAGAGAAAGACCATTGATGACGGGGATGAGGATTGAGGTTTTATCCCTGTTTATTTGCACGCTCTCTCCCTCACGTAAGTATCGGCAAGAAGTTTCAGGAAGCCACAGGGTACGCACGTTGTAGCTTTCCCAATGCTGTAACACATATGGCCCACCCGTCACGTTGAGAACAACGCTGTGTTTGGTTGCTGCGTCCTGATAATACGCATATGACGTGGCCATAAGGGCTGTTTTGTGCAGCTGTGGCCTTTGAGGCGCAGGAAAGCAATCCGGACACATGTAGTGCGCAAGTTGGGCAAGCGTGGCCTGTCTCCAGCGGAAAGGAATTCGCTGGGTTTTGAGAAAAGGGATCAATACTACCTACAGTATTCAAACGAAAGGCTTATCGTAAATCGCTGCGCTTTCTCAAATCTCACGGCTAGTGTTCAGCAGCGCACTCCGAATTTAATGCACTGGACATCGCATGAGCAAACGGAATGCACAAGAAGAAAAGGTTCCAAGAGCAGAGTAGCACGCTAGAGATCAATCAATGAGATCGCACTTTGTTCTAAAAAGCTGGCAAGTTAGAGACAAAAGATTGGACGTCTATGGAACGAAACAAAATAACGTAACATCAAGACAGATTGCTCAACGGTAAGGCGAAAGAGTGCAAAAAAAACTGAAACCAGAACTTGGAAAATCGCACGAGGACGCCTAATTTCGGTCTCCTCACTTCGTGTCGCTTCCCGCGTGATCTAGTTTGGGGTTTCACACCACTGTGTGGGGACTCACACAGAAAATATCACATACTGTGGCATCAAATATTTACGTTCACAGCCGGATGTCTCTTCTAGCCCAATGGCGAGATTTTCCACTGCATGCTAATGCACTCAACGCAACCCGCTCAGTTGTCTCACGCGCATAAAAAACAGGTTATCTATATTGGTCAACTTTCTGCTCAGTACAATGGTTTACATAGTGTCAAAGGCTGATGTGACGTTTACAGCTTCGAGTTCAGTCGTTCTTGCTTTTTTTTATGCGTTCGTCTTCTTGCATTCATTGACAGGTGCGGGAGGCCTGTTTCATTACCATCTTTCAACCTTGAAGCCACTAAAGCGCGCCCTATGTTTCACTTCACACAGCCGAAAATATTTACGGCCGAATGCCCTGGCGCACTCTTTGTCCTTGTGTTTACGGCCCATTGTAAATTTCTTCCACAATTTACAACCTGTCTAGGCCTATGGGACGCACTTCTTCAGAGTCACAGGTACTCGTTTCACCTTTGGAGCGTAACCTTTCTCCTCGTTAGTCCTCTCCACGTGTCCTCCGAAGAACCCATTGTGAGCAGCAAGAGACCGCCACACTGGATACGCTTGAACGAAAGAGAGGCACGGCACTTGATGGGCCGTACGCCTTTAAAGGTCGAATGTGTTGCTCAGAGTGGCGAAGGTCGCAACGTCGGTCGAAGTAGTGGTTCTCCTCACTGCTCAAGACACTTGTTTTTTTACTTCGCCCACGCGATGCGTATAGCCGAAGCAACGCTCAATACATCCTTGTTGCAGAGAGCACACTGTAATAATCCAGCATTTGTTTTCTTCAAAATGATGCGCTAGCGTACGTTGGGCATTTTACGACAGCAGGTTGACACTTTTACGGATTCTTTCTTAACGGCAGCTAGAAAATCAAAAAGAAGGGACAACCCCATAGGGTATTCGGCTGAAAACTAAGTGGAAGTTGTTTTAAAAACTTTTTTTTTTTTTTCATGGCTTGCGGTTGCCTCAAGTCTTAGTGATAAACCTGTCCGATTTTAGGGTTGGTGGAGAGGCAGCTGACGTTTTCATTCCTTTCTTTCTGGAAAACTGCCATTGTCTGTAATGTGCGCATGTGATTCTCGTTGTTGATCAGAAAAACACATGGATTTAAAGGAAATGTAGAAAACTTATGTTCTAATAAATAGCAGACTTTCTCTCAAACGAATCAAATGAACCACACCGTCAGGAATACACGTAAACCATGAACACAAAAAAAAGACTATTATTATTGTGCTTGCACTAAGACTACAATCTCGACAAAATCAGTCTGAGTCTCTGAAGCCTCAAAACTTGAAGTTAGAAATCAGGAAGCGTCCTAAGAGTACGCGTAGTAGCACACAGTTCTTGCAGAAATCAAACGAAGCGTAGTGACCAGAATGACGCAGTTAGAGTTAGGGGATTGCTCATCCACTTGGGTTAATATCGAATCATTTCGGGATATATTCCCTGATTGGAACAGTCACAACGACGTGAAGAGTGCAGCTAAAGATATGGTTTGTCAAGAGAGGTAACGGCAAACTGACACGGACGCACAAACACGATTCGCGAACAGAACAAGATTTACAAGTTTGGAGAAAAAATAATCAAATCGTATAATCGTGTCTGTGCAACGCGATTAAAAAGCTTTCGTGGATAAGCTGAGTGTTTAACTCATTTCAGCCCCCTCCCCTTCCCCTTTGCACTCTCTTGCCTCCGGTGGCGGTACCAATCCACTGATAATACATGATTACTTTCACGGACAAACTTCACTCTCGCAGAGGTTCTATCGAATTAAAAAGGGGGTCTTGAGAGGAAAGAGGGAAAGAGGAATTACTGCTAAGGGGTGTTTGTTGTGTTGCTCGCTTACATTTGATTTACTTGCTTCCATTGCTGCCGTCAAGATTCATTGATAATCCGGGCTCTATTACTTGTACTAAGAAACAGCCTACATTACTGATAGACAATAATTTATAATAATCAATTGAAACCCCCAAAGTGTGAGAAAAAAAGCGCCTCATTTCGGTATGCGTTCTGCTTCTCGGTTCCGATATTTGACCGGAAGACCAATCACGCAAACATCGTCCTCTGAATTACACCTCCTCTCACAGCTGGTTTCGCCGCGGTGTTCACTGAAACATTTTTCTTTTAGGTTTCTGGGAGCCGGCGCTTTGGCACAGAACAGCATATAATCTTTTTCCGGTTAGTGGATATATTTCATAAGCTGCGACATGTTTGTCGTCTCTTCGAAACTCCATAAAATATCCGCATTAGGCTCTGGTGGTGGAACATCTCTATTCGCCATCCATCGCACCGCCTACAAGTCAGATGCGCCTCAGCGTCTCGTATAGCTTTGCACCTGGGTAGAAGTTGGACTCTTGTCGCCTGGTTTATTATATTTGAGCGATTCGCTGTGTCTGTTTCTCACGTATAATAGTCCCCATATAGGTTTTGCGTAGAAGTTAGGTTGGCTGTTTTTCGTGACTGAGTTGCATACACCCCCCCCCCCCCCCCCCCCCCCAAGCTCTATATATACCTTGCACTCCTCGTCCACGCTACACTACTTGCGCAAATTCCAATGTTACTGAAAATGTGACAGTATTATACGCCGCCATTAATCGGGATTAGCTATGAAATAGCAGGAAAAGTAGGTAACACTCGACAGCAGTAGCTGCGGCAGACAGCATACGCTCCGGTACCCCGTTCTACACAGCCACACACGCAAGCTAGAAATGTAACAAATTTGGTTTGAACAACTACTGGCCAATGTCGACCGACGTAAGCACCACGTAGTGGATAGCAATCTATAATTATAATTCGATAACAACAACACTAACAGCATATGAGAGCGCAAGAATATTGTAGCTGCTTTCCGAACACCACTGGTATAGGAATAAAGCTTAATAATCTGCAAGATGATTAGTTCCGTATAATCATATTGATGATACGTTTTTTCAGCATCCATCAGAAAAGGCTTCGCGTGATATTGCGTACGAACACTAGATTCGTCTCGTCCGCAAGACCGCAAAACCTCTTTCAGGGTTTTAGGTCATGGTAGAGAGGCACGAAATGCAATATCTACCAGAGCGCTTTCATTTCGGACGGATCCGTTACTTTGTATTCACTAGGTCCCTACTACATTTGAGCATTATAAAGTAGCTCCTTTGCATTACAATAACAAAGTGGTGTTATGGGCGGGACTAGGACCGAGTGAAGCTCAATACTTCAATAGCCGCTTGGAGCAGGCGGAAACGGGGCCTGTGTGTTTCTCGAGATTCCATCGAAGGAACGCACAACGTTTTGCAGAGGACGCAGCCAGAAACGGCAAGCCTGCATTCGCAACTTCCGTGTTTGTCTTTTATATATATAAACGTGTCCTTTCCAACCCTGCATGTGAAATAAACACAAATGGTAGCATTGGTCACGGGGGACGCTGATATATGCCTACGAAGCATAAACGTGTGGCCTGAACCTGATTTCTTTGTTCTGGACATACACACCTGAGAGTGTCTCCAAAGCGGAAGTCGCAGGCTCCCTTCCTCCTCTTAGAAGACAGCACGGAAACAGTTCAACACGCTCGTTTGCAATTCGTACCGGGATGGGACCAAAGCGGCACCGGCCTGCATTTCCCTTTCAAATGATGCTATTGCAAAGGTAAGGAAGCGACATGCATCTGACTGGACTCCAGTGTTAACCGTTTGAGAAGAACGCGGTCCGGATATTTAAGTGAACTCTGTATAAGAGTGGATACAGGTCTTCTGCGCTGCGTACTTTGTGGAGTGGCCTTCGTCGTGTACACAGGCAGGTTCTCCGGACACTCCTGTGCCTTTCATACGAAAACTGAAAGTGTACATTGAACTCCGGCGATACGATGTACACTCGAATACAGCTTCTTATCACTTTGCAGCAGATGGTGATTAATGATTGGTATTTGGGGGCTAACGAACCCTGTGGACAAAATTCAAGTGCAGAATTCATTCTTCGTATTCACGTGGGTTTTCTTAACGTCTAGCGATGTGTCAGACAAAATTCGCTTGCAGAGGATCACACTGCCTGCTCATATAAGACTGCAAACTTTGCTGACATGTTCAACTCCGCATTTAAGGGTATGACACGACTGCGCTATTAGCTCCCATCTGCGCCTCCCATTGCCGATTCTTTTTCGGGTACATTCACTTTTAGGCTGTAATAATCAATATTCCTTCAATATGTGTCTTTATCATCTCACATGTACTCATTAGAATGCGCTCGCAAGGTACCACGTTATGTAAATGTGTCCTTGCCATAGGTGTAAACCTGTTATAATCAAACCGTACTGATGTGCTTGCCTGGTCGGAACGTCGCGTGTCTTAAGCTATGTAAGGGGTGTAGTTAGATTAAAGTTTGATCTCATAGGAGGAGGAAGATGAGGAGGAGGAAAGACCGGAGGGTTAACAGGAGGAGACGGACATAGCAGTGCCTACATATTCACAAAGTCTTGTGGCCTCGTGACGTCAGCAATCCACCGGTCAGTCAGTGCTCGGGCATATGTGACCTGCCAACTACAACCTCACAGAGATATTCACGTTATTTTCTGGTCACAGCGCCGGAACCGGATCTCTTGGATAACAAGGTGTTTAACGCTAAGATGTTAAAAAGTTCTTTCTTGAAACGTTGTTCAAAGAATTGAGATGCGATAAAATTTGTTGGATTTTTTGCGATGTTTATTCAATGTGCTTTTCGAAGAATAGGAAAGCAAAAATAGGGAAGAGAAGCTTCTCGTGAAAGCCATATGACCTTCCCGAGTATTTAACCCCATTCCGAAAGAAGAAGACGACAGCCACGCCTTACCGAGAGTCTAGGAAAGTTTGCTAGGCTCACACACAGAGAAAAATGACAGTCATTGGAAAACGAAGGAGAATTGTGCACTTATACCTGATTGTGGCCTCCATCGTTTCTTGCCAGTTTGGTTGCAGATGTTTGGGTAAGCGAAAACCAGACACGCAGAGGCAAAGCAGCGCTGTTTGTTTCGAGAGTCTGCCGAAACAACTGCTAGAGGGAACGAGTAAAATATTGATTTGTGACCAGGGTGGATAAAACGCGAGAGAGGGGAGCGTAACATCGAAATGCTCTCTGCTAATGACAGGCCGTGTAAGGGAATAATGGATGTGATTAAAAGCCACAGTAGTGCCTCTCTACGTTCCCGGGTCAACATGTTATGCTAGCGAGATACACTGTACTCTGGATGAATTCGTTTCTGTTTCTTACCGTGCGAACTAGGCATGTGTGGAATTGCAGCTTTCCTTCCGTGTTTTTTTTTTTTCTTTTCCTGGACTCTGGGTGTGCCAGTCGGCTTTAGCGAATTACGGCTTTCAGCGAATGATGCGTATCTCCTTTTGTGCTTGCTTGACCTTTGCCGTCCTTTTCGAAATATTAACTTCATTATTAACATTTTCATTCCTTAGTGAAGATATTTGCTCAATCCGGAATAACTCAATGCTCTTACTGGATTTCCCATTGCAGTAATTCGCTCTGTGACACGCTTGAGAGAGAGGAGCCTAATTAAAGACAGAGAGTTCTGCGAACTCTGCAGAGTCCTGCTACGCGGGATGTAGCAAAACGGGTAGGGAAAAATGACGCGAAAGGCGAACAGCGTGGACAAGCAAAATCATATTACGCTCGAGGAGCGCGCGCCTGGACGTAGCTTGCAAAGCTGTCCCAGGCAGCACAAACAATTGTGAAATATTGGTTCTATGCTGGCGATCTCCGACCCAACGTAGTACCAGCGCATTGCCAATACAGTATCAATATTGGGCCGGTGGATTGTGCCACCTGGGGTGCACAATCCACTGCAGGCCTAAGCAGCCAAGAAGAAAGACGATGAGTACCTTTAAGTGTCTTTTGATGAAGCCCACGGTTGAAGAACGTCTGCCCCGGTAATCAGAATGGCTGACAGCTGACTCGAAGCCGTCTGAAGTCTGCGCTGTTGAGGCCAAAATTGTGGTGCTGAACAGAGGCTTGTTTTCTGAACAAGATATCACTTAAATAATTTCATTAGTATGATTTCGCAACAATAAATATGTTGTTCGTAGGAGTCTGCCTATGGACTCCAACATACTAACTGCTACTGGTGGGTGCATTATATAGACATCCTTGATATATTCGGTTCAGTAATGTGTGGGGTGGTATTTCAGAGAACATGAAAAAACAATATGCCGGTCAACGCAAACTCTACTTTTCGGTGACCTTGGTAGAACAATGCATCCGTCGTTCCTGCTTCACGAACATTTTTTTTTTTTCTAAGCAGGAAAATACGTTCAGATCGGATCCTTATTAGAGAAATATACGTAGCCTAAACTGAGACTACAGATATCGCGTCTTCCTGTATTTATACAAAAAGTAAACATAAAACGTAACACATGAACTATGTTATAAATTACACCAAAATAAAAATTACAAGGGTTAAACGCTGCTGAACCAAATATTGAGCGAAAGCATTAGCTGTGGGTGAACGAGCGTTCTTCTTCTTCCCTTTTTCTTCTTCCTCAGCCCACATATAAAGCCCCGCTTTAGCCAACCCATATGAACGTTCCTTAGTCGCATATAGGGGTAACGTGAATGACAGGGTCCTAGCACGCTGATTCTGACATAACCGTCCCATGTGAAACGACAGACCCAAGTTGACAGCTCATGCCAGCCAGTGTGTCACGTGTGGTGTGACGTCACAGCGTCACGTGGGTAAGACGCGGCTGCCGCCGCGCTACGCTGAAGGCTCGAAACCTAGAGTAGTATTGCTTTCGCACTGAAACTATGCGTGGAAACTGCACCCTGCACAAACAAAGAAAAAAGCCGTAAGCCATAGCCACGTGAAAATTTGGTAATTGAAATCTTGGTGAACAATGGTTGAACAACCTCTCTCAAAATGTGGCACTGTTAGCTATGTAAACGATAATGACAGGAAGATAATTCCAATGTGATACGGCCCAAGAGAGTGCAGGCGAATTCAATGCCCGAGTAGGTACGACTGACGCGAGAAGAACGTTGTTGATTATGTAGCTACCGGGATATTCTTGAAAGAGCGCTGAGTGGAGGAGACACGTGGCGGGAACAAGTGATGAATATTAAACGAGTCCGGCCTAAGGTCGCGTTTCATTTGGGCTATACATGCCCTACGTTCATAGTTTTTGGTCGTAAATCTTGTAGAACATAATATAGAGCATATCGACGCTCCGTACACATATGTAGCTACAGCTGTTTAGAAGGGCTTACTCAATACATCTCTTAGGGCACTCTCCCTTTAACTATTACAGAAGATTCTGCACCAGTGAAAATGCATAGTAAAAAAAAAATTACCAATTGGAAGTTCTTTTAAATACAATAAACTTCTCTCGCAACGGCATCTAGATGTTTCTGCGGAGTTGAGCACACGCTTGCTGTTGCCGCCTTCGCAGAGTTGCTTAGTTCTAGTGCGGGCGCAAGTCAGCCCAATAAAGAGTTAATTTAAGTACGACACCAGCTTTGTCATTTGCTGCCTTCGGCATTTTCAGCACTACGTGATACTACAATGATTCACATGACATGTCTAGGATTTAAAATGCCATTTATATACCACTTGTCATTACATACACATTCATGACTACTAGTCTCATCTTAGTATGAAGAATTATCACACGTTACATTTTGATTTCATATCTGCCCCGCCGGGGTGACGCAGCGGTTAAGGCGCTCGACTACTGTGCGCAAGGATGCGGGATCGAATGCCGGTCTCGGCGGCTGCGTTTAGATGGAGGCGAAACGAAGTGGCGTCCGTGTGCTGTGCGATGTCAGTGCACGTTAAAAGACCCCAGCTGGTCTAAATTTACATTAATTACTGCAATCTCGTGTGGGGTACTACTACAGTGACTAATATGCAGAAACTCAGTAGGCTTCAAGAGAAAGGTAGTTAGAATCATTACACACTCTATGTACGACGCTAATGCGCAACCATTGTTTCAAAAGCTGGGACTTTTGCAAGTGAAACACATGTACAAATACAATCTATGTCTCGCATTAATCAAAGGAAGAAAGCAGAATAGTAATATCCTAACAAATTTAGGAAACTTAACTACCAAAGTTTCGTCTGGACATTTTACGCGGAAACCCGAAATCTAGAAAGTTGATTTCAGTAGAACGAATTACGGTGCGCAAACACTAAAATATTGTATCCCATCGCTTTTAAGTTCCTATTTGTCTAATAATACCGACATTTTACAGCTGAATGTTAAGCAACTTAAGAACATTTTCTTTCGGTATTAGTATTGTATAACTTTTGGAAATGATATGACTTTCTTGTGGTGTTATCTTGTGGTGATATCATTTCTGATGCATTAGTATACTCCTTTTTTTTTTCTTTGTTTTGGAATGCTGTGTGTGCATGTGGCTAAACTGATATTTCAAATGCAAAAAAGTTGCACATATTATCTCCTTTTTCAAGATTACCTAATTTTTCGATTTCTTAGACTCCACTATGGGCTAGAATTTTTGTTTGCCACTGCACATTGCTGTCGTCCTTGTCAGTGTCCACGCCAATATCTTTTGTGTAACCAGTATTTTCCATTGGTATTGTATGCCTTGCTGCCAAGTGCCACCTGTCGCTCTGTCGCTCTTATATGTAAGGTGGGGGGGGGGGGGGGGGGGGGCGACGACCAGTCAAGCTCTTTTAGCCTCGTCTCCCTCCATCTTTGATGGAAAATAAAGCTTATCGTATCGTATCGTATCGAGTCCTCCATTACGGCGTCTCATAGCCTGAGTCGCTTTGGGACGTTAAACCCCACAAAACAAATCAAACCATTCCATATTTCAAATTCATGTTTTGTTTCCACATTTTTGGAAACATTTCCGCAAACATAGCCTAGTAAGGCTTTCCCCTTAATGAACAATTCTCCTAATGAAATATAACCCATCTAACGGCAGACAGAAAAACGCTGACAGCGAACATTTCGCACACATTCCGGGTTTTCTGTTTCTTATCTCCGTCTGGTGTTGTTTCTTACGGACAGGGGTTTCGGCTTACATGCAGGCATTAGGTTCACTTATTGTTACTCGTGCATTATACTAAGTTGCTCTTGCCAGCCTTGCATGTACATCAGGTAGAAATATTATTTGGCAGTCTTACCTCCTGTTCCTTAAGCAAAATCGCACTATAGAAAAAAGCTCTGCGCACATTGGAAAAGTTAAACCTAACCGTTGCCCACAAATTCTAGCATGAAACCCCTTCCGCAAGGGCTGTGAGTGCAGTGCTTCAGGCAATACGACACAATTTACACTATGCACACTACTGCGGGATTCAAAGTATCAGGGACGGCCAGAACGAAATGAAGTGCGTACAGTTCGCCCTTTGTCATTTATCACCGGCGGAATAGTGAGCTGCCATCTTGCGATCAATAGTCAACCGCGCCGCTTTGTAATCCGTATGTGTATTGTGCCAACAAATGGTAATGTCAATTTGTCCGAAATCTGTTGCCTGCCCAAATTCTTTGAGGAACAAACACGCCATGCTGTTAGATAGGTTTTTTAATGTATTTTGTCCTATCAATTTTCGTTACACGCCTTCAAGTTCTACATTTATCGAAGATGTTTTAAACAAGCTCTGGAAGTGTAAATTAGATCATAAAAGGCACACGTTATACAATTCTTGTGTGCAATATTCGCAAACGTAAACAGTAAAGCGTAAATATGAACTGGAGTTCACAAGGCCTCTAAAATGTCAGTTCGCCAAAGTAATTCTCCCATTTAGTTTAGGGCTTCGGCAGTCAGCAGTGAAATTTCCTTAGTACCAGAAACTTTTTTTCCTCACTTTACTACAATTTTGAATTCTATATTGGCTGATATTCTCCGCAGCCGTTTACCCAGATGTGCTCGTACAGCCTTGTTTCTATCCTTTCACTTGGAAACGAGCTAATTACTGCCCCAATCCAACTCTGAACAAAGTGTCCGAAGCCATGAGCACACCCCGGGGAGACAGATCGAAATCTCATCCAGGGCACTGCTCTGAGCAAAGACGGCTTCACGGTTCGTGCTACGTTTGTCGCAATTAAAACTACATTAAGGTAGGGCGTCCCCTCGGACGCATTAGTGTGAAACGATTCTGGAGCAAATTTCTCTTTAATCAGTTTTCTTCAGGGGTGGTTTCGTGGAGCGCTTTTGTTGGCGTGTATTGGTGCACCTAAGAATGCCGTGTACAATTCCATTGTTCCCGACGCAGAGGGTATACGCTCCTCCCGCTAATGCGCATTCATTGATTGGACCCGATGTGACAGGAGCGCGTGCGACTGCTGGAGACCTGACGTCATCTGTCGCTATCAGGGCAATCCACGTATGAGCGATACTCACTACAAGTCAAAGGCTCCTCACATATTCGTTTAAACAATTCGGCATATACTCGCTGGATGAGGTTAAGAAGTTCGCAGGGGTCAAGTGGATGCAGCTTGCACAGAACCGGGTTAATTGGAGAAACAAGGGAGAGGCCTTCACCCTGCAGTAGGTATAGTCAGGCTGATGATGATGATCATTATGATGATGATACTCGCTGTTGCATTCTAATCCGAGCAAACTTCTTACCTCATCCACGCGCCTTTATGTCTGCCGCTTCCTGCTATGGTTCCCTTCTCTTAGAATTCGGCGTGTTACCCTTAGCTAACATCGGTTATCTTGCTTCTGCATCTGTACTGCGCCCATGTCCACTTCGTCTTGATTTTGTCTAAAATCTTAGTAACTGGTGTTTATTTCCTGACCCCCCTTGTAGGCTTCCTGTACACAGTCGTTATTTCTTTTCTGGGTTATTGTATAAACTTTCTCCTCTTTCATCTACTCGACCCTCGAGAATGTTTCTAAGCTTTGGACTAATGCTACATAACGCTTTGTTAGCTTTTATCCTTATTTTCTCTATTAGAGGTGGACGAGTACGGATAACCATGTATTCGTTTCACCTCGTTCTGCGCAAAATGTTCAAGCCTAATGGCATAAGTACTAAGTGATATCTGTACACATCAGACGTTCTAATCGGAAACATTTCTTAATGGGTTGATCTATGCTAGCCACGACTCTCTTGATAAGGCATTTGTAGCCCAAATGGAGCAAACATAACTTATCTGACATTCCTAGTGAACAGATATTTTTGGCTTCATTTCCTGGATAAATACAGCAGACCTTCATTATTGTTTTAACAACGGGTGCAGTAGTTCATTATCAAGCACGTGCAATGGTTCTTCGCTCTGACCGTTCAGTTGGATGCTAGTGCGCGTTTGGCCCACAGATTGCGCAAGCATATCTCCGGGGTCTGGATCTATCGGGGAAACCTTCCTCATGAAATCGAGCGCGACGAAAGCAAGAATCACTAAATGAATGCTAGACTCGACGTACTCTGCTAAGTTAGAGACATCTAATTTGCAGCCGTTGGTTATCAGTAAACAGCGGGACACTGGTTAAAGGGAAACGTTGTTTGCTGCTGTTAACGTCTAAGCTTCTTTCAGTAACTTGTACCACCCTCCAGTATGCCTTGAATGCTGGTGGGTAATCTTCCTTTCCGTCTCCGACACATCGCGAAAAAAATCAAGTGCTGCGAAATACACGAACTAGAGAAGTTGTTTTGAAATTCCACTCATACCAAAGTCAAAGCGAAAGAAGAGGAAGCATCCACTGGAGTTACAAGGTCAATCACACTTACCGGGAATACGGTTCTACGCCGTAAAGCACCATTCCAACTAATTCGGCAGCAAATCAATGCAGAAATGCTGCTCCGCATATGCGTAGCAAGACCGAGCTCGGTTCTCGCTAAATGTGTTTGACCTTGTACATGGTGTGCAAATTTGTGGCGTTGTAGTGCGAGCGTCATTCTTCAATACCTGCTACACCACACAGCTAACCAACACTTTATCTTTTACAATTTCTTGCTTGATCCAACGGCTATACTAAACTGCGAAGTTTTCATTGAGAGAGGCAGCTGCACTGCCTGGAAAGGAAATTAAAGGATAAGTTGCGACACGCGAGACTGTAGGCCTAGCTGGAAAGAAACTCCTACGTATCCATCTAGTGCGCAGGGTATCAAGTAGCTATTATCTGGACTCTCAGAACGCACTTAAGTCTCCATTTCCTAGCTCAAACCTCTCCCAGACTTTCTTCGTTTCTGTGTAGATTTTGCCACTACGTAATAGGAAAACAATTACATGAATACGCGTTCGATATGCGGATGTGGAATGAAGTCAGAAACCACGATTCACTGGAATGAATATTTCTGTTTCACAAAATTTGCAGAGCAACCAATTATAACAGTCTCTCAAGAGTTATTACGTTTGCTTGCCAACGATTAGTAAACTACCTCTGTTTACTCATTAAAAAGTAATAATAAGCTTCGTAGTTATTCGCTTTGCACTACAAGGTGAACGTAAGATGAATGGGCGCAAAGAACGCTTGGTGGGCCGAAAAATGAAAATATCATAAAAATTTCAATAATAATAACAATAATAATAATAAAACATAAATGGCCAGCTAAAATATTGCATCAATAGGTCCTTGCGCAAAGGACACAAGGGGCGGACAGAGTCGGCTCTGCTTTTTTTCTTCCGTAACCTGTTTTCCTCTCAGGAATGCTTTGACCCACAGACTTCTCTCGAAAGGCAAGCGTACTGAGCATCAAAGCTAGCGATATTGTAGTATGTTGACACGCCTAAGCGAATGAGACGTCGTCCCGGAGAGAGAGGTGTACCTGTAAGGTCTGAACTGACCTTCAAGCTACTTTAAAAAAAAAATAAGTATAACCTCTCACACCCATCAACCACCGAAGCAACGAACAAGGAGGCGATGTATGGTATTCGTCTCCCTTCGTTTTTGTCCAAGGCTTGGACCTGGCCCACTCAACCAGAAGCAATAACACCGAGAACAGAACAGGCACAGGCGTTCTCACTGAGCTGTAGTAGTCTACAATAACGTCGCGTGGTTTTTCCAGGGTCGTCCAGAAGTTCGGACAGCGCTGTGTGAGGGGCGTTGTGCTCCGGCGACGCAATGACCACCATCAGCGCTTTCATCAAGAGTTACGATGACGGCAAACAAAATGGGTTTCTCTGGAGCAGCAAGATGCTGAAATATTTAACGACGGAAGGTGCCCGAACCTTTGTGTTTTCGAGCTTTGCCGTAACCTCCTTTGTTTTTCTTACTTTCTCTCTCTATATGAGCAAACAACTGGCATAGCGCGGTTCCTCTTCGTGAAATGTATATTTCACACCCTCTCAATCTCGGTCTCTTGTGATCTTGATGCCGAAAGAGATGCTACGTGTGGCGATCCGGCCTATAAATGTCACACGAAGCATGTAGGATGATCGCATGAGCGCTCGAGCATGTCCCCACCTTCGCCGAGAGAGGCCCACTGCTAGAAGGCAAAGCAGAGCGAGCGAAGAAAGGAAAACAGCTGGAGAAAGCAAGAGAACCGGTCGTGGGCTAGTGGGCCCTAGCGTAACACCATGTGTCCATTTCTTCGCTCCACAGGCTGGCTACACTGCGCTCCTCAGGCTGTTTTTTCGCTTTGGTGTTTCAAGCACAGCGCCGCAACGTTGTGACCAGGTTAGGAAGACAAACTGGCGGTCTCCCCTCCCCAACCTGTTTAGGTAATGTCACGAAGCCTTTTTTACGGTCTCGTTCCCGAAAAATGTGGAGTCTCACCCTCGGCGCGCCTTGCTCGTTTCACGCCCTCTTTTACTTTCTTTTCTCGAGACACGAGGTCTTCGCTCGAGTTTCTACCGGCCATGTTTTTGTTCCGGCGCTCTTTGCAAACAATGTAGCTTGAGCTTATTCTTTGGAGTTGTTGTTGTTGTGGCTGTAGGAAGAAGGAAAATAAAATGCATGGGCCTGCTACTGGCTCTGTAGCTGAGCCACCTCCGCTGCCTCGTGCGGACAGAAGAGAAACTAGAGAAGAAAGGAAAATAAGAGGGAGAGAAAGACGCGCGCCGCAACAACAGCCATTGTCCACCACCCAAGCGGTGACGGGTGCAATGACGGCCTACAACAGATAAAACTTCACATATTGACAGCCATTTTACTACCCCTCCGGACGACACGGAAGCAAGCAGGAGAAAAACTATTCGGACTGACTGCTTCATAAAGAGGCGCCTGCATTGCGGTACGCTTAGTTGGCAAAATAAAATCAGTACACGAGAACTAAGAAGCAGTCAAAGTAACAAACGCAGAAGAAAGAAAATGCTATACTGTGCATGCTTTGATCACCGCTTTGTTATATATGATGCCGGTGAAAAGGTCGCACGTACAGTCGACGACTCTGCAGCCGAGAAGGGCGCCACTCGCTTGCTAAACAGTGAGCCGCCTGACGAGTATTCCAGATTGGGCATGCCATTCATTAGTACAGCATACGCACCCAGAAACAACAGTTTTATGTAACCAAATCAAAATCTCACAGCCATGCTTAATGGTTTTCCTATCTGTTAAATATAATCAGGTGATCAAGTTTTTTTTTTGTTTTTTTTTTTTTGGGGGGGGGGGGGAGGAGGAGGAGCCCGAATTAATCTTTTCTACCTTCTTTAGTAAGACACCTAAATTTCCATTCACGTCCTTTTTCCACAATCGAGACCCGAACCACAGGTTCACTGTTGTCTCTCCGTATTGAGCTCAGAAGCACAAACGGAGCCACCCATGATCTTTTCGAACTACTTTCACGCATGGCTGACCCGAAGTGAATGCTCAGTGATGCGCTTAACATCGGAGACAGCTGTCCGGATTTCTTGTTCGTCTCTCTTTTTTGGGATGGAGCTTTCGGCTACTTCCAGCAGTATTGGAACATTCTTGAGAGTCCTGCTTCCGTTTGGCTGTCTTACGTGAAGAATTTTGTTCGCTTGCCTCAGAGCAAGGATACTCTCTTCTGAAGGCAAAAACATCTATAATACAGGTGTGTGTATATACAAAGACGGTCTTTCTCAGCCAGGTGCTAGCTGCTACTGCTTTTGTTACTTTCCACAATTTGAAAGTAGTCAAAGTGAATTCAAGAGGTGCTCCCACACTGAAAAGAGCAAGTCACAGAAGTCGCAGCATAAGGAAGGAAAAAAATGTTGAACTGTTACTTCGATTTGAACTGCTAAAACGTTTTGTTAGCAGGACTGGGTATTTTCCCGCCAATACAGAAACCAGACTAGTCTCAAAAGTACACAGGTCCAGTAGAGGTCCGAACCACGCGGACAAGAACGTTCTGCATTTTATGTTTCTTGCATTGCTGGCTACGCCGTATGTTGTCTGAATAGAAGGGTCTCCTCCTAACACATCAACTGCTGGAATCCGCGTACATGATTTGTGCACAGTGCCAGTGGTTCATAATCCGGTGTAACCTTCTTTACCCTCCACGAAGATGCACTACCTCCTGCTCTCTACAAGTCGTTTTTTTTTTACTGCTTATTCGTCCCCGAATCTCTTTTGTAATCACCTTAGCGAATGCGTCTGCTCCTTATTGATAGCTGATCTCAACATGCGTTTCCACTCAATTTTCTCACTGTTTTCGAATACTGCCATGCACTTTTGTCGACCTGCAGAGTTTGTTCTCGCCTTGGATACATTGTTCCCACTGACAGGGTAAGATAAATTGTACCAGAAAATTATGAGCAAGCCTGTACACCGAGTGAGATGCTAAACAACAAAAAACACAAACGGTATAGGCGATACTTGGATATCTAATTGATTAAAGGTGAGAAGTTACATCGGGGAGGCATTAAAAAAAATGATTATTTTTAAAACTATTCAAATTTGATGACTTTTTCGACAGTAAAAATTAGCTGATGACATATTCCCTTTATTTGTACCTTAAAAGTGATATCTTACAATAGAGGAGATAAGTGTCCAAAATGACAGTGCTTACGTTTATTTTGACAAGAAACATGCAGCCAAAATAATAACTCAGGTAAATAATATTTAGTGTCCCATTTTCCTCCCTGCCTTTACCTATGTGTCAGAGGGTGCTGTGCGTTGATATGTGCACGCACTGAAGCATGACCGCACATATTCCAAAGGTAACAACAGAAAAGCAAAACATGAATTTGAAATGCGATAAAACCAATACGACGCGACCTTTTTTGTTTTGGTTCATACCCGAAAACGGTATCGACATATCCTGTAACAGAGTTATGTTTCTCTGCTTTCCGCTGCCGCTGTCGTCTTCCGTTTTCGCCAGTAAGTCGGGAAAACAAAGGAATCAGGACATCACGCTCCTCTCGAGACTTTCTTTTTCCGTGTCTCTTTGGTTATCTAGGGAGCAAAGCAAAGCAAGGCTCACAGCAAAAATTTGCTGTGAGCCTTTATGGCCTGTGCAGCCTTCATTGCATTGCTGTTTTTAGCTTTGCAATACATGTGTAACGCATGAATAGAAATAGAAATGCAAAACTTGAGTAATGAACATCGTATTCAAACCATGTTCAGAATTGCATTCTTTCGCTCTGTTTGCCTTCCTCTTTCAGCCCACTTCTTTTCAAATTTTGTCATGGTGGTGATGACCGTCCCTCGTTTCTTATTTCGCCTCCCATCTTGTGTTTCATCGGTTGTTCTTCATTCCTTCATTCTTTCTGCCTTTTCTGTGGCTACTACTTCTAATTCATTCCCCGTGGCCGTTTTTCGAAGTGCTTCCTCTTTCGCTTTACTGTGCGCTGTACTGTCTCGTTGGTTATCTTCTTTATCGAGACAAAACCACAAACGTAGCTATGTATACAGTGAAATTTAGTCATCCCTTTCGAAACCATCGCTTTGCATCTTGCGATTGGCGACATACCATAAGAAGCAGACTTGAGATGCCTGTCGTACTTTATTAGAAGCCCCCCCCCCCCCTTTTTTTTCTATTGTTTACTCCTCTCTAGGGGATCGTGTATTTGAGTTTATTGTGTATAAGTACCGTACAGTGTTTTATATTGTGCTTTGGTCGTGAATAATGTGCGTTTTAGTATGTATGTATGTATGTATGTATGTATGTATGTATGTATGTATGTATGTATGTATGTATGTATGTATGTATGTATGTATGTATGTATGTATGTATGTATGTATGTATGTATGTATGTATGTATGTATGTATGTATGTATGTATGTATGTATGTATGTATGTATGTATGTATGTATGTATGTATGTATGTATGTATGTATGTATGTATGTATGTATGTATGTATGTATGTATGTATGTATGTATGCACAGATAAAGTCGCGACTAATCAATTCTCTTCGTGTAAAGGCGCACAAAAATTTACTTTACAGCCTTAACGCAGTAAGAAAGGCTAAATAACTATGAGACGGAATTGATGATGATTATAATTGCTTTATAGGAAGGCGAAAGGCGCAGTATCTGTCACAATTGTTTCTGTGAACACCTGAACCGCTCCGTAGGTGAAGGTAGGAAGGTGGAAGTTAAATTGGAAAAAGAGAAAGAGAAATCGTAGTGAAGGGCTACGGAGTAATTTCGACCAACTGGGGATCTTTAACGTGCGCTGACATCCTATACCGAATCAGACATTCCCCCGCATGCCCAAATTGCTCTGAACACTATGCAAATTTAGAACACTGCATGTTTTCTTGCCCTGTTGCAATCCAGTCACACCACTTTCAACACCCTCCTCCCCCAATGTGGCTTGGTTACCCTCTGGCCAGCTGAAAAACCAGTTTGGCCTTGATGACCCTGTTCCAGGACATTCTCGACGCTTAGTAATGCGTTAAATAAAGTTATTTCCTCCTCCTCCTCGCACAGCACATGGACGCCTCTTCGTTTCGCCTCCATCGAAACGCAGCCGCTGGTGGTCGGGATTGAACCCGGTTTCTCCGGCACAGTAGTCGGGCGTTTACCACTACACCACCGCGGCGGGGCAGACCGAGTTGCGCCATACCTAAAGTTTGGTACGGACCAATGGAAAATGAAAAATGGTGAAGCACCACCGGCCCGCGGTATCCACAGATGATACAATCTGTAGCAGAGTTCCGCTGACTTGTTGCTAGGGCACGTTTGGTGGGCATTTTCTGGAGAATGGGTCTTTGAACAAACTTTGTGTATGAAACCAATTCCTGGTGGAATGGCGTTCTTAGGCCGAATCTTCACCAACAGCATAGAAGTATACCGCACTCACCATGATAGCCAGATTTGCTAGGGCTATATGATAGCTCGCAAATGTTCGTATTCCGGTCACTGAGGAAAATAGTTAAATTCTAGAATAGGTGTTAGATGGCTTCCGCTCAAAGTTTTTGTGTCCCGGAGAAGTGATGTGATGAAGGTCCGAATACCGGTGTCCAGAAGTGTAAATCAACCAAGCTCGAAACGAATAGCAGGATGGAACAGTACCGCCTCATGACATGGCCTGGTTTCCTAATATTTTAGAAGACACCTTAAGCCATACTACACCTGAGTCCAGTTTATGTTAAGCTTACTTCATAAAAAGTCGCCTTACAATCATCTCACTTAAGTACAGGCGTTGTGCTGTCAATACATATTCCAGAATCTACGGGGAGTTGAAGGCGATCGTCAAGCATAATACTCATCGGAGAGTTTTTTTATGACTCACATATTCATTACAGCTGTATGCCGTACGATAAGAGCACCGAACATACGCACAAACAATTGAATTTAACTCACGCCGAAACAGTTTCATTTCCCTAGCTTCCTAAAAACCTGCTTGCTTCATTTTCAGACGTAATAGCATTCTTCGAGTCTTTATTGCTTGTTGCGACACATGAAGAGTCACATGTCCCTAAAGGGAGTAATGCGATGAGTGAGCGCGATATTTCCTTAAGGCAGTCTTCAGAAAATAAGAAAAAGCAACGTCTCGAGAACATTTACGATGTCGTTAAGCTTTACAGCTACGGAGACCGCGCTGTGCCTTACCACGCAGCGGCCTGTGACGGGGAATGCACGGTCGTAAATTACTGCCGAATGAAACAGCTCCGTCTTGGCAGTGCAGTTGAGGCAATACTTCTGGCCATATTTAACAATTTTTCTTATCCCAACGGCTTTGCTGGGTTGAAATGTTTTCCAGATTATTTTACTCTGTCAGAGATATGAAAATGTTAAAGGCATTGCGTCGATTTCGGGTCGATATTAATTCGCTCGCTGTTCACGACTCATATTTCAAAACTAACTTGCTTATACGGCAAGCAACATTGAGCAGTTCTTACGAAATATGCTTTTTTTTTTTTCAACGTTTTGCAAATCAAGCCTTACCCAAGTAATGTTCCGAATATTAATTATTCTCATAGCATTTGTTTTCCCGAACGTTTATCGGAGTTCCTCAAGGTGGAATAGAAATTTCAATAACGGAGTGAGTGCTCATTGGCATCCACATAGGTGCAGCCATATGGGTACCAAGAGGAACCTATACATGTCTTAGAAACCTCGTAGTTAAAGAAAAATTCGTCCTGCTCCGGGGTTCGAACCTTTGACTGCCGCCTATGCAGGACAGTCGCTCTATCAACTGAGCGAACCAGGACGGCCAGCAGATCAGATAGTAGGTTTAAAGCGAATTGATCAATAGCTCGAAGTGGGAGCGGTGTTTGTCGAATGATAAGGGGGAATTTGTGGCTTCAGTATCATATCGTTCATTTTTAGATATACTTTGAGGAGGTTTTGGCATTCGTTCCAGCATCTGGCTATGTTTCTTCTCCCCTGGTAGCAACCTCATTCTCTATTCTTATCGTTCAATTCCGTCAAGGGTGTCATTAAAATTCTATAAAATTTTGTTAATAATACTAATTATAATAATAAAAGATTATATCTCCACTCAGACATGATGACTCAACTTCAACCCGGCTTAAGGGTTCTGAGCGTATGCGGTGCGCTTCGTAGTCATCTAACAAAAGGAGTTTTTCTTGTGCAGCTAACCTAGCCCTGCTAAGACGCTTCCATCAGCTTACTGTTTTCGTAGGGTTTGAGTCGATGAGGTTCTGTCGCGAAGGAATGCCGCTAGAGATAGCATTTGCTTATCAGAGAGTAGACTGGCAGTCGCCTTTCCGAAAGTTGTAGAAGCCGCCATCGCCCTTCGCTATATCGGAAGTGACTTGCAATAGAGAGATTTAGCTTACCGTGATCCGCGATCCGCCACCATGACCCTCTACCGCGCGTGGGCGGGGCGCACAAGCTGATTGGTCCCGACGCGGCAGGTCTATGTGCCGACATAAAGTATGTGGCGCCATCTATTGGCGTCAAGGGGATTTGGGCCTGCGCAGTGGAACGCGCGTAGGCTGATCACGGTAGCGGATCGCGAATCACGGTAAGCTAAACTCTCTAATATCTCACTTACACTTGAATATCGCCAGGTGTGTTTTCATTTGCGGCAGGCAATACTGCCTCAGCAGGTGTTTTTTTTTTTTTTTTCGAAGAGTTTGCCACAAGACATAAGTTGAGAAAGGGGGCATAGGATGCAGGAGATAGAAAGTTAAAAGAAGGAGGGAAGTCCAGTTGTGCTTATGTATTCGAGAAGGTTGGCAGTATAGCGATTGTCAATTGTCTTGCTCAATCCGAACAGTATATGAGTGTCTCACCGGCAGGGGGTCAGAAGCGGCAATTGTTGCGAAAGAATTGTTCTCCTATCAACCACCCGGGCCATGCACTCTTCGCTTGCCATCTTGATAATCTGAGCTTAGTGACAAATTCGCCCCGTTTTGTTTATCACTATGTATACGTGGTTACTACAGCAACCAAATAGCTGGTGTTTGTATTGCAGCCAACGCAGGTTTTTTGTTTTGTTTGTTTGAGGAACATCAGGGAAGTTTTAATGTCAGTGGCCTCTGTGCAGAAAGAAGTCTCATGAAGGCAAATGGGACAGTCCACAGAGATCCATTGTTCACGATGCAGTGTGTTTGTGGCTGGATAGCGGACACGGCTGCGCGAAATCAGCGCCTGTAAACTCCGATGTCTAATTTGTGCTAGATGTAAAGTAAATGTGGTCTGTACATGAGAAAAGCGCTCTGCATGCTGTATTAGGGTGCCTTCACAAATCCCACTGGCTACAAAAAAACCATGTCAAGACTGAGAATTGAGCTCATCTCAATGCAGCTGTCACCAGTTCCTCATCGGTTGCGTGATAACCGATTGAAAATCATTGGGGTTATTTGGCACTAGGATGGCCAAGTAGAGCTGCCTTTATGAATATTTTGCCGGTTCGACACCGGCCGTTAGATCACCGGCCGCTATTGGTCATTATGAACCTTAAAACATTTCTATTAATTGCCGATTGATCAGCACGAGTAAATAACGCTTTTCTTGATGACGGTGCCTGCTAGCTTCTTTCTCATATTTGTCATAATGAGGCTGTTTTTTTCTACCCTTCTGTGTAGAATAGCTTAACGATGGTTTCGATCTTGCCCGCTGAGATTGCCGTAAACAACATAACCGGCTTTTTTTTTTTTTCACATCCCTACATCAGTCCTCCGCCGTTCGATCTCGTTCAGCGTAGCAGTCGCGGTGGTACAGGATGTCCTGCGGCTACCGCTATGAACGAGGGTAGAGCTGCTGGAAGCTACAACGTATATAGTGCCCAGCACATATGTCCGAAATTAAAAAAAATACATATACAATGGCCGCCTTTGCTCAGTTCATGAAGCACCATACGTTATATTTCGGGTACGGGTTCAACAGCCAAGCATGTGTTCTTTTTTCCCTTGTAATGAACCATCTATCTTCAATAAATATTTACTTCCTAGTTATTTTCTCACAAATCACCGCCAGGAATTTTAAAACAATTCATCGTGATTACGATACTCAACTTTGTGAAATTTTTGCCCAGCTCGCATGTCACAGCAAACCTACAGAGACCTCCGCACCTCTGCCAACTTAACGCTGATTCAGCATTGACGTCAGTGGATCAGTGCAACTATGACGACGGCACGTTCGTCACCGCTGACCTCTCTGGCGCCATCTCTGAGCGAGCGGAGGGATCAACTTCCGCTCCTCGGGAGGAAAAGCATACAACTGGCGACTGGCGCCATCTCATAGCTAGTTACAAAGAAGGATCCACAATGGGTTGGAAGAGAAATGTGGGACCTGTCCTAAAATGCACGCAAGGTGAACACAAAACATGAAACAATATAGAAATCGACCTTGGGGTATATTACAGTAAAAATGAGTACAATACTTACGGCAGTGACGTTTTCAACACATGTTTCTCCCTACAGACGAGAATGAATAGAAATTCAATAATCTTTGAACGCCTTACCTTCCAATGGACATACCATATGAATTTACAATCATCCGTTTTCACGAAGCAAGTTCACTCGGCTTACACTTTAGCATAGGGCCTACGTTTCACTTCTGTCTCACTGTTGGTGCTTCTTTGTAACTGACTCTCCAGTATTGAAAATAGTGATGGGCTTGCAATGACAGCGCCACGGTGCTTTTGCTTCAAATTATATTCTGTAAATTGTTTCGTATCAGCTTTGATATTGGGAGGACTGCAGCTTACTTTCGTCCTGCTGATCACTGTTGGAAGCTGCAACCACGGGCTATATAAACATGACCAGTTTTGTAACACCATTTGCGCTGGGAATAACGGGGTTACTAATCGTCTTGCGTCACATTTTTTAATGGTGCGTTTTGCGCTACAACGCATCTTAGCGCTCAATTAAAATCAATTTATTTACCGTTTGGCGTTCTTTGTCAGCCTGCTTTGCATTGTTTCAAGCTTTCATCCAAAACATGAACTTTCACTCTAATTTATGTGTCGTATCGATAGACGGGTTGATTACGCTGTCGCTAGCTTATTTTCTTGGCCCGCCAGTAACCCCGTCTTAGTTTGATTTTTTTTCATTTCAGCCATCCCTCCCTTCGCCCTTAATGTCCTTCCATTGCTTAACTAGTATATTCGTAACTAGAGAACAACGAAAAATTTTGTTCGATGCCAGCGCTCTCTCTACTCTCTACGGCCTCAATTCTTTGATTTTAATTTCCACCAGGCCACTCCGTGGAATCGGTCAGCAATTGAAAAACTGGTCTGCTTGAACAGGCGCAAATGTTCTCCTCACGTTCGTTTCTACGGTCCGCGCCGAAATGGTCCTAATCAAAAGGGAAGCTTCTATGTACTAATGTACTTAGATGTGGCAGTTTTCTCTGCGCTTCTCGGCTGCTTGTTTGCTCGCTCGCCTCCACTGTCACCCGGGACTGCGCGAGCCATCGCCTGCCGCGGAAACAGTGCAGTGTCGAAACCTCTGCAAATATGTGCGCGCATCTATATCGGCGGTGTCTGCCGTAACGCTGACTGTAATGAGGCAACATTTCCCAAATTTTACGGCGTCGTTAAGCGTTTGTGCGACTGAAATTCAGTCATGCCTCGCTGGCAAAGCCGAATATATACGTTGTTCCCTAAGCACTACGCTGCACGGCAGCACGTACAGTCTCGGCTTTACTAATGACGCCATACTATTTGTTGTGGCTGTGCCTACGAAGGTGCAACCCTAATTTATTAATCTGGATAATGGATGGATCACACTGAGTAGTATTCTCTGACCCTTTAGCCACAATGTGTTGTTCACGTCTTTAATCTTACCCGCAATCTTAAACCTCGCTTTTCAAATAACACGCAAATAATACATCTGGGTTAATTATTAAAAATAAATGAATATCTGAATCTGTATGTCAAGTAGATTTTGCAACCCTTAACTCGGGCAGAGGAGTAGGAAGGCAAAGAGGAAACCTAGCTATCACGGTCGTACCAACGTTAGCGCCAGGATATTAGCTTCGCCACGACGCAAAGAAAATAAAGATAGAGACAAGGAATATCCAGAACTCGAAGCTGGCATTCGCTGAAAGAGATGATTCAGAAGGGTCAACGTAAGAAAAGAGCTGCTATGAAGATGGCTGGAAGAATCCAAGTAGGTAGAAAAATAGATGCAAATGTAAAGCGGACATTCTGTTAAAGATCAAAAGAAAGGAGATACCGGGGGAAGAGGGTGGCACTTCCCATTTTGTCCGTCTGGTGCGCCGCTGTGTGCCGAAGTGTCATCGGGTGTGAGTGGATGTGAGGACGTTTCCTGAGTGCACACAGTCTTCCCCGAGAAAGTCAGACGGCCGTCCTAAAAGCGCCGGACAAAACACTCGGAGCGAAGGTTCTTTTTGTTCTATCTCTCCTCCCATTGCCCATTCTTGTCCGCCTCTTTCTTTGCTCAGAAAGCCATATTCACTGTTGCTGGAAACAAATGTATCGCAATGGAATGTAAGTAGAGCCTTTAGCGGTTCCCGACGGCCAACCAGGACAAAAAACAATAGGAGATTTTCAGCCTCTTTTGTGCTTACTGAGCTCTCTGCATTCTCTGCGTCGCCTTTTCTTTTTCGTCCACACCACGCGCTGCAGAAGACTATGCGTAGGTGCGTGTCAGCGGTGGCGAAAAATTCAGCATCGATGTCAAGTTTCGTTTAAATATTTCAATCCTTCGTGTTCACTTGAGAGCGGGTATAGTGCTTGTTTCAGAAAAAAAGGGGAGAGAACGCAGCTTTCAGTGTTGGAGGAAGTCACTGCAAAGTCCTGGACTGAGGGCAACCTACCATTGGGTAGACCTGGACGAGGTCGACGGAGAAGACTCATGGGGATACAACAAGGAGACACCTCTGAAGACGCCCCAGAAACTGCCGGAAAATTACGCAGAGCTAAATAAAGTTTTTTTCTTCCTTCCTTCTTCGTTTCGCCTCCATCGACATGCCGCCGAATGTGGGGAGGGTCAAACCAGGGTAGTCCGGTGCAGTAATCGGGCATCTTAACTACGCGCCACAACGGCTGGGCAAATACGACATTCCGTTGCCCCGAAACGCGAGGAGCAAAAATAGCTATCAAAATGGAAACCACGTATACTTTCATATCAAAAGTGTAAAAACGTATTGAGGCTATCCAAAACGCTACACATAATATTCAACTAAAGGATTCTGCTTACATTTTCTATTATGGGTAACGTGCGGCGGGCAATTTGGGTGTCCACATTTGTTTCTACTGCTACTGAAAACTACTGCTTATAATCCAAAAGCAGTAGGGGGTTTGGAGCCCATCGCTCTTTACAGGCTTACTAACGTGCCCTTCGCAGAAAAAGGACCATCGTGTTTCGACCAATGCGATGCCGTTAGCATTCTGGCCGATCTGGCTTGGAAGCGCTGGATTCGGGTTACCTGAAGCTTGCTCCACTAAGTTTAGCGTTTAGGCGTTCATGCCAGCTTGGAAACGTTATTGATGGAGAGTGCATGCTGACGCTTCTCTGCCAGTCTCAGAGGTCCCAAGAGCAGGCGCGCTTTGGAACTTACTATCATTCATATTTTTACTAGGACCTCATCGCTACGCAATTAGGGTTCGATATGATCGAAAACATAATTTACTTATAATTAAGTTCCTTACATAAACGCTTAACAGTTTTTTTGTCTAACATATGTCAATAGCTTCTCTCCCGTCTAGCAAAGCAACGAAAATATCTAAATTATCTAAAGTGGCTTTCGGAGGTGTAATCAGCTCTCAGTTGGTTACCGATGTAGTCCTAGTAGAAATGTAATAGATGTGACATTGCGCAGTATCATTCAGTGGTAACTATAATAAGGGTTCAATCTAAATATCGCTTTTTAGCGAGAACATAATTTTGGAAGAAATTTCCATCCGTTAAAACCTCTTACTGCTCTGTACTTGCTCTTAACTGCACAATTGATTGTCAGCAGAACTCAGTCGAAGCCCCGTAAACTAATAATGCTTTCTTAAAATTTTTTAACACGTTAACTCTCAATTGGTTTGGTTTTTTGAAAGCTGTCAGTAATATCGTTCACTCGCAGACATCAGCCGGTGCACTGAGCACTAGATTAATGCAATCGCTATTTGGCAAGGCGGTGTTGTACCCTAACCGGATGATACATTACTGCAACAGTATTTCTTCACTTGTTTCTTCATGGAAAGTTTACAATTTTTAATCTTATGTAAAGTCATCAATGACAAAAAACAAAGCAACGATATATTCACTTCTTAAGATAATATTTTTCAAAAACAGGCAGGTTGAAACGCGAGTACAAATACGTGCCATTAAAGCGAATTTATCACTTGAAGCTTCAATTTTGAAGGGCCTCTGTTCTGCGTGCAATAAATGGTTTATTTCAACTTTCAACTATTTTTTGTTTTACTCTTACATACCGCATGCTGTACTCCTTCCTTTCCTTCCTTTATTTCCTTCTGTGTACATTTTCACCAAGTGGTGACAATCCCAGTGGCCACAAATGAAGACACCCAGTCGAAAAAAACTACAGAACTGTGTCAATAATACGACAAAAAATCCTATAGTTCTGCCGTAACCATCAAATTTTTCTGTAGTTTTGTAGTACTTTTCTGTAGTTCTGTAGTTTTTCTGTAGTATATTTATGTTGTCTGTAGTTTTGTAGCACATTTCTGTTGTAAATACAGAAATTTCTGATGTTACTACAGAATGTTCTGTTGTCACAAAAGGTTTCCCGTCAACAACCGCACAGAAATTCTGTCGTAACATCAGAAAATTTTCTGTAGTTTTTTCCGACTGGGCAATGTCGTTGTACTTGAATGAAACTCTTATTTGGGCTGACTTGCGTCCACAAACGAACTAAGCGAATCGGCGGCAGCAATAAGAACAAACTAGCTCACCGGTCGTCGAACTAAATATGTTCGCCGCACGCGTCAATGCTAAATTTAAAGGCGGCAAGGAAACATCGAGATAAAGGCGCACAGCGTGACTAACGTAATCTGGAACATTGCAAAAATACACGCGAGTGACAAGAAATATCTAGAGTCCTCTCGACGCATCTGGCGCGACAAAGAACATGATTAAGCAGCATCTCGTGACTAGGGTCATGTACAAAAACAAAGGACAGAATCTATCATCGCGCACAATCACTGCGATAAGGCCGCACGCTGTCGATTGTCATAAAAGAACAAATAAATATTTGAATCCTTCGCGGCAATATTATGGCGTTAACGAAATTGCGCGTAGTCATTTTTCTTGGGGCTTGTGCCACGTGCTATACGCAATATCATAGCAATTAACTTATTTCAATGCATTTGCTTGATGTAGCGAATCTGTGAAGGCATACACATTTTTGAGCACATTGTGAATTTCTTAAATATGAGCGTATTATTACATTCACGATTTTGTTATTCATGTGTATTTCGTTATATCTAAGTATTTTTATTTTTTAACATTTTATTGCCCAAAGTATTTTGTTGACTTTGCTTGGGTTCTGCCGAAAAAAAAATCGGGCATTTTTTTTTTTTGTGTCAACTGTGACAGGTGGCACGGAACTTCCCCACATCTCAGGTAGCAGGTGAGAAATTATTTGGATATACAGCTGACAGTTTTCGCCTTTATGACTGTCATCATACTATTGAATAAAATGTCATAATTCGCGGCATTAGCTGCTCCAGCATGGACCGTGGTACAGACTTGATTGGCAAACGCCGAGACGCCTGTGGCCAATGAGCCGTCACAGGGTATCATGAGCTTGGCCAGCAGGTTCAGGTAAATAAAAAGAACAAGCTTTATCCTTTCATGGCGAGTAAGGTACCGCAATAAATGAAGCTATGAAAGATGGATAAACATTTGAGAGGGTGATTAGTGAAATGGACACGAGTTTTGTATGAAATTGAAATAAGGAAATATATTTGCGTATTTTTAAGGTAATCTCAAGAAAACTACCATAACTACGACATAAAGGTTATTCCCTCACGTTGCGGACATCATCGAAGGCTTCGACACGGCACAGTAGTTTAGCCCTCTGTGTAAACGAAAGATTCAAAAATCTTAATAATAATAACAATAATAATTGTTTCACAAGAAGGGAAAGGCGCAGTATTTGTCACACTTGCTTTGTGGACACCTGAACCGCGCCGTAAGGGAAGGAAGGAAGGTGGGAGTGAAAGTGGAAAGAGAGAAAGGGGAACCGTAGTGGAGGGCTACGGATAATTTCGACCACCTGGGGATCTTTAACGTGCGCTGACATCGCACAGCACACGGACGCCACTTCGTTTCGTTTTTGAAAATGGTGATAGTCTAAATATATGTGTAATGCAGGCCTCTGCAGGATCTCTACCAATGCTATATTGTATGTGACTGTTATGATCTCGTCCTCAGCGCTCAATAAGTGCGCTTCGACACACCGACGCACATGTCGTTATTTCCTTGAGAATAAACAAAAAGATTATTACCCATTTCTATTACCGCACCGGAACTTTGCCACGAACTCAGGTCAGCCTCAGAAATACAATGCACAAGCCCGCAGTAAGCAAGAAAGACTCGGCACATGAAGAGCCAGTCGGAAATGCTCCCTACAATCAGCCGAGATTGGCCGCCGTAAGCACGCTGCTAGTCCTGCGGCGCTCCACAGGGCGCACTTGAAATATCGTCCCAGTTTCGAAACATTTGCTTTCTTCCAACGAATCTCCTCTCTTCCACATTCAAAGGGTACTCTGAAAGAGAAAGTCTTTTCACGATTGAAGTCAGCCGCAGCGACATATCTCGGAGGCCAGAGAGCTCTCCTTTCATGCAACCAAGGCGGGGGACAGTTCGGAGTATCGAAACAACGCTGTAGGCATGGACATCAGTAGAGAGGACCAGAAAGACACAGCACATTCATTTGTATTCAAAGACGAAGGCATTCCTTGAATGATGAAACTCCATTCGTCCTCTTGTAGCCGTGAGCACCTTTGTTACTTTCGTTTGATGGAACTATACTAAGGCAGCAGAAGAAGGGTTATGCAGAGCTGACGAATGGCGAAAAGGAACACTGACTAACAGTCGATAAAAGTAAGAAAGTATAAAATGGCGTACCACTGCATGCAGTTGTCTTTCTCTTGTTCAGCAGAGCTTCTGTTGTTTGCTCATAGAGCGGAATCTCGTTTCTATACTTGCCTTGCACGCTGTTGTTAACTCCAAACCAGCCATCCAGAGAAAGCCATTTTGGATTTTTGAATATTGCACAGTCTCGGCAAAGTTTCGAAATAGCGCAGTGGTGGCATCTGGCACACAGTCCCAATATTCAATGGGCCTTTCGTGCCTTATGAGAATGTCGTGTGTTCTGCATAAATTTCAAGCAGCTAATAGTCATGTTTAATGAGGTATTCGGCCACAGCCTTTTTTTTGCCCATGATTGAAGCACCCGCAACAAAAATGGCGAAGTTAATAAATGAATAAAAAAACTAAACACTATTTAATTACCGCGGCTAGGCCGTATGCGCGTTATGTGCTCTATAGGGACAAACGCTATTAAAGAGAAGTGCACGATCTAGCCTTGTCACACTCTAGCACGTGTGTAGCCACGAAGCTGTTTCCATGTAAGCATTTAAGAGAATTTCATTTTCATAACCTACAGATCTAAAGTACATCTCTCTGGGGCACGTGTCGGTATACAAAGAGAATTTATCTTGTACATACATACATACAAAAACGCACATTACTCACAGTCCAATGGCCCTATACAAAATATTTTAAGGTACTAAATATTCAAAATTAACTCAAGTACATGATTCCCCAGAAAGGAGAAAACCATGAAAGGGGTGGGGGTTCTAGTAAATTACGACGGGAATCTCAAGTCAGGCGTGTCCATGGAAAGCCCTTTGGTCACTTCCCCTCAAACAGAGGAGTGCCCCAGGGCTCCGTTCTCGCCCCTACTTTATTTAATGTGGCCTTCATTCCACTTATTCGAGCCCTAGAGGCCATCCCTTCTATACGGGTGCTTGCGTATGCCGATGATATAACCTTATGGGGCTGTCACCCAGATACGTCTGTCCATCAGGCGGCCCTCCAGCATGCGCTGGATATATTGACATTTCGCCTCCCTCCTTTGGGCCTAACTCTTTCGCATACAAAATCCTGTTTCATTCGAATTGGAAATAAAGCTGGCTTACGGAAAGCTCCCAATATAAATTTTATGATAGATAATACCCCAATTCCTCAGGTACAAACCGTTCGCATTCTTGGTCTTCTTCTACATTCCTCTGGTACTGGCACACCGTGGCTGACAGCCATCCGTAAGACCGCTCACGCTACTTTAGGCCTCATTCGTCGCATAGCTATGCGCTCTGGCGGCGCGCGTGCTCACACGGCCCGCCAGCTTGTTCGCTCTGTCCTCCAGCCACGTATAATATACCAGGCACAGTTTCAACGTCTCACCCGCAGACAGTGGGACTCCCTTGAGGCCATCAATCGTGAGGCTATGCGTGCAATAACGTACCTCCCCCGCCTAACACCCATACCAGTACTTCAGGAGTATGCCCAGCTAAATACGCTCACTGAACTCGTTGATCAGCGGACGGCAAACAGAGCTCGCAAACAGTCTTTACAACTACATCATTTAAAGACACTACCTCCATGGTCGTACTGCCAGCTCACGGACAATCGCCCCACTGCTTCCCCGTCGGTATCATCCGCACATCTGCCTGAAGGGTGCATATTATATACCGATGCATCACATACTGCAGAGCGAGGAGTTACTGCCGTGTATAGTCCCTCTCATCCGCATCTCAACACTCACGTGACATATACCGCGGATACGTGCACCCCTCTGGCACTGGAACTCCAAGCAATTTACAATGCTATACATTCCCTCCCACCAGTTCCTACATTCAATGCAGTTCATCTTTACACAGACTCTCTCACTGCCCTTAAACAGCTTAAGGCCGTTCGACGCACATTCCAAATAACACAGTCCATACATTTGCTATGTTCAAAGTACCCATGTCCTATTCGCATACACTGGATTCGCGGCCATGCTCGCGATCCCCATAACATACAAGCAGATGCTATGACGCATATAAACACATCAGACGATCCACCACCTTCCCCTCTTCCCCCAGATCCGTTCCTGTCCCACGTTTCCGATTCGCAAGTTCTGCGCCACCGAACACGCGCTCTCATTCCTCCGTGTTCGCACCCTCTCCCCCGTAGTCTTACTCGGCAGGAGGAGGTGACAGTGCGCCGGATCCGGGCAGGGGCGGCTCTGACCCCATCTGTTCGACATCGATGGCGGGAAAAAGACCTACCAGTGACTGACAGGTGCCCTCACTGTGACACTCCACCTGACGTCTGCGATGTGCGCCACTTGTTGTGGACGTGTCCATCAACAACGCACATCAGGCAACGGATAATCATGAAGGTGGGCCTGCGGTGGAATCGCGATAGTGATTATGACAAATGGACAATGGACAATCGCTATACTGCCAACCTTCTCGAATTCATAAGCACAACTGGACTACACTCCTTCTTTTAACTTTCTATCTCCTGCATCCCATTCCCCCTTTCTCAACTTATGCCTTGTGGCAAACGCTTCGAAAAAAAAATCTCAAGTCTGTTCTCCCGTACAACATATAAGCGTGCGTGCCAACGCTGCAGAAACCATGCCTCGCCGTCCGTTTCTAACTGGTCAGTGAGATACTTCCAGATGACGAGGCTGTCTCTGCGAGGCTGGGTACATTGCGCGGGCGGGATTGCAGCGCGCCTCAGCGAGGTACCTGCGACGCCACGACACAAATATAACCACAGTGAACACAAGATGTTCGAAAGGGTTGCGCCGCCGCCTGACGCCGGGGTTCATAAGGACGTTAAACATCCTATATTCGAGCCGCCACATTGTTCTCGCACCTATGCACTCGAAGAAAAATGCGCGAGAGGCTCTCGGGAGAACCGTAGTTGGCACACTGGTCATTGGGTACAATACCTCATCTGGCAAGGCGCTGTCTCGTGGGGAGGACACCCCAGCACATAAGCCAGTCAAAATCTCGCACTTCATTTGGCAGCCGACAAGCTGGCCACGCTCGGCATCTGGGGACAGTGGTCTTTCGTTGCTCATCATCTGAAAGCCTACGAACGGCAACTAGTTCGCTGATGCGTAAGGCAGGGAGGCAGCCTACTTTAGCATCTGACTGCTCAGCATCGAGAATCGACTTTCTCTCGGCAAGCTCGCGGTAAAACGGTAGAGGTCTGTCCGCCTGTGGACCGAGGTAAAGTTCGGGTGTAAACACATGACGCGCCGTGCTCATCCAATACAGGGTGAGCGAGCGACAAGGGTAAGACTCGTCAGCTGATAGCCTCTCCACCAGCCTTGACGCGAGTACTCGAGCCACTGTCGGAAGGCTTAGGATGTGACGAGCGACTAGCGCTGTCCAGCCATCCCATACAAAACTTTCCTATAAAGGACGCGAGTCGGTTCGCCACACGGTGCGGGATTGTCGCGACATGCGCCACATAAAGGGTGAAAGCGCACGCTCGTGTCTTGAGGACACTGCTTAAGCATTGAGCGTGAGGTTGAAACGCGCTATGTCAGAAAGAGCGTGCGTTGATCGCGAGAGAACTCCGTCCCAGATGCAGAGAGAGACTCCGCTTGGCTCAAACAGCACGCCATGTAGTACATGCACTGCGTCCACAACCGGTACGGCGGCGGCTAAAGGGCCCCTGAACTGACTGAAGCGGAGTTCATTACTTTTCTTCGTGTTGAGGCGCGCTCCAGATACAGCTGCGTATTCTGAAAAGATGTTCAAAAATTAAAGAGCAATGCAGAATTTACATTGGAGTAATGCGAAACCACGGATGCTGCTGTTGGTTGCTTCTGGTTGCTTCTAGTAGCTTAATTTCCTTCTTGTTGGCTCATTTTAGCCTTCGGTACTTTCAAATTGCGCGCCAATCCCTTCCTATGCCCTCTATCGGTTCTACTTCCACCTGCCACTTGGCCACCTCCTATAGTATCCAACGTTGCACCCCCGGCGGTAGCTGCGACTGCAGCCCCATAATTCTTCTTAGCTTTAGGATCATAGGTCAACGTTGGGCTTAATTCTCGGTGTGTAAGGGCGTACCCGAACCGGCGCCCCGAACGTCGTTCAGTCGTTCTAAGCGGTCTCACAACAGTCTCAGGGATGACGTCAATCCGGCTGTAGCGCCCCCTCACGGAGGGAGCGGGAATTAGGCCTCGGCTGGTAGCTACCGCTAGAGTGTACTAGAAGGGTCACTCTACTACCGCCTCGCGAGCCGATGGAACAAGTTGGGTCATAAGTTTATTGAGGGGCTTTAGGGTCATAACACCTGTGGCGCTCCTTGCGGAGAGAGCGGGAGTTAGGCCGCCGTTCATGCGCACCGCCGTCTCTCAGCGACGGTGCGAGTTGGTCGCCAAGCTTTGAGGCGTGACGTCACATAGAGGTCATGCGAAAGGTCATTTCATGTGTACCGCCGTCGCACCGCAAAGGCTTGAAAGTGAAAGTAGTATTGCTTTCGCAATAAAAAACAATGAAGCTCTCATTGACATGCACGAAGAGTGAAATGTCGTTCGCGTATGCAGATACAACGACCGTAGGCTGTATATTCACGATGTGTGCAGTTGCACTGCTCCTTAACCGAACGAAAAGGACAGCTACACCTCAATGCTATGTTAGAAAACCCACTTCGTGTTGCCGGTATAGTTTAAAGTCTGCTGACGCAATTTAGACCTGCTATATTTCGGTGTTACAGTACTAATGCGACCATATTACGCATAACTTGACGCATATGCCTTTTAACCTCGTGAACAGGCTGATTATGTCCGCAGTCTGAAGTTTAAGATTCGTAAACATTATTTGTCTCATTGGCAGCTACATGTCTGAACGACCATTTCACGAAGTGAATGTCAGTTTCTTTGGGGTGAAACGCTCTAAAAAGGAATATGGATCTTGATCCACCACTCGTGCTAATGAAGGTAATTAAGACCATGTTTTCGATCTTGATTTCTGTAATATTTCTTCGGATGGTTGTTCAGTGGGCTGCTATTCTTCTTCGGCTAGTTCTTCGATTTCTCGGCAGTACTTTACAACAGCTCGTGTTCAGAAATCACCCCCTTTTACTCAGGGTGCGTTACAGAGTTATTGGGGCACTCATTTGCCAAGATTATCCAAACAGACAAGTTTGTTACTCTGTTCTTTAGTGCCAATATCTATGGGGAGCACTCCGATTTTTTAATTTTTAGCCTTGAAGTTGTGTCTGCACAGTTTTTCAGAGTTTTGGCAACGAAAAAAATGACAAGTTTGCTACTGGTTTGTCGGCAATCGAGTGAAATCAGAAAAAAACTTTTAAAATGCTTCTAGTTTCTGTGACATTAGTTTATTCACATCGGCGCGACCCCTTTTCAGAGGCAGATCAGTTTGTTTTTGTTTTTTGTAGATTTATCCATGGTGGCATGTATGGACAAAGGGTTCCTAAAGGTATGTCACCTGTTTCACCCTTATATGCAGAGGAAGATCCCGGGCTTTTCCCTAGTAGTCAGACGAGGAGCCCATTGGCCAAGGCTTAACCGTGGCCTCGATCGCCATCGTTCAGTTTCTACCCTGCAACTTACAACCTATCACCACGGCACTGATGACAGCTTCGTTATGAGAGGTCAGGGTTCATAGTGGCGCCAAGCACAAACTCTTCGTTTACACAAGGTGCCCATATGAGGGCTCAAAACGTGTGCAGTACATTCCTTAATAAGGCAATGTAGCAACAGCTGATACACAACAACAGATAATAAAATTTCACTTAGCCCCTGGCCACGCGGCAATAAGCGGAAAAGGGGAAAGCTGATGAATGTCCCACGCTAGCTGGTAACGTTGTTGTAAAAGAAAAATCAGCATGCCTCCTAAACAGAACTTCATAGAAAACAATCATTTAAGTAAATTGCAGGTTATTTGGGATAATTAACTGAACAAATACCTAAGTGAGTGTGCCATCGAATAGAAGTCATGCAATCAACAGGAGTTCTTAGCCGATGTAAGGCCATGTCGCCTTCGCATTGCATACGCACGCATTTCAAACATGCAGCACTCCTGAAAATCACGCTGGAATGAGCTGGCAATAAATGACCACGCACAAAGCTAAATAAGAACATAAAAGAGATTTAATAGGAAAAATAATTCCTCATGTCCCTGTATTTAACGGATCCCCAGTTTACGCAAGCCCCCTGGTATGAAAATATACCGTCACTAAACTTACATGTCTGTTGGTTGGTTGATTGGTTCATAGGAAGAGAAAGGCGCAGTATCTGTCACACTTGCTCTGTGGACACCTGAACCGCGCCGTAAGGGTAGGAATGAAGGTGGGAGTGAAAGTGGATAGAGAGAAAGGGGGGCCGTAGTGGAGGGCTACGGAGTAATTTCGACCACCTGGGGATCTTTAACGTGCGCTGACATCGCACAGCACACGGATGCCACTGCGTTTCGCCTCCATCGAAATTCATTTCTTTAAATAAGCAAACCTTGCGTGGTCTTGCTTTTCTAAAACAATTAAGTTTTCAACTAGCAAAAAACTCAACCCAAATAAAATTTTGGCGCACAGGCATCGTGCGTATATACGACGCAACACCCAACACAACACAACGTTCATTACCTGGTCTATGCCTCTTATTCCTATCATTCATGGGGAGGCTACGAACCCACTTGCTACCACACAACGAGAAGAAAATAGCGCTGAGGTCCAGCGTGCAAGTAGTATTACCTGACACGCATAAACTTTGTCATGCGCAGGAAGATAGACAACCACACGGAAGGACAAGTGGGGTACACTAAATGTCACACGATTCATAGATTTTCAGGTCGCTGTTATGTATCTATGTCTTCCACTTGCAAAATAAATACATCAAATGGGCAGATTCTTCAATGAAGGTAAGAGGGTGACGCAGCATGTTTGGCACGGGGACTTTTCGGACGCCTTTAGTTGCATTCAAGGCAATGCAGCCAAAACACACACAAATTGCAATGCACAACATTACCATTTAATAAAATTTCATTATCTGATTCCGAGCGAATCTTTGAAGCATTCGGCAAACATGACAACAGCACCGAGTACTCAACGAACCACTGATCATACCTAAACAAGTTACAATAAGCCTGCATACCTCTTATCTTACGGCTTCAATACCACATCGAAGCGAGAAACGTCACTTCAAAAATTGAATTTTCTTTTATACGCAGAACATACATATTTAGCGTCTTCGCTTTCCCTAAAGTTTGCAGTTAGTACAGTAGCCTTTTGTCATGCTTTCCTTGCTGTGTTGTATTCTTCTGTCTGCTAGACGATTCTCTAACCAAGCTATCTTTTAACGCTTCTGGATTTTTGTTTAAAAATGTACCCCAGGCACTTCGTGCGAAGTCCACCGATACAGAACACACCGATGCCTCTCTCAATGTTTTAAGTTAAAGACTTTTCATGAAAAACTTTTCCCTCAGTATATCCCTCAAATTTTAAATGTTATGATGATGTCGCAAATGTGCTTCACGCCGCACCCATCGTAACGGTCTCAATAACAGAACCTATCTTTCGTTCACGCCAGTCGTACCCCTTTGAGCGAAGGCTGATAAAGGTATCGTACGACAGGGTACTATCGCGACAGTTTAATATGGCACAAGGAACTAACACAAAAATAATTTCCCCCAGCGCGAACACCGCTAACAATAATTTCCTCAGGCCCCATTCTTTCATTTGTCGTTCGATAAGGCACGCCGAGATGGCAACTTAGTTTCTTTTTCAGGAGTGTCGCTATCGGCATTACCCTCCCTTATGTATCTTTGCGTACCTTTTTAGCTACAGGCTATATCAGGAATGAGGTGAGGTGATAAAGGGGACTTGAGCCTTCCCATTCAATAAAGGGCATTCATCGATCAATCAATCAATCAAGGTGAGGTGAGAAGAGAGCAATAAGTGTTCAAAGGACAGTGGAAGGCGTCTAAAATGATTGCTTGTGGACAAGGCTACGAAATGGCTTATTTAAGCTCATTATGGTTTAGTTTGGTTTGTTGGGTTTAACGCCCCAAAGCAACTCAGGCTATGAGAGACGCCGTAGTGTAGAACTCCGGAAAATTCGACCACCTGGGGTTATTTAACGTGCACTGAGATCGCACAGCACACGGACGCCTAGCTTTTCGCCTCCATCGAAAAGCGGCCGAGAGGCCGGGATTCGATCCCGAATCTTTGGGAACAGCAGTCGAGCGCCGTAACCACTGCGCCACCCCGGAGGAGCGAAATTAAAGGCGCTGGGTGGACGCCTGTGTCAGATGCCCGGAGGGTTCAACTTCCATGAAGCGATGCATGCTGGGTAAACCGCCATGTTCTTGTCGGAAACAGATGCACCACGGCACTGCCACACAGCCTCGTCTGTATGGACGCCTAATGCGCCCAGACGATGCTGGCGCGATCGGAGAGGCCGACTGCGGTTTGTACACGATTCCAAAAATACATCTTCACTAGTGCGAGAAGGCAAACTGTCCCTCTAGCGACGCCGACGGGAATGGCTCGGGCGGGCCAACAGACAAGACGTCGAAGCCAGTCTGGGTATCAAACTAGATGCCAGAACTAGAAATGAATGTCGGCGATGTCGACGGGTGGCCACAGGCCCAGACGCTTAGTGTAGTCAGTCGTTCACGCGTAGCTTGACCGGATCCGCGCCGCACTCCTTTGCATTTCTTCATAGGATGCCCGATCTTTCGCGCACAGCGCCGATTCATACGTTCGCGGGGAATCTGCCGACACCCTGCACGCACGTAAAGGCCGAACCACAAGGCAGCGTTTCTTCAGGAGACGCGTCAGCGGCTCGGCTATCGGCGTCGCCGGAGGCGCAATTCTGGCCCTTGAAGCGAGGCGACGCTGAAAGACGCAGGTATCTGGCAGTGCTAGATCTCAGCATCGACGCCTGAAATGATTCGCAAATAGGGACCAAATGACAGGCCACGCAAGGGCAGCTGCAGCACAGGCGCAACTCGTTTCCGCTGAAGCCAGAGCTCCTCTTTTGTCCGCACGCATACCTGCGCCTTTGTTGCCCTTGCCTCCCCCACCCTCCCCAGTAAGTTGCCGTCATCGCTGAACAGGACAATTTTAGCTACGGCCGGTAGACCATTCGGACTTCCAGTATTTAGGCACTGTACTTCCAGGACTCCCCCTGCCTTGGTTTCCAGACGCCAGTTAGTACGCCGTCATGTGTGTGGTAGCGCTCTACAGCCCTCCACTACCACAACTCTTACTCTTTTTCCACTGTCAGTCATGCCCTCCTCCCTTCCCATAAGGCGCGGACAGGTGTTCACAGAACGTGTGCGACAAATACAGCTCATTGCCTTTAACGTGAATCAATATATATATATATAGTTTGGTTTGTGGGGTTTAACGTCCGAAAGCGACTCAGGCTATGAGCCACGCCGTAGTGGAGGACTCCGGAAATTTCGACCATCCGGGGTTCTTTAACGTGCACTGACATGGCACAGCACACGGCCGCCTTGCTTTTCGCCTCCACACACACACACACACACACACACACACACACACACACACACACATATATATATATATATATATATATATATATATATATATATATATATATATACATATATATTGTGAGCCCTCCACGGATCTTCTTTCATTTGTACATACCATGATCTTCGTCTTCCTCTTGTACATACCATCATCATCGTCCCGCGGCGCCGGCTCCGGCGCGCGCTTGGGTTTTTCTCCATCAGATTAAACGCTGACACGGCATACCTTGCCTTGCCTTCACGACCTTGCCGTCTGGACCTGGCCTTCTTTCACAAGATATATATATACATATATATATATATATATATATATATATATATATATATATATATATATATATATATATATATATATATATATATATATATATATATATATATATATATATATATATTATTGTACAATTTCCATACATTTCATATTATTTCGTGTTGGGCTCTGAGGTTTAACTTCCCAAAGCGACTAAGGCCACGAGAGCCGCTATTCTTTCATGTTCTCTTGTCTATAGACCCTAATCACTATCAGATTTAATAGGCGGCGGTTGTGGCAACCCTGTATTGCGGAGACGCCATAACATTGAGCGGTTCGAAACTAAAAAGTGTCTACCAGCGTCCTCCCTGCTGCGCGCCGCTCATTTGTCGGATACTTGAGATGCCGTTTGGAACGCCGTCCAACCAGAGCTCGGATTTCACCGACGTCATACCTGATTCGACGTAGGCCCTCTCTCTCTCTCTTTCTTTCCCCCTCTCTCATGTGGCGTTATTCGTTCCATGGTTGCCAGGAAGCCCCGCCGGGGTATTGCAGTGGTAAGACGCCCGACTACTGTGCCGTAGTACCCGGATTCGAACCCGACCTCGGCGGCTGCGTTTCAATGGGGGCGAAACGAAGAGGCGTCCGTGTGCTGTGCGATGTCAGCGCACGTTAAAGATCCCCAGGTGGTCGAAATTACTCCGTAGCCCTCCACAACGGCTCCTCTTTCTCTCTTTCCACTTTCCCTCCCACCTTCCTCCCTTCCCTTACGGCGCGGTTGCGGTGTCCACAGAAAACAAGTGAGACAGTTACCGCGCCTTTCCCTTCCTATAAATAAATCAGATTTGCCAGGAAGGCTGCAAGCCCCGCCGGGCTGGTGCAGTGGTGCAGTGGTAAGACGCCCGACTACTGTGCCGAAGTATCCGGGCTCGAACTCGACCTCGGCGGCTGCGTTTCGATGGAGGCGACACGAAGAGACTTCCGTATGCTGTGCGATGTCTGCGCACGTTAAAGATCCCCAGGTGGTCCAAATTACTCGGTAGTCCTCCACTACGGCGTCTCTCATAGCCTGAAGTTGCTTTGGGACATTAAACCCCACAAACCAACCAAACCTCTTTGTTTCACTCCTACCATCCTCCCTTCCCTTACAGCGCAGTTGAAGTGTCTGCGGAGAAGTGTGACAGATACTGCGCCTATCCTTTCCTCTATACCAATTTGAAACGCCACTGATTCTTGCTTTACTGTCCCTGCTTCTGTGCGCTGTGGGGCGTAGCGTTCGAGGAAGCGTCAAATTAAAGGTGCTGAACGAACGCCTGGATCAGACGCCCAGCGGTGTCAGCGTGATGCGTGAATGGGAATCTTGCGGTATCCCTCGGAAGCTCGCGAAAACGTGGTAATTCTCTCAGGTGCACGCACGCATGGACGGACACTTAGGAGCCTATGAAGACTTTCGCCTTCAAAAAATTTGCAATGGCTTAGCTCAGCTACGCCAGGATACAAATAGCCCTCCCCCCCCCCCCCCCCCACCCCACCACCACCACCACCACCAGCGCAACTTTCTCTCTTTTCAGCATGTTGCCGGGCCTATTGTAGAAGTAATATTGATTAGCAGTGAGAAGACATTGGTCATCTCACGTAAGTTTTTTACTTCATGGACAGAAAGAAAGCCGGCCCGGCCCGGTGATCTGTATAGTAACACACGGCCATGGTCCTTCCCCATCATCACGTGTCCGATCGTTTTGTTCACGAAGTTGCTTCAAATGTTCGGATCGCAGATGAACTTTTGACAGTCGAATGGCATGAACTGTTAGACGGTGAGACAGGCCTTTTTGTCCTCTTGTGTCGCAGTCGTCGGTTCCCCTTGGTTTTCCGAAGGCTCCATCCGAGCTTCTATGCGCCGTTTAGGTGTTACGCCCTGCATCCTGGCGTCTCCGCTTGGCGAGGCATTCTTCGCTCTGTTCAGGTGTCTCTGCTGCTCGCTTTGCATTTCCGTGTTCATACCATACATGAAAACTTCTCGGGCTGGCAAGTAAGGTGCCCTCATTGACTTGGAGACCAAAAACTTGCGACTAGATCCAATGTTTTTCAACAGTGCACTTAGCTATCGAATGATAACTTGAAGGAAACATTGGAACTTGTCTAACAAAGTCAAGCCGCCTTGTGAGCAGTTAAAGGCATTACGGCAGGGAAGTAACCTATGACATTTATGCACGCAGTTTATGTGACTTCTTGCACATGGCTGCACTCCACACATTTCTCTAACTCTACCACCACCTTTTACGTTGCAAACTCAGTGTCATAAATAAATAAGTAACCAATGAGGCTGTCGCTCTTTTTCACCAGCCAACCAGATTGGAAAGTGAAGAAAATTGCGCACTTTACCCTTATCCTCACCTCTTTCCCGATACGTAAAACCCACAAGCTGCTTTCCGACTGTGCCACATTACCCTGACAGCAGCATTTTGTTGTTGTTGTTGTGGCTGTAGGATGAAAGAAAAGAAAATGCACGGGCCTACTACTGGCTCTGTAACTGAGCCCCCTCCGCTGCCTCGTGCGGACAGAAGACAAAATAGGCAAGAAAGAAAAGAAGAGGGAGAGAGACGCGCGCCGCAACAACAGCCGTCGTCCACCACCACCGAAGCGGTGGCGGGTGCAATGACGGCCTACAACATCAGTGGCTGGCTATCCCCCGCCGCAAGCGGCGTTGACCTACCGTCCCAGCCCCGTAGGGCCAGGAACTGCCACCCTTCACCACCTCCCCTCCTGACAGCAGCATTGTTTTCCCGAAGGAGTCGTCTCGTGATGCTGTGACCCAGAATGCGCAGGAAAGTGCTGTGCGTCCATGTACTGTGTGCGTGGTCAGCGAGCGTGGAGTTCCGAAAAGCCTAAATTAGTTCGCTCTGCTTTCCTCAGAAGGAATCGCCACTAGATGTGCCACTCAAGGGAAACGCAATCGGCAAATCTCTACTGAATGCACAGAAGTGATCTCTCTAGTCTCACTTGCAGTATTCAGCAGCGCACATCGAATTAATTGTGCGTGATGGCGAACGTTCGAGGGGAGTGCACTAATAGGTCTCAAGGACAGAATGGCGCAGGAGAGATCGATCAACACAATTTCACTTTGGTGTTAACATCTGGCAAACTACAGGAAAGAACTAGAAGCCGAAGCAACGAAAAAAAAAATAAAAAAACAACATGCCAGATCTCTTAATAAGCACTAATGACGAAGCTTGTAAAGGTGGTTAACGACATCTAAAATTTCATTTCCTATCTTCGTTTGGCTTCCCGCGCCACCTAGTTTCAGCTTGATTGTGACATCAAGCACATCCCTTGAGGAAAAAAAAAAGCTTGGGAAAGCATACAATTCAGATGCTAGCCTTTTGCCCTAAGACATTTTCAAAGAGGCGTGCCACGGTCAACCGACCCTATTTTATTAGTCTGCCGCAGCATACAGAAAACATAAAATTGAGACGAAAATATCAAACTTTATTTAGCATCATATATTAACGGCCAGATGTGCGCCCCCCTTATCGCGTGATGGCCGAATTAATGACGTATGCTCGCCCACTGACTACAACTCGCCCAACTTTGTGATGAGTATCTAAAGCAGGAGCTCTCGATTGGTGAACTTCATGCTAACCTGTATTCGCTACTCAGTAACAGACGATAATGCATCTTTTACAGCTTTCTGTTCAGACTTTCGAGCTGTTTTTATCTATTCGCCTTCTTGCTCTCACCGACTAGAGCGGAATAACTGCTTCATAATAACCTATTGAACTTTCCTGCACTAAAGTGCATCCTTTCATTCCCTTCTCATGGCCGGAAATATTTATAGCAGAATGCCTTGCCGCAATCTTTTTCCTTCTGTTTACGGCCCATTGGAAACTTGTGCCACAATTTACAACCAGTCTAGGCCTACAGGATACGCCTCTTTACAGTTAAAGATGTAAGTTTCACATCTGGAGCGTAACTTTTATCCTCGCCTACTCCTTTCCACGTGCCCTTCTAAACACCCATTATGATCGGCGAGCTACCGATACACTGTACACGCATGTATTGAAGAGAGGCGCAGAGCTTAATGGGCCGTACACCTTTCCAGGTCTTATGTGTATACCTCAGTGCTGCGGAGGCCGTGACGTCGGCCAAAGTCGCAGTTCTTGTCACTCTCCCAGTACACTTAGTTTTTACCTGACCCCACTGAACGACTATAAGCTAGCTCAGTGCAGTGTTGTAGCAGACAGGGCACTTCGGTGTTCTTTCCCTTAAAATGATGTGCAAGTTCACGTTCAGAATTTTACGAGAGCCGTTTGACACTTTTACGGGTTCCATCTTTATGTCGGCTTGATGGCCTGCTTTTCTAGTGCTGCTACTGGCAAACTTTAACAAGAAGCGACAGAAATGTAAACTTTAGGGTTCGGATTTACGAGCAAGTAATTTTATACCAATACGTTTTTTTAATTGCGGTTATGACCTCATTTCCTGATTGTAAACCTATCTCAATTCAACTTTGACGGAAAAAGCTAAGGTTTGCATTTTCGTCTTTCTGGGCAACTGTAATTGTTCGTTAAGGCGTATTATGCGCACAGGTTTCTTACAGTTGAACGAAAAGATGGATGTAAAGAAAATTCTAAAGAGGTATATCCTTTCAGAAGGGTAGCATAGAAGACTTGCTCTGAATCGAAGTTAGAGGAACGACCTCGCTGGGGAGTACATGTAGTGTGCTTTATTTGAAACAAAGAAAAACCAAACTATTATTGTTGCGAGCTAGTCCTTCAATCGTCGTCAAACCTTCTCGAATGGGCTGGTAACCTACGCTAACGCTTCATACACTTAAAGGCAGAGTTGAAGTGTCCCTCGTAATTTTTTTTTTCTATTTGAGAAGTTTGGATGATCCTCGAATGTTAGATTCTTTTTACAGCTTACACTGTAAGCAGAGTAGCACCGCATCTTGCATGATTTCAAAATCTATTAAAATCTGGAGTATAACAAATAAAGAATACCATCACAGCTGCAGAATCTGGAGACCAAACAGTAAATGTTTATTTCAGACAACTACATGGAAAATTAGGCTGGCCTATTTAACCCTTCTGAGCTTCAGGTGCTTCTTGTGCACCCTTTGCAGTGCTTTGTATTTCTTCAAAGACTGAAAAATGCAGCCTCGTGATCAGAAAGATCTGAATAATTTTTGCTGGGAGCTCTTTAACATGCGCCTCACAACCAACATAGTCCAGGTGTACAGTACTCAGAAATTACATAAAATCATGAATGCTGAAATTGCAAAGTTGTCGAGTAGAAAAGAACAATGGCAAGGCTTCCTCTACCACTGAAACAATTAACTTTGGCGAGCTCACCCCCTGAGTGCAAACGGCCTCCTTTGCCGAAATTTTGAGTGACCGTACTATCGATATCTGAGTCAGCCAACTTTTTGCTGATGGTAAAGGTCGAAGCACATTGTTCGCAAGCATATTTGCTTCTGAATTTTCTGCCGACGTACAGTCGTGAGCAAAAGTGGTATATAACGCTCGGGCGGTGGCGCATCTCGGGAAAACTGCATTGAGACTTACAACAGCTATCTGGTATCGAGACAATAATGGTGGTGCCCCATTTTATCGGGATGCACATGTCACTGTCGCTGTCCCTGTCGCTACCGCTATATGACAATTTTAGGCCGTTTTCCTGAGCTCCATCACTGGCTAAGTGTTGTATGCCATTTTTGCTCACGACTGTACCTGGCTCTGGTATATAAGCCAACTGCCACTCACTTCAACTACATAGCTGCTGTGATCTCTGCTAAAACAAGATTTAATCAAGTTCCCAACGTCATCAACACTGCGGACCTCTAGCATTTCCTCGATAACCTCGCCCATACCAACAGAATAGTCACGCTCAGGTCCTAGTGGCTCATTAACGAGTTCTCCTGAGAAGTTCCCGGAACTAGGGCGGCGAGCTAGGCTTTAAAAACTCAAGCAATTTACAGTTACCAGGAGCTGGACAGGGCTTGGACAGCCCTCTCGATATCTCGTGCCTACGTTCTTGCTAAGCTGCTTAAATCACTGCTCGAAAAAGGGAAACGGTCTGTGAACAGGATCTGTATCCGCTTTTGTACTCCGGTACAAAGCACGTTCGTGCTTTCGATGCCATGGCAAGCTCTTCCCGTAAAATATTATACGTCATTCTAATAAATATATGCTCCAGCACCGCATAAACGCTAGAGCAAGAGGCATGTAGTGAAACACAACCCAAGTGAGCGCGACAGCAAGCGAAAGCGAGTACGACTAGCCTGACTGTTGAGCCGTGGCACACCAGCCGCATTTCAGCGCCTCCAGCGGCTCCGTGAATTTTCATCGTGGTTCGCGCTCTCCCGAACAAGGCGCGCATACCCTTCTTGCCCATCACACTTCTCTCTACGGCCACTATAGTTGTGGTGATGAAACATTCATTGATTTTTAAGCCTTGGATTTAGAACCTATATTGATGGGTCGGCTCGATATCGCGTAGGGAGGCTCAGAGCTGGTGGCTCACAGCAATGCTTACAGCCAAGCGCACCAGATTATTTTGTGTAGCCGGGTCTGAGCTGGACATCGTAATTTTCTCTTTGTCATTCGATGCCTTTCGGATAGTGGCTGGAATTTAAAGCAAATGTAGATGATATGATGAAAGTCTGCTCTGTGTGCCCCGCAATGGGTGCATATCAACGGCAGACTGCATATAGGAGAGGTTACATGCAGAAAGGCGCAGGACTGGAGTTGGTGCCAGGACATATTCTCGAGTTCAAAGAGATTTGTAAGGGTGGATAATGGAGCCGTTGTTCCATATAGTGCAGAGAAATCTCGTTACAGGTAACCAGGCATTCACGTTCGCTACCTGGGTGTGTAACTGGCCCTGCTCGGCTGAAGTGCACTCGAGAAGAATTGTGGGCTGCTTCCTTCACAGTGTTGCCCAAATTAGCAGCTACCCAACTGTTCTTGAATGTCTAATTAGTGAGGAGCTGGTTGAAGAAGCTGCCAAGGCAACTACGGCTTCCTCTTCTCTAAGGAAGTTGGAGTTTTAATCGGGCCGGACACTAATGGGTGAGGTGTGCTGAAAACCGCGCTTATGATATTGGCTTGTTGAGTAGCCTATTCTATGGCATCAACATGTACCAACACTGCACTGGTAATCTGCGTGATAGTGTTTGTGTAGCGCCGCTGGTCTAGCGTCTCGTTAAGCTGGGTGGTGTTCTGGGTGGACTTTTTAAGGAACAGATTAATTGTTAAATGCGACTGATCTGCGCCAGGACTTCAAGCCTACGGTGTACAGAATAACCCTTCCCGTTGGGGCGGATGATGAGATGAGTTGTGTTCAACTTGCGCTGTACGAATGGCTTCAATAAGCTCATCTAGGTTGTTTCTAAACCCCGAAATGAGCGGATGGGCATTCGATATGTGCCTCGGGGAGAATAAAAGCTATTTTATATCATTTTGGATTGCAAACACAGTGCAAAAGGACGAAGGACAAAGTAAGAAGAGCACACAGACGTCTGTGTGCTCTTAACGTTTGCATAAGGCCGCGGAGGTCGTGCTCCCGCATCCCCTGGTGGCGTTTGACAATTCGCCTAATTATACTCAAGGTCTGGTGGACAGTATTCATAAGCTTAGTAATGGTGGCAGAATTCTTCCCGTTGTGCTGAATAATGAGGCTCAGTATACGAACCTTACTAACCTCGAAAACGTGTTGATCATCGACATTGACTCAAAGGTCGGGCAGTGTCTGTTGTGGATCATGAGGCGTGTAAGAGCAACACTTCTGATTTAGTTGGCGAGCGGTCGAGACCCAGCACCGTGGCATTCGTCACGGCGATCTCAGACCCAGAATGGAGGGTTTGCTCCACTTCGTCGACATTACCAGTGGATGTCCAAAGTGATTGCGAAGGGCATGAATGTGGATTCTGCCTGAAATTCCGGGAAATCCTGATGCATTCAGCGGAGCGCTGGTTTTGTTCGATGCTATGCTCGGTAGCCCACAGCAAATGCGTTTGCTCCTGATTCGCTTCAGCAGCGTTGAACCTCTCTCTCTTTTTTTTTCTTTTGTATATCCTACTCGTCAGCTGCCATCTATTTTGCTGACACTAGCAGCTATGCCATTGTTAATCATCCACTAAGACACTACCCGAAGTGAATCTTGTCTACATTTTTGCCCGAGATGTCGATGTAACCAGTATGAACTATGTGTGTTACCTGAACTCGCACATGCTGCTACTGGCTGTTCTGCGCGACAGCACAGGAGCACCTGCGTGATTAAAACCAACTTTACTCAATATTTGTATTTTCTTTGTGCCAACACGACATGAGCAAGCACGCATGCTTTCCTTCAGTGAAATAATCCAGGCATAGCACGAATGAGATCGCAAAGTTTGAAGCCAAATATTCACTACGCTACATAAAGCAGTCGTCGCGTAATCCTCAGTATAATCCTCAAGTGACCTTGACAGATACTGCGCGTTTCCTTTCCGATAAACCAATTCACAATTGAAGCGAAGGCTTCATTCACTACGCTATGTATAGCTGGTCTTCTCAAGGGACCTCGGCCTAATTAATTGCGGGTGTCCATGACTCTGTGGTGCCCAACCAAAATTATTCGTATTCCCCATCTTCCTTTTCCCAAACCTGAACCTAATGGCAGCTGGATCGCATTTTGAGAATTCCGCTATAGTTAACGATTCAAATCTATATAGGTTGTATGCAACCGAAGAGGCCTGATAGCCGTGGCGAATTTAATCGTTAATTGCGCCATACTTTGAAATGGTCGAGTGAATATATTTCGCATGATTAAACTGCAAGCTATACCAATGCGATCCCTCAAAACTCCTAAAAATCAGAAACCAGTGCAGTTTTCCTTTAAACGGAGAGGCATTACTATATTGTGTGATGTAAGCACACTTTAAAAGCCTCAGTATAGTCAACTAGTATTCCAGTTCACTTTAGCCCCCATGCGGCTGATATTACTCTGTTTCTCTCCAAAACGGCACCTGCCCCATCATTTAGGCATGGGTGTTCACCGATGCGTGGTTTTTAACCAAAGGTATAAGGCGCATTCCTTTCCCCCAAAACATAATTTATTCCACTCCCACATACCTTTACAGCCTTTTTTACACATTTAGCCGCCGCTCTCAAATTTCAGATGATGGTCAAGATAGTATAGTAGATTCATAGTATATCAGGTCACGTTGTAGTCAATAGTTTGAGATGCTGAAGCTATAATCACGTGACTTCACTGCCATCGAAGTGATCGTGCACATCAAACGGGAAACTAGAGCTCCAGCCAGCTGTCGCAATCTTTAGGACGAAGCCACAAAGTAAAGCACGGCGCTATTATCAAGTTCTGATTAAACTGTGGCTCAAATTGTGGTACATAATAGCGAAAATTACTACAGTTTCCGTTTAAGTGAAAATGTATTAGATGGAGTGTATGAAGCTTCTATACTAGTTTTGATAAAGGTAAAAGCAGGGCGCCGATACAAGGGTGTCACTGTGTTGTTCGCCCACTCCTGTTAGCCACCAGTGCGTGGTAGAGGTTTCCAACCATGCAGGCCTTTTCTAATTCAAATCGCTTTTTACGTTATGAACGGAAAGACACCACAAATGCCATTTGTTGCCAGAATCATTATCCTGGTGTATGATATACGGGTCCAGAGGCCGTAAATAAGGCAATGAACAACTTTGGCACACTTTAGAGCAGTCGCCGGTTATATTGCAATAATGCAATAATGAAGTAAAGCAACAAAGTTACCGTGTCGTTAATTATAGTTTGTTGTGCCTAATAATACGGGCGTGGCCACTATATCAATTGGGCCTCTCGGGAGCTAAGGAAGGGTTGAGTGATAAAATTTGCGCGATTCTGCTCTTCATAACATCGTGGCTACGTGTAGATATATTTTATAACTGTACTTAATCATTTGTGCCACGCCGCGATGGTTCAGTGGTTATGGTGCCCGACAACTATGCCGGATTACCCGGATTCGACCCCAACCACCGGCGGCTGGGTTTCGATGGAGGCGAAACGGAGAGGCGTCCGTGTGCTGTGCGATGTCAGCGCACATTAAATATTCCCAGGTGGTCCTTTAACCTGCATTGTTATATTATATTATATTATATAATATTATATTATATTGTATTATATATATTATATTATATTATATTATATTACATTATATTATATTATATTATATTATATCATATTATATTATATTACATTGTCGAAGCCTTTGGGGACAGTATCGATTCTTAGCACCAAATTTATCCTCCCGCCGGGGTGGCGCAGTGATTACGGCGCTCGACTACTGTTCCCAAAGGTGAGGTATAAAATTCTGGCCTCGGCGGCCGCTTTACGATGGAGGCGAAAAGCAAGACACCCGTGTGCTGTGCGATGTCAGTGCACGGTAAAGAACCCCAGGTGGTCGAAATTTCCGGAGTCCTCCACTACGGCGGCTCTCACAGCCTGAGTTGCTTTGGGACGTTAAACACCGCAAACCAATCAATCCTCCGAGATTTGAATACGGGGCTGGGACGGTAGGTCAACGCCGCTTGCGACGGGGGCTAGCCAGCCACCGAATTTTTATCTGTTGTAGGCCGTCATTGCGCTCGCCACTGCTTCGGTGATGGACGACGGCTGTTATTGCGGCGAGCGTCTTTCTCTTCCTCTTCTTCAAATTATTAGCCAACCTCCCCAATCCAGCATACCTATTTTTATTGAATTACATTGACTCAGTCTGGATTGGGAAATTCGCCACTCCCCAAAGACTGGAAGACATTAATTCCTAAAATTGGCGAGGGCATAAACACGGAGAACCGTCGTCCCATCTCTCTGACTTCCTGCTTGGGCAAACTCATGGAGACGATGGTACCTGGCAGGTTGTCCGAGTTCATGGAATCCCGACATATTTTCGCAGACACCATGTCTAGGTTGCACACACGCAGATCTGAACAGGATGTCTTGCTGCAACTCAATCGGGTTGCCCTCGACCCCGTCGAATACCCCACAACGACAAGATCGTACTCGCCTTCGATTTCAAGGGAGAATTCGACAGTGTCACACACGAGATTATTCTCCCCCACCTTTTCAAAACTAACTTCGGCAAAAACGCGTTTCAATACATTCGGCAATTTTTTACCAACCGACAATCTTACATTCGAATCCAGGCTACGGAGCATGGTCCTTTTCGCTTAAGAACCAGGGGTACGCCACAGGGCGCGGTGCTCTCTCCCATGTTATTTAATCTGGCCATGATGCACCTGCCAGCCCAGCTTGTGGCTATCGCCGGTGTGCAGCATGCACTGCACGCCGATGTTCGCCATCGTGGTTCGTTGTGCGCGGCTGGTATTGTCGTTACCGATGAGCTTAAATGGCACAGCATTTGCTCATGCTTTAAACATCCGCATCGTATGGCCATTTAGGGCCAGTTCTCAGTGAACATGTGGCGCGGGGCTGTATAAAGGCTGTCACAACCCTTTACAGGGATGATGATGATGATGACGACGACGACAACGATGATAATGATAGTGTTAGCTAGTCCCTTTGTAACGGGTAGACACCAGATTGGTGTCCCAACTGGGCCTTTTGGCAAGCGCTCCGCTGTTCGCATTTCATTTGCCGCCTATAGTAGCTCGTGAATCAAAGGAGCCCGCCACTAAGTTTTAAAAATAGGGTCTTCAAAATTAACAAAAGCATTCGACCGCATATTAATACTAGTGTTGGTGAACGTTAGAAAATATAAAGGAAAATCATAATTTTTACAATGAGTAAATAGCAGTATACTCGTGTACGTATTGTTATGGCTAGTGCGGTGGGAGCGTGGTTACCATGTGATCAACTTACTTTGTGATCTCAAGAGTCATTATTATTTCTTATTTCGAATGCCCGAATGCTGTCGGTGTTACGCCGCGTCAAAGTTTAGATTTAGTGTCCAGTCACGAAAGCGCGCCAGTTTCCAAGTCTCGGTGTAGCGGCCATGTGTACCTATCACTATGTACCACATGACCTTTGATCTATTGTGGGCGGGGGCAGCCAAAAGCGGAATTGCGGAATTACCAGCTCTTGGGCCAGAACTCAAAGGACACAAGAGCCGAAACTAACTCAATATTGGGCTGAATGTTACTGCCTTTCCTAAATTAAAAGAAAACTGATAAGGTGGTTACTGCTGCCTACTAACAAATACATAAATTCTATACTACGGAAGCTAGCTTTATCAAATAACACACCCATTCCGAGGAATGCCTCTTGAGGGGTACCACAAACTGATTAATAAACTTCAATTTCAGACTGAGGTTGAATTTTTCGTCTAATTTACCTCATTTTTTATGACCGCACAAGTCTACCTGTACGATATGGCTTTTTATCGATACTGTGCAGGAGCCGAAGACAGAGCTACCTGCTATTTTTCAAAACACGCTCTTTGCTTGCAATTTACATATTTTTTCGTTTCCAAGTTATTTCATTGTACTGAAAGACTCAAAATTACCACGGCCTACAAAAATGCAAGGCTTTGCCAACTAAACGGGTGTTCCAATAAAGACGAAATTATGGGGTGTGGCAGTCAGGAAAACGAAGAACGTACAGGGCTAAGAAGAAGAAGAAGGCGAAGAGCATTCAGAAAAATGGCCCTCAAGCCTAGCACAAGTAAGGATGTCAAGAAGAGGTACACGAGGCCAGCCCCGGTTGCAAAGGAGGCACCCGCTCCTGCAGAGCCTGCTGCAAATGCCGCGCTTCCCGCACCTGCCACGCTTCCCGCACCTGCCGCGCTTCCAGCACCTGCCGCGCTTCCTCCTGGCATCATGCTCAACCTGGACACCGGCCCCGAAAAGAGCGCCTACGAACACGGCCTTGGCAAGTACGTATATTTAGCGCCACACGACAGGCATATTAGGTGACAGTCACTGTACTAGAATGAAAAGCTAATTGCTGATGATGCTAATTAAGAAATTTTAGAATGCGTTACTGATGATGAATTGAGATATTTGAAAAAATGAAAAATCTCTTCCAAGGTATCCCAAAATGGAATGACTATGTTTGCTGATGCGAATTATCGGTGTAAAAATTTTTAAATAAGAAAAATAAAAACAATGATCAAAATTGGGCAAAGCGAATAATTTAACAATGGAGCTTAGATATCCCCCCAAGGCTTTTTTTGCGCGTCCACCACCAGCATCTGCTCAGAGTCCGCACTTAATAATGTATAGTACGGTACTGTCATAGGCTGTAAGCCAGCTGAGGTATATTGAGTCGAATCGAAGCAAATATTTGCAGCTGTGAATGCTTACCTCGTGCACAAGAACTGTGGTAGCGGTGCTATCGCAGTAGCTATTGCCATAAAGTGATACTGTCAAGTCTGAATCTGATGACAGACGTTTTAACTGCAGAACTTTCGCGCACAAAATTTCAACCCTTCGTGCTGACCTCTTGAATATCAAGTGCGCGATGGGATACAAAAAGGACCTGCTCACGCTAGGGATACACTAGTAGGTGGTGTCCCGTATCAAGCATATTAGATACCTACGACAAAATGTTTATGCTGGAGTCCTCTCCAGCTTATATATACTACAAGCAGTTTTCTTGAGAGCCATTTCCTCTGTATTCTTCCTGGCCTTACCAAATGTGTCTAACATGTGGAGGCTACCTTCACGACTTCGGTTCCTGTTGGCATTTAAACATGGTCCCAGGTACATGAGGCAACCACCAAGCTACCTGCAAAAGACGGAGTTGATGATGACCTTACGTGCACTACCGAGCCCGCCATCCTGCGTGATGCGAAACCTGCCGGGCATCATCATCGTTACGCTTGTCGTGCTTCTAGGCGCCCTACTCTACATGGAACTGGTAGAGAAGGACGACACTGCAGATTCAGCCTACCCTACGGTGAGCAGCTTAAGGTGCCAAAAAAACAAAGCTCGAGGTGACAGGGCAATTAAGTATCGTATAGCACGTCGTACGCTCACAGCCTACCTAAGTCACACCGCTGACACGCTCTCGAAGCTGAATGTCCAGTTGTGTGCCTCTACTTTTATGCGGTATGTCCACTGCGGACCAATTGTTTTTTCAGAGCCGAAACGAAGAAAAACTTCACTGGACATTCGCTATTCTTCCTTTAGACAGATGCAGCTTTGTCGCGCCGTGAAAACTGGCGCCGTTATATTGCACTACAAAGCAATAATTAAAACTCGGGTCGTTCATATATGATCCGAATGTAGAGCTGCAATACATACATATACGCACAGGAAGCCACTCATCGCTGTATTGCGATGAATTAATCTAAACATACCGCTTGAATGCACCTGAGAACAACGACACGTTCAGCGACCATGCTAGTGTCCCTCTCCAGGCTACATCAGAACTTCATCCCAAAACTGCCGTAGGTTGTCATTCTAAAGTTGCAACTTTCTCTTTTCGTTCATCGTGCTGAGCTCTCACAGAACAATATTTCTCTCATTCGGCACTCATTATGAGCATACGCCATGCTAGTGGGTCGAAGCAACTAGCTCAGGTTATGGCCTCTGAGATCACCTCCGCGCGCACGTTTCACTGGAGTGATCTCGGAGGCCATGTTCAAGTCCACCATACTCTCTACCGCTTCGTAAGAGTCCCACAGTTACGAGAACAATACCAAGGTGCCCCTTGAACTGAGGGGACACCGTACGAATGGTCTTTCGCATATATCTTCTAGAAAACGCGCAGTCAGATCGAGGTAAGGAACCGCACTACACTTTCCATTTACGTGGCTGGTTGTCGTTGTTTATAGCTTCTCACCACCAACATCAAGGACAGAACAAGGGGCCGCAAAAAACTGCACAGGCGTGGGCTTCCACTTACGGCTACCGTGTGTGAGAGCGGAAGTGAAGTCTGAAGTCTGAAAAGTTGACTGTGCCCAGTGGAAACGTAGTAAAGTTTTTTTTTACTCATTGCGCCATCCCACTACGCCTGAGACGCAACTTTCCAACCAGCGAAACACTATCGCCAAGCGTGTGTAAGGTGTTTATGGCGATCGGGATTACTACACGTGTTTCTTTTAGTCGCTTTAATCATTTCCCATAATCCTTATTGCCTCTGTAAGGACGTCCGCTTCATGAGCTTCGCTGTGAGCCAAGTGCAAAGTCAAACTCATTGAAGGTTTCGAAGCCGTCAATAAGGTTATCACTGTGAAAATAAAATAAGTTGTAGTTTAACTCTGAGTGACCCTAGTTGAATTAAGATAGCAACGGCGGAAGCTTCTTTTGTCTGATACATTATTCTCCTATCACGCCCTATCAGTGTAAGGTGCTACATTATTGGGGACACTTAAGCTCATCCTTTAAGAGTATGACGCGCGAGGCATGATTCCGTTCTCTCAACGGTAGGATCCTCTGAGTAGCGTCACCTGGCGACATATAGCGGAAATATTGTAAACATCAATACGAGCGCATTTAAAGTCTGCTGTATTCTTTGCCTCAGTGGCGTAATGGATTAACACTACTTACGTGAGCACTTAGCGAATAAAGTATATGTTCGAATCCTGTGTTTCTTACTTTTTTTCTGAATTTCTGTTTTGAACTGCAACATTACAATAAGCTACAAATATCTTTCCTGGGGGATGTTCCCCTTTAGGTTGCATCATGCGATGTTTTTATTTGTTAACAGCCACAAAAACCAGCCGTGAACACAGCCATGAGACAACAGCATGGCAATTCTAACACTATTTAATTATTTTCAACGTAATCATTTCCTGCCTTTAGTGAGTGTATGTTACCTTTAGGTTGCGTTCAGACACACCTCTCGGTAAAAATCGCCGTTTAACCCGCCGAGAGGCAACCAGTGACAAAAAAGAAGATGCGGGACCCTACCGTTGAGGAGACGGAATTACGCTGGTGCGAGGGCGTAAGTTACCAGTCTTCTTCTCCTTCTGCGCCTCTTTCTCCTCGGCTGTTCAAGGTCAAGCGTGTCCTCTGCCGGGATCACGGGACGGTTCGAAACCTGGCGCAGTATTACTATCGCAATTATAAATTACCATTATTTGCGCCCTGAGAGCGGTATGATTACGTAAGAACACATATATAACCACAGAGGCGTACAGGGTGACGCTCGCTGTGTTTTTGCACCCGTTACGTATGCAAAATTCGCTAAGCTGCCGCGATGGTTCGGTGGCTACATAAATAAGATATTCAAATTTTCTCATTCAAAATTGCATGTCAATAAGATTAGTTTTCACTCAGACAAAGGGAGGCAGGGAAATAAAAAGGGCGGACTGGCGGGAAGATGGGAGGTAAGTCAGCAAATGTGTAGATGGCGCGAAGATCTTTAATTCGCAATTGTCGTCTACAAAACTTGCAGCGCTGTAAAGACGCGAGCACATGTTGTTCGCTTCGTATATGTCAGCCTCTTGAAACGCAATTATCTATTCATGGTAACAGAGGTCACCCGAAAAGACACCCCGAACGGTTATGGGATCACTGTAGAAGGTGTCGAAATGTTCGAGGTTCTTGACCACTTCCTAACTCGAGTTATAGATGATACTTGCGGGAGAGCAGGTTACGCTCGCGCGTGTAATCCCCACGGGAAACACTGTGGTGTAGGCCATCCACACCATTTGCTTAATAACTTAATTCATAAACATAACTGTAATGATGTAATGTAATGTGATGTAATGTAGTGTAATGTAATGATGTAATGTAATGTAATGATGTAATGTAATGTGATGTAATGTAACGTAATGACATGTAATGATGCAAAATGTGGCGTGATATTAACTTTTTTTCCGTATGTTTCCCCACCATCTTTTTTTGTACTTCTAGCCGGAGACGACAACCTTGGCCAAGGACGAGAATACGACCAGCATTAAGGACGACGTCGGGGCCATGCTCAAAGAAGCGCAGAACAACTTCGTGGGTGATGACGAAGGCGACCCAGGAATAATTTGAGGCACGGTGCCAGTAAACATCGAAATAAATATGTACAAGTTGCAGCAACAGTAGCGTATTTCTGCGTGACCCTGCCTTTCGAGTGTATTTAGGCGATGATTAAATTGTAACTGTTGTAATACAACTATGGCAGCTCTCAAAGCATTACAGACATGCAAGAACTGCATCGAAAAACAAACACCGTGGCATAACGGGACCTTGCAATTTTGTAAAGTAGCTGACGTAATAATGTCGCAACTTTATGGCACTGAGTCACTGCCAAAGGCGCTTTTTGTGGATCTACCAAAGTCCAATACACAATACAACATTGGTCCAGCGTAATATACATTAATTCACCCCTAATCCACCATATTCCACCTTCATTACAAGAATTTTCTACCCCTGAAATTCCGTATTTTTCTTTTCTTCTTTTAGTTTCGCTCCGATTGCTGATTGTTGTCCAGGGTGATGACGTCGTAACCGTGCTTGACCAGTCTGGGGGTTTGGTGTTCTTTACCACATCACAACAATCATCAATGGGAGCGAAACTAAAAGAAGAAAAGAAAAATACGGAAGTTCAGTACTTGTAGCGTTGTTGTTTTGAGCATGGTAAAAGTGTGACTACTGCGTTGGTTCGATTGAACCAACATACCTAATATTCGTATTGTTGTCTTTTCCGGGATGGGTATTCCTTTCAGGTAGATGTTGAGTTTGAGGTCCTCACTGGTTGGGACGGTCCGGTTTTGTTTGCCTCTCCACACTCGAAGCAGTTCCGATTTCTCGGTCGAGCATGCGAGTCCTCTTTCTCAGAGATATTTCTGTGCACACGAGGCCGCTTCCTGTAGTTTTTCTTCCTTCTCCCCGAGGGAACCGGTGTTCGTCCAGACTGTTATGTCGTCTGCATACATGGCGTGCCTGATGCCTTCGATCTTCTCTAGTTTTCGTGCTAGATCTATCATAGCTATATTGAAGAGGATAGGTGAGATGACTGATCCTTAGGGTGTTCCTTTGTTTGGCACGTGAATTTTGTTCGATCGAAGGTCTCCCATGCCGATGGTGGCAGTTCTATCTGACAGGAAGGCTTTGACGCACCCGTGGATTCTGCGTCCGCAGTCCAGGTCGTCTAGGCCTCTAAGGATCGCCACGTGACTGACGCTATCAAATGTTCCCTAAATGTCGCGGGCCATTGTGACATTTTCACCCGTTCAGGGTACGTTGCGGAGCACATCTTCTTGTATTTTAAGCAGCACGTCCTACGTCGAAAGTTTTTCTCTGAAGCCGAACATGGTATGGGCAGCCCGAGCATCACCACCCGCTCGTAAAACTTGCCGAGGCACGACGTGAACGAGATGGGCCTGAGATTTCCAATTTGGAGCTGTTTGCCAGGTTCAGGAATCATAATTACTTCGGCGTGTTTTCAGTCTCCGGGAACCGTCTCCACCTCCCAGTGTTTGTTTAGAAAGCTTACGAGCTCTTGTATAAGGTCGTCACTCAGGTTTCGGATCAGGGCGTTGTCGATTCTGTCGGCTCCTGCTGCCGTGTTTCTGGTTGTATTCCTTATGGCCGCGTAAACGTCTTCCACAGTTATTGGGTTATCGAGTCTATCGTTTTCGGCTCCGCGATAGGTTCCTTGGTGTCGTGAGGGGTTATGATCACCGAAACATTTTTTTCGTGCCTTCTCTAAAAGGTCGGTGTCCGAATCCTCGAAGGAGTGGATGAATCTGTGGATGCTTTTATTGTTTTCTGATTTTGTTTTGATCGGATCGATTAGTGCTCTTAGATGATTCTAGGCTCTGGCCGTACCCAAGGTTCCCTTAAGCGAGTCGCTGAATTGTTCCCACTTTTGTCTCGCGAGTTGCGCTGCGTATTCTTCAGCTTTTGCCGTAACTTCTGCTATCTTTAGTTTTAGTTTCCTAATGTGTTTTTGCTTCCGCCATCTTTTTGTGAGACTGCGTATGAACCCCAGCGTCAGGCGTCGCCGCAACCCTTTCGAACACCTTGTGTTCACTGTGGTTCTGTTTTTGTTGTGGCGTCGCAGGTGCCTCGCTGAGGCGCGCCGCACTCCCGGCCGCGCAGTGTAGCCAGCCTTGTAGAGGCTGCGTCTCGTCATCTGGAAGTATCTGTCTGGACAGTTAGAAACGGACGGCGAGACGCGGTTTCTCCGGCGCGTGCTTCTATGTTGTACGGAGGAGCAGACTTGAGATGCCTGTCGTACTTTATTAGACCCCCCCCCCCTCCTTCTATTGTTTTCCCCTCTCTTCGGAATCGTGTTTTCGAGTTTATTACGTATAAGTACCCTATAGTTTTTTGTATTGTGCTTTGGTCTGTGACTAATGTGCGTTTTTGTATGAATGTATGTACGCAATAAATTCGCTTTGTGCGTTTCCCCGACAATTTTTTAACACAGTTCGTTGTTGTGAGCGCTAGAGTGACCGCACCTATTCTTCCGTACTAGGAAGGTAGGCAAGAGTTTTTTAATGTCTCAGTTATGTCGTACAGTTCCACAGAGCAACGATACACATATATTATGATTGCAAACCAATAGCCTGTGTGACATGGATATTGTGTGCATGTGCGTGACTTACTGTTTGTTAGAGCAATAAGTGTCCCACAAAAAATGTACTTCAGTTTAGTAGACTATTATGGAAAATAAAATTCTCGTAAGAAGGCGTGCAGCAAACCAAAATGATCCACGCGGAACTGTCATAAGGAGCTTAACATTTATGAAGTGCGCGTTACCGCGTGCCTTTCTAAGCATTTCCACAGTTTGCATGAAAATCCGTGCCACACACGCATCACGAACCCACATACACGTGCACTAAGGCCGCTGTACAGCGCGGTTCCAAACCCGCCGTGATCTACGGTAACGTCGCAGAGCAGACTCCACCTGCCTACAGCGTGGCAGCCGTTATCTGCAATAGCTTGCAAACTAATGGCCTCTCCTTGCAATCCTTGAGAGAAAAGAAGGCTTAGGTGGTGGACGACGGCTGTTGTTGCGGCGCGCGTATTTTTCTCCCTCTTCTTTTTCTTCTCTATTTTCTCTTCTGTGCGCACGAGGCAGCGAAGGTGGCTCAGCTACAGAGCCAGTAGCAGGCCCGTGCATTTTCTTTTCCTTCCTACAGCCACAACAACAAAAACAGGGAGGTGGTGAAGCGTGGCTGTTCCTGACCCTACGGAGCTGGGACAGTAGGTCAACGCCAGACTAGCCAGCCACCGAATTCTTATCTGTTGTAGGCCGTCATTGCACCTGCCACCGCTGAGGTGGTGGACGACGGCTGTTGCGGCGCGCGTTTTTCTCTCCCTCTTCTTTTTTCTTTCTTTTCTACTTTCTCTCTTCTGTCCGCACGAGACAGCGGGGCCCCGCCGGGGTGGTGCAGTGGTAAGACGCCCGACTGCTGTGCCGGAGTACCCGGGCTCGAACCCGACCTCGGCGGCTGCGTTTCGATGGAGGCGAAACGAAGAGGCGTCCGTGTGCTGTGTGATGTTAGCGCACCTTAAAGATCCCCAGGTGGTCGAAATTACACCGTAGACCTCCACTACGGCTCCTCTTTCTCTCTTTCCACTTTCGCTCCCACCTTCCTCCCTTTCCTTACGGCGCGGTTGCGGTGTCCATAGAAAACAAGCGAGACAGTTACCGCGCCTTTCCCTTCCTATAAATAAATCAGTTTAAATCAGAGACAGCGGGGGTGGCTCAGCTACAGAGCCAGTAGCAGGCCTGTGCATTTTCTTCTCCTTCTTCCTACAGCCACAACAGCGTATTCACTTGCGAGAGCCGGGTGGGGGGGGGGGGGGGGTGGGGGGGGGGGGGGGAATCGGTGGCTGCTCTTAGCCATACGGGGCTGGGACTGGTGGCGGCGGGGGGCAGCCTGCCACCGGACATTTAGCTCTTCTAGGCCGTCATTGCACCCGCCATCGCTTCGGAGGTGGATGACAGCTGTTGTGACATGCGTCCTTTATTCCGAAAGATATACTACGCCAGGTTTCGCCTTTTCGCCGTACCGGAGCCTACCCTTCACGGTCGGTGGTCGGTCATGTGAGAACTGACGTCATACCAGAGCGACAGACGGGGTAGCAAGTCGGCTCTTCGGCGCACCGCGGCTACGCTGGTCGACCACCTGCGAACGGCGGCAAGCGAATGACGTCATACAAGTAGAGAGCACGAAAGTTCCCTTTTGGCCTCGATTGCCTGTCGCGGCCTGGAGGCGTTCCTCCGTACTCAAATTTTCCAATTGTGGGGGTTTTCCCAGTTTGGATATTAGTATTATGTTTGCCATTTTCCATTGATCTGGCAACTGGCTCGTTTCCCAAACTTTTCCAATCAATTCCGTTAGAAGACTAATAGAGTCATCGTCCAGATTCCTTAGCATTTTATTGGTGATCCCATCGGGGCCCGGGGCTGATGTAGTTTTTAGTCTTACAATTGGGACGTAGACTGGTACGCCCGCCAGACGTTAGACTAAATAATAGAGAAGCTGTCGCGTGGAGGCGGCTACAAACTAATACGTTCATTAACCCGGTCTGGGCGTTTCACGCGCTACCAGAACTTTGGGCCAATGATCTGTGCAAACACTGTGGGGCGAGAGGGACCCTCGACCACATAATTTGGGAGTGCCCACAATCTCCAGGGATAGGACAAAATATTACAAGTAGAGTAACCTGGTATACCCTGCTGCGAAGCGCGAACCCTGCGATCCAGCACCGCACCGTCCATCTGGCGGAAGAGGCCGCAAAAAGCCAAGGGCTACCTGCCAGCCTCTAATCCACGGGCGCACGACTCCCCGTCTTCCCCGGCACGCGTGCCGGGGGCGGGGAAAAGGACGTCCATTTCCGATGGAATTAAAAGTTGTACAACCAACCAACCAAGAGCTGGCAGGCCTTGTGTGTTGGATGTGTGTTTTGCAGCTTGTGGTATGACGTTCGTAGAGAATAGAATAAAAGTATATATATATATATATATATATATACTTTTATAGGCAGACGGCGTGCTGCCATCTGCCTTTTTATACCCTCGGCCGGTTGCGCATCGGCCTATCGCCAAGGACGCGCGCTGCCCACGCTGCCCCGGAGAGTCATGTCGAGCATGTTCGGAGTAGCGGGGTGATCCCGTAACTTCCGCTCTGTATATGAGGCAGGAGATCCCGTAACTTTCGCTCTATATGTGAGGCAGCTTGTGACAAGCTCCTGCGACTGCTTTCTCCGCTCGCTATCACCAGAACCCAAAGCAACCTCGTGTACAACTAGTTGCCAAGAGATCACTATTTGAAATGGCTACGCACGAGTATCTTTCGGTGCAGCGCATACTACGAGGACGAGAGGAGACAGACACAGCGCTTAGCATTTCTTTGTCGTAAGCGCTGCACCAATATTGTCTAAGGCGACCAAGGCTCTGTCTTGCCAGGAGCATCTGGCGACGAACACGAAGGAATGTGTAGGTAATAAAGTTTGTTTTATTACTTAAATAATCTTATCCCGCAGATTAAAAACATACGTAGCAGAGCAAACTCAATGCGGCCAGTATAATTGTACTACATATTTCAAATAGAGATTTAAATGCTGCAGGAAAAATTGCAGACTTATCTTGCAACACTATGTAGGCTTCCTAACATGACATTGAGGCTCTACTAAGCTTATTCGTTTTGTTCAAAAGCGTTATTTCTACGCAGTTTTTCAGCATGCACGGGCTATCGATGCACCCCTAAACTCCTCCACAGCATGATTCGGACACGCCCACGTACTTACGAGCCTTTGGCGTGTCGTGACGCCTCCATACATGACCTTTCACGTGAACGTGTGACGTCACGCTAGACCGAGAGACAGGGCCCCAGCTCGCGCCATCGGATGGTGGCGGCGAGTCCATACACGGCGCTGTGTCGCAACAGAGAGAGGGCGCTCGCTGTTTGTGACGTCACGCCAGCAGGATAAATGGGGCTGTGGCTCGGCTCCTCGCAGTAGTCGGGGCGCAGCCTTACGGTATGTCGGATGATGCGTATGAGGCCCATTTAAATGGGCAAACAAGAAGTAAAGCTACTAGAAGCAACCAACAGCAGCATCCGTGCTTTCGCATAACTCCAATCTAGATTCTGCAGTGCTCTAATTTTATGCAATTTGGTTTGATTTAGGTTGTTTGGTTAGTTTCTACTTTTATTTTCATGATGGCTGAGCTTTGCTTCCTTTCTTTAAACATGCAATGCTTCCGTACTCCCGATAAACAACTGAAAGTACTGGAGCTTGTCCGTTTGTGTAATACCACACTGACGTTTTCTTTTTGCAGCAGTGTAATTTTCGCACCCGTGCCGATATTTCTTTTCGGTCTCGCTTTTCTGTTGACACCATTTCATTGCCGAATTCGCTTCGTTGCGCATTTAGAGCCAGTGCGCATTGTACATTTGGAATGGATAGCAGTGTAATAGCAGTGGACATCTTCATCGATGGCCGGAGGACTCGTTTTGTCAGCATCTATGCGCCGGTCACTCGCAGTTTGACGAACGATTTCTTCCAGTCTGTTAGGTCACATTTCTTAAGTGATGTACCTTATGCGCTCCAGGGCGATTTTAATTGAGTACTAGATTCCTCTCACGACCTTAGGGGGCCTGTACAGGGAATGTCTGATTACAAAGCGAGAGTTAAGGAAGCTTGTTCAGTCTCTTACACCTGCGTAAATTTACACGGTGAGCAGTTCATTGCAACATGTGCTAAGGTCCGGACTGCAAGCCGTCTCAAACGGGTGTACATCGTCTCCGGCCTGATGTCTTTCCTTCTCAAATGTGATTGCTACCATGTCCTACAGGTTCTGGCAATATTAGCAATCACTTGCCGCTCTTTACAGCGCTGCCAGCAGCGCCTGGCAGCTCCAACAGCCCCTGATGCGGCGGATTGATGCATCAATACTGCACAATCAAGCGTGTCTGACAAAAATCCGCGCAGAACTCAATTCTGCCATGGCGGATATGACTTCGGTGACCCCTGTGGTTTGGTTTCCATTTAGACTAAGTGCTGCGAGGTTCTACGTGCGGGTAAACACTGCGCATTCGTGTCACAACAGCGCTAAATGAAATTCTCCGGCGCATGCGCATAGTGCCGCGACGGAGGACAGCTAACGTTTGCGATGTGCAAGTGCGCAATACACATTTCTCTGTTATTCTTCGTACGGACTGGCCATGCCTGCACTGTTGTAATAATTATTGTCAAGTGTATGCTCTTTGTTGTAATGACTGGCTGACTTGCGAAGGGAGTGAATGTCCCCATTTTTTCCCCTTCATGCTGTTAGGGATGTTGAAAGGGTAACACGTGCATGTTGTGTACTTCTCAACTTGGCATCAACGTAGTAATAATTGAGCACGACAGACCTGCAGCTTGTATTGCATTGTATAATATAGTGTTGGACAATATGTATATCCGTATCTATTCTCAGTTCTCTTAGCGTGCAGGAAACCAAAACGATCCAGGCGGAACTGTCATATATAGCTTATCATTTATAAATACTTATTTCTACAGCTTGCATACGATCCCATGCCACACATGCCACACACATCACGAATCCACATACTCGCACACTGAGGCCGCTGCACAGCACGGTTCCAAACCCGGCGTCATCGGCGGTAACGCAGCAGGACCGACTCCATCGGCCTACAGTCCTGCTACGTTACCGCAGATGACGCCGGGTTTGGAACCGCGCTGTGCTGCGACCTCAGTGTGCGAGTATGTGGATTCGTGATGTGTGCGTGGCATGGGTTTGTATGCAAGCTGAGGAAATTCTGCGCAGTCTTTATAAATGATGATAAATGACCGTTCCGCGTGGATCGTTTTGGTTTCCTGCACACGTAGTATGACCGACTCCATCGGCCCACAGGAATAGGTGGCAGTTCCTGGCCCTACGGGCCTGGGACGATAGGTCAGCGCCACTTGCGGCGAGGGCTAGCCAGCCACCCAATTTTTATCTGTTGTGGGCCGTCATTGCACCCGCCACCGCTTAGGTGGTGGACGACGGCTGTTGTTGCGGCGCGCGTGTTTCTTTGCCTCTTCCTTTTCTTTCTTCTCTGTTTTCTCTTCTGTCCGCACGAGGCAGCGGAGGTGGCTCAGCTACAGAGCCAGTAGCAGACCCGTGCATTTTTTTTCCTTATTCCTACAGCCACAACAACAACAAAATCGACCTACAGCGTGGCAGCCATAGTCTACAAAAATTTGCAAACTAATGGGCTTTCATTCCGTGCTAAATGTGTCGACATGGCTGAAAGAGTTGGCATCGCTCTTGTTAAACTTCTCTTTTGACAATTTCCCAAGATGCATTCATTATAATATATTTAACTTGTAAAATAAGCTCACGAAGTTGTTTCGCGCTAGCATTGAAAGTAATGACGTTAACTGCTAACGAATCGAGGCAAACGTTAGGCTTCTCCTCAAAGCCCTGCGCCACGCGGTGAATCTAGACAATGACGTCATTATGGGTGACGTTTTGAGTTTCACCGGTTTTAGCCCAACATTTCTGTGGGTCTCCCGATGCGGCGAACAACGCGTATTGGTTGTTTTGCTATGCTGTAATTTTGATACCCTCACCAGGAAGACAAATCCGATGGCTTGTGCATTACGGTCAGCTGCTTCAAAAAGAATTCCCTATTTGTGCGACCGAAATAAACGATTGAGGGGAAGTAAAGACGAAAACACCAGCGGCACGCGACTGCCTTTAGCGCGTGCGGAAGGCAGAAGAAGTGGGCTGCTGTCGGCGGAGCGTACCTGCCTCGAATTCGCTTCCTCACTGAAGCCAGGTGAGCGCCTTTGGCATACCGCTACCACTGGGAGACGTCTGTCACACCAGTGTTCGTCTGTCAGCCAATATGGCTACACCGGGCATATCACGTTTGGATGTAGCAATATTGACGACGTCAGGACACCCTTGAGGCCGTAGTAAATGTTGCCCTTAGGACTGGGAATGCAACCATACTTCACTTAGGGGCATTCTCGAGGAAACGCTCTTTTTGACACGACTGTGCTAAAGGTCGCGTTCATAAAAAAAAAAAGCGTCGGCCTTGCGAGCGATAATTCGCGGGAACGGCTCTGGTAGGCGGTAACTTGCAGGTTGCATAGCCAAGCACTGACTGGTCCTGGGGACGCGTTACGTCATTAGCCTGTGGTGATCTTTCACATAATCTGGTATTTTACAACTTTATGCTAAAGAATATGCGCAGGCCGCTTGATGATCAAATAAAGAAAATATAGAGTGTGTAATTGACCAAATAATTGAAATAACAAAAAGAAAAATGGGGTTCAAATGCGGTAAATTGCGTAGAACGAAAAGCCATTCCTTGATATACTAATCAAGAAAATTTAGAGTGTGCAACAGACCAATTATTTATTCGAAAAACGAAAAACTGAAAAATCATGTAAAGGGGTCAAAATGTGTGACGTCATTAGTCGGTGGTGATCTTTAACATAACCTGGTATTTTACAACTTTATGCTAAAGAATATGCGCAGGCCATGAGGCACAAATAAAAGAGCCCTGGGCCCGTATTTCGAGTTCGCGCCGTTATCGAAGTGTCGCTATCTCGCATGACCTCGAGTTATCTGATTGGTCGCAACGCCGGAAATACGGAACCTGAAGAGGATGGCCACATCATATTCCGGAGTTTCCACCAATCAGATGACTCGAGTTCACGTGAAATAGCGACACTTTCGATAACGACGCAAACTCAGAATACGGGCCCTGATTAGGCAATCATCAAAGTGGTTAGACGCTAACTAGGATCCGCAGGGGGAGCCGGCGAACGACAGCCTTTGTTACTGCCACGTCATTCCCTTGAAGGTTGAGCTCGTCCCCAGATTTTTTTTCTTTAATTTACCACGCACTTCTGTATGACGCACAGTTACCGTTCGGGATTTCATTTCTTACACGAGGATACTAAGCGGAATGGGGGTAAAAATCTGCCGCATTAAATACTAAGCATTTTATGTCCTGCAAAACCTCCTTCAGCGATTTAGCGACAAGCTCATTGGTTGAAATTAAGTACAAAGCCATCCTTTGTGCAAGCTGAGTGGTTGAGCGCTCGACTACGTACAGTCACCCGGACCCTGTTGCGGCTACGTTTTTATGGAGGCCAAATACAACCGTCGCCCGTGTGTTCTGTGAGGTTAGGGCACATCAAAGATCTCAGTTTATGTAAATTTATAAAAAATGCATCACTACGGCATCTCTCATAGCTTACGTCGCTTTGAAACGTTAGATTACGCATAAAATAGAAAGTACACACCAGAAGCTACGCCGAAACAACAGATTTATGTGGCCAATATACTTCCTTCAGCTTATCTGTTGCTTGTCGTCTTCCTTTCTGGCTTAGCAACAACCAGCTATAATGTATGGCTCGTTTTAGATAACGCGATTCTACTTTTTGTACGTTTTACTTTTGCTTTGATCTACGCATGAAATATTGAATGAAAGAATGAATCAATGTTAGAAGACGCGTCCTCAGTTTCGAAGCCAATTGACTTTTGCCGCCGCCCTTGCCAGCCTCACCCCCAAGAGCTGTTCTTCCGGTCGTGAGCTGTACCGCGCTTTGTCTCAGCTTTCAAAAGGTGTGTCATTGACTCTGGCATTATCTAGATTTTTATGGCATGCTCATACCGTGTTCTATTAGTTAGTCACTTCATCCCAGAAGGCGTAATGCGGATCGTAAGAATTTGGTAACACAACGCTGTATTCGGCTTTTTTAATGGAAATATTTGTTTGTAATGTTCGGAGCATAATCCTTGCTCCCTCCTTCAACTTTGGTCCGGCTAGGCGTATGCTTCTCTTATTAATCTCAAATGTTTCAACAATTCCTTATGGCTCATAACGGCTATGAATATTTATAATGCAGCGAATGTTGGAGGGACCGGGCAAACATCGCGCGGCCATCGGCGGTGGCGCATGCATCTCAATCTGCAGTGTATCCTTAATCTTAGCCCTTCTTTGATTTGTGTTGTGACCTCGTGCAAAGGGGGCTAGAGCGCTTCACGTGTGATGTTGGTTGGCTGGTTTGTGGGGTTTAACGTCCCAAAGTGACTCAGACTATGAGACACGCCGTATAGTGGAGGGCTCCGGAAATTTAGACCACCTGGGGTTTTTTAACGTGCACTGACATCGCACAGCACACGGGCGCCTTGCTTTTCGCCTCCAGCGAAAAGCGGCCGCCGAGGTCGGGATTCGATCCCGCATCCTTGGGAACAGTAATCGAGCGCCGTAACCACAGCGCCACCGCGGCGGGGTTTCACGTGTGATGTGAATGCCATTCATGATAGAGTTCCCGCACGTATTTCTAGTCCTCAGGCATCCTTCAATAGAACCTATAGCTAGGGCTTCAGCGCAGCTGTCTCTAGGGTTAATATTTTTTTTTTTTTGTAGGCACCAGTGTAGAATTGGCGATTAATTTACTAGAAGCACATTCGTTCCGACATGTTTACAAAGCTCAGATTTTCAAAAAAGGTAACAACAATACATGTCAGCTGACACTATTCTTCGAATGGTAGACCGCTACCTTCGGCAGTACCTGTCGCCGTAACTGTAACACTTCTCTGTGGGCAACTGAACCGTTACGAGGAAGCGATGAAGGTGGGTTTCAAAGAAGAAATAGATGCCGTAGTGCAGGAGAGCTGCGGAATTATTTTAACAATCTGTGGGTCTTTAACTCTAACTGCACTGCATAGGGCACGGATGCCTTTTGTGTTTCGCCCCTATTGAAACGTGACCGATGTGGTCGCTTTCGAACTCCGCTACTCTTGTTCAGGCAGGCTGCTCCGGTTCAGTCATTGAGCCATCGGGCCGGGTACTTTCGCTCGTCCTAAACAGGTTTAAGTTGGGTTACGTACCTGCCATTTTATCCCTGGAACCTCACTTCTCATAACTTCGACAAGCTGAGCAAGGTACCTAGTTGGTGAACTTTTTGCTGGGCTAGTTGGGGCAACATTTCAAAAAATGGACGAAGTGCTAACAAGACATTCACAAGAAAGGGGACACGGACAAGCGCTTTTCCGGGTCCCCTTTCTTGTGAATGTCTTGTTAGCGTTTCGTCCATTTTTGAAAAGTACCTACTTGGTGGAGGGTTTGGGTGTGAAATAATATTTTGTCGATCGAATGTTTTCTCCTCGACGGCGCATTACTCTGCTTTCGAACATGACAAAATTGACAAAATTTAGGATCGTATCGAGTGGGCACCGCTTAAGTTTTCTCCATCGCTCCTTTTCCTCTCTTCCGCAGCAAGCGATACCGATGGGCCAGCATCGCCCCGCAAAGCTACGCCGCGTTCGCCTTGTCAAGGTTGGATCACCGCAGCCCGAAGACGACCACTCCTCAAGGACCAAGGTTGTCTACGGCCTCGCCTTCTGCGTGAACACCGCCATCATCATGGCACTGGTCTGGGCACTGGCCAGTCGAGAGCCGCCGCCCGATGATTACAGGGAGAAGGTGACTACTACGGCTACTCCACGGCACCAACTCGCTCCTGTCATGTGCACTGTAGTGGGCTAGACGTGTAGTAGGGGACTCATAGGTGGCAGGCTCTCCGACTACACAGGCTGTTTTGCCTCTCCAAATTCAGCCATTGCTGCAGATTTTCGTTCAGCAATCTTCTGACCACAGTAACATGTCATAGAGACTACGCATTTATGAAAACCATTTAAATGTTTTTAGAAAGCAATAGCCTCAAACATTCGACATTGAGGAAATCATTCCGCGTATTTGTAACGATAATTAATGACCTCTTTTTGTCAAATCTAATGGCGAGGCGACAATAATGCAAGCCTTAATATTTTTTTCTTAATCTTCTGGTTTAATTCAGCCGCCTAGGGTTCTTTACCTTCGCAGGCGTGGCTAACCAGATGGGATATTCGGAATTTTTCCTCCATCGGAATGTACCCTCCCGTGCTAGAATTCAACCTCATGAGCCGCGACTAGATCAGAAGAAGATGTAATTAGCCAAATCAATTTTGAAAATTTGGGAGCTCGTCGCATCTTTCTTGACGACAGCAGATTCAATAAACAGTAAACATGTATAAGGCAGGCTTTACTGCTATATTTCGGAGCGTCATATGGGGCCATTATCTGCCTGAATAGCGGCTGGAATCAAGGGTTTACTGCTGTATCAGGAGCGCATACCCAAGTTCATCAATGTCTCGTGACATTGTCATGAAATTCGGATTTTCATTTGTTGAAGGCTCTGGACCCATCGAGCAACTCTGTCCCTGGAAACTCTGGTGAAACTGACGGTCGTGGCAGACACGGCCCTCGCAAGCATCCGCCGCACAAACGGGGAAGGCGGCCTGCCACGGAACCATTTTCGGACAGCGAGAATGGCGGAGAACCGCCAAGGCCTCTGGGGTATGTAGAAATAGCCTATATTGCTTACCGTTGCATGGTACCGGACGAGGTCGAACGCTAACACGATGTCATGTCTCCTACAGCCTCAAAATAACGGCTTGAGGGGCTAGTTGGTGCTGCATTGTATTCAGATATGTGGCGCAACAAACACAAACACAAGAGAAGATACACAACACACGCGCACACTACCAACTGTAATAAGAATCTGAAAACACTTCCTCTTCACCACTCCTCCTCTTCTACACTCAGGCACGTCTCATCTTCCTCTTCTTCTCATCTTCCTCTTCTTTGCCAACGGGATAATGGCACCCTCTTCCTCGCAGACCATAACATCGTCCAAACATGGCAGTGACCAATCTCATCTTCCTCTTCTTCTCTTCTTTTCTTTACCAAGAGGATAATGGCACTTTCTTCCTCTCTTCTTCTCTTCTTCCTCTTCTTTACCAACGGGATAATGTCACTTTCTTCCTCTCAGAGAGGAAGAGAGTGCCATTATCCCCTTGGCAAAGAAGAGGAAGATGAGAAGAAGAGGAAGATGAGACGTGCCTGAGTGTAGAAGAGGAGGAGTGGTGAAGAGGAAGTGTTTTCAGATTCTTATTACAGTTGGCAGTGTGCGCGTGTGTTGTGTATCTTCTCTTGTGTTTGTGTTTGTTGCGCCACATATCTGAATACGATCCTACAGCCTGCCTCGCACAGAATCACGCACCCAGTCGCACTCAACTGCAGAACCGTGCCAAAACAAAGACAGAATTGTACCCAGAAATGTGGCAAAACAAACACAATCCCATGAATAAAAAACACAACACAGGCGCACACCAACTCGCCCCTCAAGCTATTATTTTTAAACACAATATTTGGTAGGTTTTTCTTATTGACGCGTTTTTATAAATGTATAGACCTTTTCCATAATTTAGTTCTTCTGTAGTACTCGTTTGTAGTCTCTTTCTTGTAATATTTCTCTGTCATAACAAACGACGCCATTTTTATAACAGAAATTGTGTTGTGACACATTTTTCTCGGATGTGGTTCACTCAGGCTATGGATGGAAAATAATTGTTAGATATTTAAAACCCTAGTTTTCAGCAAGTACGGTTGTTCGGTGGCCAGAGAGTTGAAGTTTTCGTGGCTCGCGGCTCACGGCTTATGTACGCTACGGAAACATAATCGCTTAGGTGTCAATAAGAGTGCGTCACAAAGGTGTCTGCAGCAATTTCATTGCGCGAAGTCACAACCTGTTCAATGCTGTGCAGGTAATCGCAATATTATCGTTGTAACAATCAAGTAAAGCACTGGTATAACTCTCAGAATCGGAAAAACTCAACTATTGCTGCACCAGGCCACAGCGCTGAAGCCGCTGAGAGTACTGCCACTTTCACTTCATTGCTATATATTACCAGGACATGTTTTATATCCAAGGGAAATTGTACCTAGGGTAAGTTTCAGGTGCGTCCTTTTTTGAAGACAAAAGCTAAACGACTATTATAGCAGGCTATATATGACGAGAGCTGTGGGCTTCTAGCTCATATACAATTTCTCCCAGTCGTGAAGTGCATAAACTATAGAACTCTTCACCTGCTTATGAAGCAAGTGATGCCAGCAGCATACGCAACCTAGGTCAGTGAAAACCAGACGACCCTGAATAATTTTAACTAATATTTTGATTGTTTTTGTTACGTTCAAGGCGCCGTCATCTTTCGCGCACGTGCAGTATAAATTAAGTTTTCTCTTTAATCACGTGAGAGCTATTTCATAGTTACAGAGGCACGCCTGATTCAAAGCAGATTCCAAATTGTATTCATCGAGCTCATTTAGTACTGTCGCCAAAGCATAGATACAAGCTTAGTGTCGCATGCGAACGACAGAGGAGAGCCTTTTCGCGTCTTCGCACTTGCGGCACAATAACATATGTGCTCTTACAACCTAGGTAAGAGGTGACATGGGCAGACTGTACCACGAGAAATCTGGAAGTTTCGACCACCTGGGGATTCTTTAACGTTAATTATTTGACGTTCTTCAAGTTGATTGAAATAATTTCAATATATAGACTTCAATTTCGGCTCTGCCGCTAACGGTTTTCTTTTTCAGCGACATACACAAGGGTTGTTTGCGAAACACTAGATATAATTTAGTTGAGAGGTTTGAAGTAGACTCTTCGCGTATTAATTCTGCTTTCGCAGGGACATTACCGAAGACGCCACACACATGGAAAACAATGAGAACGTGCACACTGATGACAGCACCATGAAGTCCACACTTGTTCAGAATGAAACTGAGGTTAAAACAACTATCCTCTCTTGGATTTCAACGGCCGGGACAACTAAAGCTGCGACTTCAGAAACTACCACAATGAGTGCGACAATAACCACAGCGATAACTTCGACTTCTCCGACGACGCCACCACCGACTACTAGCACTACGGTGACAAGCACTGCACAGACGACATTCCTTGTCACAGATATCTCCACCTCGACATCATCGGCTCCACCAACGACCACCGAGGAAATCCTCGATTTTGAGGTCGACATCAGCCCGTCGTACAGCATCGTGTGCTACTTCAACCACACCAGCTACAGAAGAGAGGAGCCCATGTCGTTCCACACCGGCCACGTTCCCGTACCCTACTGCAGCCATATTATCTACGCCTCCGTTGGCGTCAACAACGAATACGCACTTATAGCGAAGGATCCGGTGTTCGATGTCGAACGAAGCGGTTTCGCGAAGTTCGCGGCGCTGAAGAAGCGGTACCCCCAAGTGTCCGTCATGGTTGCCATTGGTGAAGACATTAGCGACTCTAACGCCTTCCAGCGCATGTCCTTGCAAAAGCAAAACGTCGTTGCCTTTGCACGCAACGTGGCATCCTGGATCCAGACGTACGGGTACGACGGCGTCGTCATCCAGTGGAAGATGCCGATGAACCGTCAGAACGACAGCGGAGCTAAGGCATCGCGATACCGCCGAAATATCATCGGTGTTGCTGCTGCTATCCGCGACGTCTTGGGTGCCAAGAGCGAGCTCTTCGTAGCGGTGCCCAACAACGGAGAACTTCGCCATACTTACTTCAACTTTGGTGAACTGTCCCGCCACGTCGACCGGTTTTTAGTGATCGGGAACTGGGTTTTAGATCAAGATGGCGGGAACGGCACAGGAAGCAGCGGCGCGGCAAAAGTTACGACGTTCGCAGATCCCCTCAACGACGTCCTCCAGACGCGCCACGCTCTTGTCGGAGCTGGCAACGTGCAACTCTTCCGCAAGTTCTGCTTCGTCCTGTCGGTCGGAGCCAGGACCTACACTTTGCTCAGCTCGCATCAGCACGACGCCCACGCTCCTGCTACGGGGCCCGGGAAGCCCGGGCCTTACACCCGTCAGCCCGGCCTGCTGGCTTATTACGAGGTCTGCAATCAGACCTGGCCCACCATGGTGCAGGGAACGTTCGCGTCATATGTGGTTAGAGACGACCAATGGGTGGGCTTCCTGGATGCCAGTAACGTGCAGCGTCTGCTGAGGATGGCGCTGTATAAGCACAGAGCTGCCTGCCTCGGCATTTGGGACGTGTCCCTCGATGACTTTCGCGGTGTGTGTGGTGACCCATTCCACTTCACCAAGGTGATCTCTGGGTGGCACGACAAGGAGTGGAAGTGGCGTCACCGTGAATTCGGGCCACGACCTATTGAAAAATGACGTGCTACGTGGACGTTTGTTTTAGACAGTATTAAATGTTCAAGTAATTAGCGGCTCAAAGCCAGGTAACGTTTGGGGGGGATGGGCGTTATGTAAGAAATTTTCTCATGTCGTACGCCTTTTTCTTCTCGCCTCGTAATTCGTGACAACGTTAGCACAATAATTATTATTGCGCAGCGGTAATACAAAGCAAGCTAAACTAAATTCCTCATTCACCCCATAATAGTTCTCTTTGTTCTACCAGTGGCCTATCAGACATACGGGTCAGCCTTGCCGTGATCTATAGCTAAACCTCAATCAACCTCAAGCAATGACTTCGTAAAAGCAGAATGATGAGTTTAAAAATAAATATGCACCAACCCAAAGTACTCTTCTTCTGTCCTCGAAGGGCCACTTCAGTTTACTGTAGTTATCGAGGTGCTGAATTTACACAAGGAATACATCTACTTAGTGGTGGTAACTATCGCTGATCCAAAGAATAGCGTGAATTTGGCAGCTGCGCTAGGATATGAATGGTATTTTGTAGCCTTCAAGGTTACCACTGCTTCATTTAAGCATCATCGGCCTCTAAAACTGGCTGTGCGCTTTATAAGAACTATGTTAGCCACTAATAAGTAAACAAACATAGGACCGCGGGCCGAGCCCTAACTTTCCTTGCTATGGGCTGACAACCACTAACTTCTATGTATGTCACATTTCTCTATAAAATTTGTTAATCTCTTAGCTAACAACTTTTAAAAGTCCGCATTAATGCATGATAATATATTGTAATTAGTATGTTATTCGCTATGACGTCCGGATCATGCCCTTTGTATGCAGGGGCTACCCTTCTTAGGCATAGACACCTGTTATGATCATTTGAATACATCTTCTAAACATTAAACAAAACAGCAATATTCTCCTTTAGTAAATTTATTGATATTCAACCGTAGCCTAAATCCTTATTTGCTTTCTTCCGGCCAGTGACATCAAATATCTCTTGTGTCGTAATTTCTGTCAATAGGAACGCGTTATATACCGCAGTTGAAAGAGCCATGTGTCATGAGCCATTAGATGTTGACTAAAAATGATTGCCTATTCGAATAAAAAGTCGCTAAATGCTTCAGCCAGATATGCGTGATCATCGTCAAAATATGGTAAAACAACGTTTCAGGACGATGCTTTTATGATCGAGTTGATGTTACGCCATTTATCTTTAGAATCATCATACATCTCGAGACTGGTGTCTAGTCCTACTTTTTGAGCTTGTGCATCAGGGAGAGGAATAGATTTCGAGTAAAGAATGACAGTTTTCAACATCGCTGTCTTAATTTAAACGCTTTAAAATCAGTGATATGGCCTGATATCCAAAGCAGCGCATATTGGCATGGAGGAGCAGCCTCGCTGTACGCTGTCCGCAAACAAAGGCAACATCCACTAAGAGACGAAGGAGACAAAGACCGCTTGCATGCTTGCGGATTTATAGCATGCATATATTTACCTTTAATTGGCACGGTTATTTGTGCCGTAAAGGTCACATGAGATTGTTTATGACATAGCTCCGTCTAACTAATCAGTTCGATCCGTAAACGTGTATACAATACAGTCGTGCACAAATAAACAATACAGTCAGCCACTAAAAATGTCCAGGTGCCATTTGTCCCTACATGAGCGAAGCGAGTCCTTTTAAGAAGAGTATAATCACATCAAAAACCTTCACTATATAACATTTCTTACAAATATTTATGTAGCGATTATTTCCAGGTTATTTTAAATGAGGGATTATGGCGCAGACAAGGTGGGACAATAACCAATAAATTCTGCATATAAGAGTGCCGATTTTATCGCATCAATAACGTCTCCAGGTGACACCTATTAATGCTTGCCATTATGTTCAGGCTGAGGCCTGCTCCAGTCTTAAAAACTAAGACATGTGCTCAGGCGGCAGAAGCATAAACAGGTGACTGAAGTGGCACAAAACACGGTGATCAGGCACCAGCGGACGAAGCACAGCATAGCACAGCGTAATAGTGGCACACTCATCACTACATCATCACTACAACTACATCACTACTCATCACTACAACTGAGCGGAGCTGTAGCCTCTCCAGAATTTTCCGCCGGCAGTCACATGAAGGGGCACTTTGGTTCCACGTTGAGCCGGTCGTAAGTGCGGCACGAAAAGGCGTCCGCAAACTCTGGCATGTTGGCCACCGACATGTGACAGCGGTATCGGGGCCACAGCTCTCCCACTTCCTCCCGACTCGTGCACGTGAGCATGCACAAACGCATGAAGAAAACGCGGTCGTGCAGGCGCCGGTCTCGGGTTCGAATCACGCGGGTCCGGTACTTGATGCGGTACCTGCGACAGTGAACGGTAGCCGTATCAATTTATGTCTTCAATAATTGCACTTTGTCTCGATGTGCCGGCCAGACTTGTCTGAAGAATACTCCTGGAGATGTGCAGGGCTCTCCGGATGCAGATCAAGTTATCGTATCAAGGTCAGTTCGTGCTGTAATAATCTCCGACTAGAGCCGAGATCGGTCGCTAATAAAAATTGGAACTTTAGTGACTAAACCTAAAGAAAGAGGATAATGTAAGTGTCAAAATACTTGCTTACGCGCCTACGAGTTTTCTCGACACGTTGCCATTTTATTCTCAGCCTAAAACAGGTGAGGACAGGGTCGACGAGCCAGAAATAAGAAAATCTAATCATTTGAGAGATAATGTTCAGCATTCACCGGTGCTGCAGTTTGGTTTTCAATTCAGAGAACATAATCCTGCTGGTGACTCGCTGGACCCCGCACATAGCGTGAAATTGGAGCCAATTCCGAGCTGACTATTGCATTAACTCGCAGCCGTCAAATACCACACTGGAAAAATTACATGTTATCCTTGTTTAAGAGCCTTGTAGCCTAAATAAAGAACTCTATCGCTTCAGCAAGCTTGGTTCAGTCTTTTCTGTTACGAGCTGCTAATTTTTGGCGTTCAAAGATCATTACTCTTCGATGTTTTTGCAGATTCAGGGAAAGAAGGTGGCGGAACTTTTTTGACGCTGAAAGGACACGAGCTCGAATACTCCACTAATACTTAACTTAATACTTAAGTTCTTTTAACGCACTCAAGTTCTCTTAAGGGCTCATTTTGAAACCTTCAGGGGCACTTTCACGATCTAAAGTGCGCAGAAGCGAAAGGCAATTGCGTAATTGTGACGTCATTGCCCGTGCGCAATCGTGGTGGCTACTAGGTGTCGATTGAGGTGAGCGCACGAGGACAATGATTATGTGCAGTCTTGCGCTTAAGGTGTCTCAAAGCTTACTATTAACTAATTATCATTGTATAAATAACTTATTCTTATTACACTAACTCATTATAGCTGACTAAATACCTTATTAGCCTTGAATAATTATTTAATCATTGCCTAACTAATTAATTATCCTTACTAATGTTATTAAGCCTACTACTACATGGTTAACTATCAGTACTGAAGCCATCCTAATCCTTCTGAAGATGATTGACAGGTGCCGCTGACATACGGACGCACGCACGGAAGGACACGTCGGCGAGTCATGAGCAACAAAAGACTTTCGGCTTACAATTTGTTTATTTTTATCTATACAACTACATGGACAAAGAATTTGCAACAGGCTTGCAGCGCCGAAGGTGCTATGGCCGGCTACTGTTTTGGCTGGACTACCATTTGGTACCGCAAACTGATACAGCGGCTGTAGAGTTGTGGGAACTGGGCAATAAAGACAATCGTAGAGTAAATATCGCCGCCTATATGAGCACCACGCAATCCATTCCTTACATATAGAATTAGCTAAGAGGCACATAGAGGTCAGCTAGTGCAATTTCTAATGAATGTGTCTTCGAATGACGTAAATGACGCACGTTCAAAATGGCTGTTGCACCCAAGGATTAATACCTTCTTGACTCCCCTTTTGAAATGGTATGGCGGTGAGCGCACCCTTGCGTACGCCTTCTGTAACCTGCGGTAGCACTCGTCACAACTGGCTGCACGTCTTATGAACAAGACCAGAAGTTCTCCAAGAAAAAATGAGAAATCTAGGCACCTCTGGAAGGCGATGCGCGTGGCTCGGGCCCAGAGGAACACCTGATTGCGCATCTCGTCGAGGAAGGCGGTGGAGGAGTTGCTGAGTTTGTGGAACATCTCCTCGTAGCAGCGGCTCGCCTCGTTGTAGTTGTACACTGTCTGGTCAGTCCACCACAGTTCTTCGATACCGCTGGCCGACAGGCGCGACCCCTCGCTGCTCACAGCACTGCTCAGCGCCATGGCCACCAGAACGCCCAGCGTGCCGTAATTGAAGGGCTCGCCCACACCGTCCGGGTAGAACATCGGAGGACCAGTGAGCAGCGTAGGTACGAAAAGCTCGGCACCGCTGCGAAGGCTCCACAGCTTGAGGTAGGCCACGTCGCCCTCCAGCTGTAGCCTGCGTATGTTGCCAGGACGCCTCCGCAAGCAACGAAGGGGCATGCTTCCAGCATTGATTCCAATAATTTCTTCCGAGCAGTCCTTTCCTAGCAATTTCATGTCATACGCGGGCCATGATTGCCTCATTCGAGCTATTGCCTACCGGCAGGGTTAACTAATTACATAGATTTAGTTTCGCAGCTGTTATTGCCTACACCGGTGCGTCAGATACACACCGAATGTTTTTCCTCTACACCCGGAGCTAAAACACTGCTAGCACTTTAGAGGACCATGGAAACACGCGGCTGGCGATACGAGCTGTCCCAGCTCTCGTTATGGCCACACCAGTGTTAACGGCGAAGCTCTGAAGGCTGGACACCAGTTATGGGGCATCTTCCTGTCAGAGCAAAACAAAATGTAATCGACTTCTGCGATCTGCACTACCAGTAGTCTTCTATGAAAACAGCGTGCGTGCCTATAAAGAAAATACAAATTCCTGCAGCAAAATCTATTGTATAAAAGTGCCGGCACGTGGTAATACGACTGCCTGAAATGCGGGCCAGTGCGAGTAGAGCTTTCGGTTCATTGAAGATGTTTTAAACGAGGAGTACGATTAAGTTCTTGGTCATATCAGAAAACTTTCCATAGGCTAATGCATTCAATTCCGGCACGCTGGCCGCTCCTGTGCACATGAATATCTGATTGTTACGCTCCTGGGAGCATCCGTATGAACTTATCAGCATGTTTTTGAGATTAGTGCAGTGTAAGGTGTGGGAAAACGTGCTAAATCACTATTTCGGCGTGTTTTAGAAGCAGGAGTGTAGGGAGCATCGCGTTGCCGGAAGAGCGCGCGTCGCGGCATCGCATCGCACGACAGAGCTTTAACCTTCCTGCACACGTAGGCGGTCCTAAATGTCTCTGCTGAATTTTAATACCAAAGAATTACTTTTCCCATTCTTCACAGAGGCGGAGGCATTCTTGCCCGCAAGATTGCTAGCAGAATATTTTATCAGGAGCAGCACAGGAGTAAAAATGAACGACACCATTAAGAGATCGTATGATGAACACACAGCAAGCTGAACATCCAAGATGTCTTAACTAATGCACATTGAAACTGGATTCAGATTTCACTCTCCTACTCGATTCCGAAGCCCGAGTTGGCAGAGCCTCCGAATTCAACGACGCAGGGAATTGTGGGTAGGTATGAAACTCGTGAAATAGGTCTTTCTCACTAAGAAAGGGGCCACCAATCTGCAGCTCAAGCACGAAGCCCAGAAGCCGCGTTTTCGACTGCTGAGCTCTGGAAACCACGTGGAGGATTGTAGACGTAAATTACGATTCTCTACTGATAATGGAATAAGTTTTGGTAGAGGATTCTGATGCCTACACATTTCCAAGGCTTATGTTGAGCAATGTATTCATGCAGAGTCTGTTCTCAGAGTTTGCATTGTTTTCAGAAGTGTTACCTTCCTTACATCTTGTTAGCGACATCCGTTTCCGGCTTTTCCACCAATCGGATGGGTTCAGATCAGGGAGATAACGACACTTCTGAAAACGACGCAAAATTTGGATACTGACCCAGCCCTCCTCCACAACCCTCGATGTAAAATTCTAAGTGACCACGTCTATCAGTATCTCCTATTGCGGTCAGTACAGGTGTGTAACGCGACGACACTCACTTGCCGTAGAGACCGTATTCCTCCTTGCCCACGTCTCGTCGTAGTGCTGTGTTGAGCTGAGACGCCTCAATGTAGCTGTTGACGAAGTCTTGGGGTGGACTGCTGAGCCTGGAGTAGTTCACCTGGCGACTCACGGTGGACGCCAAATCCGTAATGTTGGGGTTCACCGCAATTAAGCGCACGTTTTTCACCTGCGGAGTAGCGTGACACCTATGCCGATTGCCTAATCTTCGATACAGGCGGTATACCTTATTTGCTATTGAAAACATCAAGCCATGTATGTTACCAAGAATGCACGTCTTCTCAAATTCACAGCAAATGAGACAAACCTCCAGCCTTGCAGCAATACTCTCATCCCGTAGGGATTCTGAGATTAGTAAACATCACAAAATACCCAAAGGCAAACTGTTCTGGCAAATCTTTAAGCGGGCTGAACTCAGAGCAACAGGTTGAGCCCTAAAACCCAGCATTTCCTTTGATTGGAGCCAGAGAAAGAGAGGTTTTTTAATGTTAGAAGGAGATCTCAGTAAGGCGGTGAGCTTCCCATGCGAGCCATGGCGAGGGTGAAAAAGAAGTGAATGAATAAATGACGTCATACAAGTCACTCACACACGATGTTACATGATCCTGCTACACGATGTAACATGATCACACGATGTTACACACAGAGAAATTCCAAATGGTGTCTATCGTTGAACAAAAAATAATAAGGCTTTCTGGGGGATCGTGAAGCGCACAAGGTACCGAGGAAATGTTCAAGGAGCGGGGGTCTGTAATCAACTAACTCTAACTTAGAACCTAATATCCTATGAAGTGGGATAAGCATTTTGCAGTAGCATATCAAGTGTTTGAAAGTCTCCACGCCTATCACATGTAGAGCACAGAGGGCTGCTGGATGTACCGATTTTGTAAAAGAAGCAATTTGTGTATGATACGTTCAAGCGGAATCGGTGCAGGCACTTACGATGGCACCAATCCAAATTGAGCGCATTCACTCAGAAATGCGTTCATTTCGATGCAAAGGCTGTATTGATCTTTCGAATCACACCACACAGAGCGGTGCGATCGCCATGATTCAGCAAACACAAGTCTGTCAGCATACCTTCATGAGAATGGAATTGTGATCAGTTGTTATTAATCGTCAGGTATTGCGAAATCAGGGGGTAGACGAGCCGTACGTGAAAGTGCTGGAAGATATATACAGTGGCTGCACAGCAACCATAGTTCTGCATAAAGAAAGTAACAAAATTCCCATAAAGAAAGGTGTTAGGCAAGGAGACACAATCTCCCCAGTACTATTCACAGCTTGTTTAGAGGAAGTATTCAGAGACTTGGAAAGGGAGCAGTTAGGGATAAGGGTAGATGGAGAATACCTCAGTAATCTGCGATTTGCTGATGACATTGCCTTGCTAAGCAACTCGGGAGATGAACTACAAATAATGATTGATAACCTAGACAGCAAAAGTAGAACGTTAGGCTTGAAAATCAATATGCAGAAGACTAAGGTAATGTTCAACAGCCTCGGGAAGGAACAGCAGTTTATATTAGGTAGCGACAAACTGGAAGTAGTAGGCGAATATGTCTACTTAGGACAGGTAGTAACCGCAGATCCGGACCATGAAAAGGAAATAACAAGAAGAATAAGATTGGGATGGAGCGCATTTGGCAAGCACTCGCAGATTATGTCTAGCAGCTTACCGGTATCGCTAAAGAGGAAAGTATACAACAGCTGCATCTTGCCCGTACTCACCTATGGCGCTGAAACGTGGAGGCTAACCAAGAGAGTTCTACTTAAGTTGAGGACAACCCAGAGGGCTATGGAACGAAAAATGGTAGGGGTAACATTAAGAGATAGGAAGCGTGCAGAGTGGGTCAGAGAAATAACTCAAGTTACCGACATTCTAGTGGACTTTAAGAAGAAGAAATGGACATGGGCAGGACATGTAGTGCGAAGAGAGGATAACCGATGGTCGCTGAGGGTAACAAACTGGATTCCAAGGAAAGTAAAGCGTAGCAGGGGGCGACAGAAAGTTAGGTGGGCGGATGAGATTAAGAAGTTCGCAGGGGTCAAGTGGATGCAGCTAGCACAGAACCGGGTTAATTGGAGAAATATGAGAGAGGCCTTCGCCCTGCATTGGGTATAGTCAGGCTGATGATGATGATGATGATGATGATGATGATGATGATGATGATGATGATGATGATGATGATGGTGGTGGTGGTGGTGGTGGTGGTGGTGGTGGTGGTGGTGATGATGATGATGATGATGATTGTTTTTCCAGCGGCTTGCGCATGGTCGTTACTCGCGATGCCGCAGCATGTAGGCAACCACTGTAGCACAACGCAGTGGCGCAGCTCGCAGGCCTCAGTGTGTAGCCTATTTAAGTCGGTGACGGACTGTTGCTGAACCCTAATTGATTATAACAAGAGAGGTACAGCTCGACAGTCACTGAAGATAACCCATGCTGCAGAGGAATTTTGCAGAACATACTGAATAGCTTCTCGCAGCGCTGCTAGCTCCATAGCCGAAATGTGGTGATTAAGTGTCGCTGAGATTGCGATATGCATTGGTGATGAGGAGACAGGCATGACGGAGGCATCATTGTAGATATCATAGTGAGGACCATAGTATGCATAGATTTGCTTGAGGACGAAGTATAACTGCAGGTCCAGGGGTGTGGGCCTTACTCATAATGCCAGGTATAGCTGTACAGATTTTCCATGATGCACACCTCCAGGGTGGTAAATATGACGAGCTAGCGAGTTCTTATTGCACCGGCAAAAGATTAAAGACTGATGTCATCATGTACCTCTGCAAATGCTAAATTCACGCTCTACAAACCGCAGCTGGGCACGACGCATTTGCTCTGATAACTACACTGACAGAGATAGACGCATGCTCTCTGACGCATGCCCTCGTAGAGTACGCACTGTGAATATGTTTTTCGGAAGACCAAGGAAGACCACAAGGCTTCAGTATTTTATACCTTAAAAGCAGCTTTATGTCTTGTTGCCAGAGGCCCTGAAGAGCAAGGACACTATAGCGGAGAGGGCTTTCTCAAAGTGCCCCATAAAATGTTAGCAAAGAACTGTAGAATAGTCTCTCTTCTGGTATTGCACAGAATATGAAAAATAGAGACGTACGAGGAGGCTTTAGTCTTAAGCTGATGAACGTGCAGTGAAGACGAGGCGGACTCATCAAAGGTAAAACCTCGAAATGTTTGGGTTGGAGACATATTCTACAGTGATTCCAGAAACTTTCATCACGTAGGAATTAAGATAACGCTGGGACAAAAGTTTATGCGCCCATCCCTACAAACATATTGATACCGCGCTTGTTTAAGAATAATGCAATGCAGCCTATTGCGTTCTTCAGTCAAGTATAAACAATGCCCCTGCTCTGTAACACCACATACAGGTGTGATAAGCATAGAGGGAGATGCAGACATTAGGTGCCAAGCAATCGTACAAAAAGCAGTTGACTAAAGATGTAGGTATACACATGTATTTCGCAATAAATTTTAGACAGTTTATTAAAGTAATGGGGATACTATGCACTTGCAGAACTTCCTCCCCATACAGAGCAAGCGCCGGTGATGATGAGTTAAGGAGGTATATGTACAGACATCGCAAAGCACACAGGCGATTTGTTTTTGCTCTGCACCGAAAAACGACCGCCGCGAACGGGATTCGAACCCGCATCCCTGGGCACAGCTGTCGAACGCCCTAAACACTCCACCACCGCGGCGGCGCAATGCGCTGTTTGGATTTCACACGAAACGAAATCAAAGTTGCTACGTACAGATGCAGCTATGGAAGCATAGGTAGCGATAAGGTGCAAGTGGCTCGATGCAGTCCTCATCAATGGTGCATTCCACTCACTCTTCGGCGCAGTGAATGCCTAATTGCGTGATATAATCTTGAAGCATTCATTGGCGAATGTGAGGTCTGATTGGTAATGAATCAGCAAAAAAAAAAAAAAACAGAGGTAGGGAGGTATCAAAATTAACAGCTACAGGATGCAGAGAAGTCACATAATGCCGTTAAGGGCTGGTCAAAGTGAAGAGGGCGACTGACTTTTGCCTGAACAAACTGAGATATCCTGCCATTGAAATGATGTAGGCCCACTTACGGGCTCTCGGCTACAGGCCATTGACGAGACGTCTACCTGTGCGCTATGACGAAACGAAATACAAAGGCTGAGGTGGGCCTAACTAACCGGTTGGTTTGAGAACATGGTGTCATCCCTAGCTGGCCTGGCTTTTCTCAGCATATTATTGCGCAACTCACTTAGCTGCCTTACGAAAGGCGCTGGTATGCACAGCATGTGTACGAGAGCAGGATTCTTACGTGCTTCTTACGTCATAACACTGCCACAAGGGGCTCAGAAAGCGAGGCCGCCATCCCTGAGTGAAAAAATAAAATTAAATCGTAAATTATTTATTGCACGTATGTCACTTCAAGAGCATGTGTCATGTGTCCTAGAGCAATGCGCTACACCAGAAACAAAGAACGAGCCGACTGAAAATTTGACCCCCACTCCTCTTTGAAACGCCTAAGGAAATACGTACGCAAGCCTCAAGGCCAAACAGCGACTGTTAAAAAGCATAGTGTACGTGCCCGCCGGTGAGCAAAAGTTAGTTGATATTTAAAATTTGTCTTTTTTCGCATCCTCGTTCGTGCTATCTTGTGCCACGCCTAAATATCGTTTTTGCGAATTCTCAGAATCAACTGGTGATGAGGTACTAGCAGCTTACCGGTATCGCTAAAAAGGAAAGTATATAACAGTTGCATCTTACCTGTACTCACCTATGGCGCTGAAACGTGGAGGCTAACCAAGAGAGTTCTACTTAAGTTGAGGACAACACAGAGGGCTATGGAACGAAAAATGGTAGGGGTAACATTAAGAGATAAGAAGCGTGCAGAGTGGGTCAGAGAAATAACTCAAGTTACCGACATTCTAGTGGAAATTAAGAAGAAATGGACATGGGCAGGACATGTAGTGCGAAGAGAGGATAACCGATGGTCGCTTAGGGTAACAAACTGGATTCCAAGGGAAGGAAAGCGCAGCAGGGGGCGGCAGAAGGTTAGGTGGGCGGATGAGGTTAAGTTCGCAGGGGTCAAGTGGATGCAGCTAGCACAGAACCGGGGTAAGTGGAGAAATATGGGAGAGGCCTTCGCCCTGCAGTGGGTATAGTCATGATGATGATGATGATGATGATGATGATGATGATGATGATGATGATGATGATGATGATGATGATGATGATGATGATGTACGGCTTCAAACCGCTCACCTTGGCGATGGCCTCCAGGCGCGATGGCAGCTCCAGCCAGGTGGCCCTGTTCATGTGGTCGACTACGCCGTCGAGGATGTCGTCGTACAGCTTTCGGCTAGCGTCCACCGCCGTGGCGTTGACGGTCAGATTGGCCACCAGCGAGGGCCACGTGTAGAACAGGAACAGTCGCGTCGTGTTCAAGCACACGGAAACCACGTCACGCGCGTTCTGCTGCTCGTAGCGTCGGAAGAAGTCGAATCGCAGGATCTCCATTACCACCTGCACCGTTATGTAGGCCGCGGCGTTGGCCAGCCCGCCGCCTGTCACCAGGTCCATCACGATCCTGCGAGGAAAAAGCATGCTAGAAAACTAAATTTCGCGGTTACTGTGACGGTGTTTTCTTTTCGTGATGATAAGACATTAAAAAAAAACAATGGCATATAATTGGACACATCTTTTCCTCCAAACTCTGGGTAAAATTCCAGAATTTGATTGCGCTGAGAGCCGAGAGGTTTTTTTAGTTTATTTTGTTTTTTTATGTTCTTCTTTTGCATCAATACTGTGTGAGGAAAGTGTACTAGAGGCAGCCATTCAAAATTTATTTACAGTGCCTGGCTTTTTTTATGTTACATACGACAGAAAAGAATCTGTCATGAAATTAGGGCACTTAGTTTTTTAAGCCGGTAGCGATAATTGTTATCGTTACCATAAGCTTAACCTCGTCCACTACAGGCCCAAGGCTGCTCTCATGTCAGTTTGGATGATCCCCGCAAGCTTGCGACCCCTTCCGTCAACCCTTTTCTGTGACGCGTCCTGCTACAATTTCCTTCCGTTTTCCGCTAACATAATTATAAATCATTTCCGCTAACATAAAGTGCCCGTCAGTTATCTACCCTTCTCATGCAATGCACTGGGCATGTTCATTTCTTCTCGATTTCAACGAGGATCCCAAATTCTCGTTTGCTGCCTGAGCCATCCTGCTCTGTTCCGGCAACTTGCGCTGCACCTGTCAGTTTTCCATCAATAACCCGCTGCATAGACCTAGAATGAAATTCAAGCCTCTTAGTCTCTAAGTTTCCGCCCGTTCTGTGAGTGTTGCCAAAACACAGCCGCTGTTCGTGTACTTTCTTATTGTGTCAAAATATATCGTAGCTTTACCTTTCTACCATGTAAGAGCTTCGTCTTTCGAAATAATAGCTTTCTATTGCAAAAGCTGTAATCATTCCGTCTTTGCTGAGATATTCTTAATTTCTCTTTCTATTAAGTGATGAGCAAAATGTTTAGAGGATGCTTAATTAAACAACGTGACAACAGTAAGGTTTAAATCCTTCTCGGCCTGCATCTCACCTTCTATCATTGTTTTCATCACATTCTTTGAGCCTCAGCAGCCATCACTATGATAGTGAGTGAAACTTTAAAAATCTCTAACCGCCATTTTTTATTTTGAAAAGCCCGACACTTCCTGGCTAGCTCGCCTCCATCCTCATGGATGACGCAGGGAACGTTGTAGGCAGCTATAAGTAAAGGTGCCCTGCGTCAAGAAAAAAGAGGCGAAGCTAACAGAGGCGAAGGGAGGGAGTGTGTGCAGAAAGACAGGCGAAGGGAGGGGGGGGGGGGGGGGGGGGGGCGAAAAGGGAAAGAGGTTTAAAACCTACGACGAGTCACGGGGTCGCGAGGTCCAGGTACAGCGGTGCTCGCTAGCGTCTTTTTTCTTTTCTTTTGTGAGATGGCCAAAGATGAGCGGAATCCTTACATGAACACACAAGGAATGCTGCCTCTAAGAAAGGCTTTCGGGTAGCAAACAAGTCCCCCCCCCCCCCCCCCCCCCCCCCCCCCTTGATGGGGCTGGAACAGGTAGGTCACCGCCGCTTACGGCGGGGGCTAGCCTGCCACCGAATTTTTATCTGTTGTAGGCCGTCATTGCACCCGCCACCGATTCGGGGGTGGACGACGGCTGTTATTGCGGCGCGCGTCTTTCTATCCCTCTTCCTTTTCTTTCTTCTCTATTTTGTCTTCTGCCCGCACGAGGCAGCGTAGGTGGCTCAACTAGAGAGCCAGTAGCAGGCCCGTGCATTTTCTTTTCCTTCTTCCTACAGCCACAACAACAACAAGCCCTCCAACACTTTGAGGATCGCGCTGTCTGTTTTCAAAGACTGACCACCTAGAGAAAAGGCGTGATGCATTGTCTTGGAAATTCCATGCGCCGACTGTGACGCTAGCTACATTAGCGAAACGAAGAACCTAAAGGTAAGAATTCGACAACATAAGAACTATATACAAGAAACATCTTAGAAGACCGCAAACCCATAGCTTAACATTCCGAAGACTCCCACCAGAAAAAAGTCCATCCTAAGGATTGAGACCAATTATAAAAAAGAAGCCTTCTTGAATCGTAGTATGCCCACACGACAACAAACAATACCAACCAGACAAGAGACAAGCTTCTGTATGTGTAGCTGCTAAGAATCATACCGCTAACTCACAAAAGAACATAAAAAAGACGCCAGCGAGAACCTCTGACATCTTAGGTTTTAAGCCTTTCATTGCCCAACCCCACTAACTACACTCAGTTTATTTCCTCGCCTGTATTCTATTCACCCTCTCCTTGCCTTTTCTTTCGTTTACTTGTACCTGCGTACGAGTCCTCCGTCACTCTTGAGAAAGAGCCAGATCTGGCTCCGAAACAACAGGTTTCTGTAAAACAAACAATGGTGGTTGGAGAATTTTCAATTTCACTAACCAGCCCTAACAGACAGGCGAATCTGTCAAAATGTTTTGGTTTTAATCCTGTATTGAGTGACGTACTTCCGTGGTAGCCCTTTCCGCATGAGGGCTATTTTCCACTACTATAGACACAAGCAGGGTTGATTCTGACTTCATAAAAACCTGGTACACGGCCCTGTTAGACACACCTGCACGAAACAACGTGCAGATACGGAATTCCAAAAGGACAGCCCATGACCAGCGCACCAGAAAACTCAGAAATGGCACTGTCATAAGGTTAGGCAGCTAACCTGGTGGCAGAACAGAGCTCGGCCATGTCATGTGACCTTGTGAAGTCATCACACTCTCGGCCAAAAAAGTGAATTTTGTTATGCCATGAATTTTTACATGATTAAGCTCGTACCACTACAACTATTTCGTCGTAACAAACATTGATGGGAAAGCTCCTCATGAGCCGAAGACAGCTTGCCAGGTCCCCTGACCTTAAACGAGCCACAGGTCACAGTGGGATTGTATAGCATAATCGCGGTACCATCTAGGGTGTACCCCCTTGCCCTTTCACCTTGGCCTTGGACTTTGTCCGTGCCTTTTAACCTTATGCCCTTGGATGGCAGATACAACGAGTCACGTGTTCCCCCATGTAGTTGACGACATCCTCGACTCCATAGCCTCGGTAATTTATTCATTGCAAAACATCATGTCCAAACCTAAGCCTAACCAAAGCAAAACCAACCAAAACTACACTTTCGTTTCGAATAACTACATTTATCAGGGTTTAATCTCTGCTGTTTTCAATGGAAGGCCACAAGACGCTTCTTGAAGCAGAGCATGCTTGCCTGATCTGGTCGAAGCCTGTGACGAGTATCTCGGAGTCGTTCTTCTGCCAGTGCCTCGGGGACACGTCCCTGTTGATGCGCTCGAGCCAGACATCTGGCGTTACTTCCTCGTGAAGCTTCCCCAAGTCAGAGAAGTTTGCGGACTTGGTTCGCGACGGCTTAGCGAACGTCGTTTCCACGACACGGTCAATGTTCTCCACGAAACGGATGCTGCCTTCCAACGCCGACCGAACACCGATGACCTACGTTCAGGTTAAGAGGTCGAAAGGTCGAAAGGTCGCGGCTGTTAACCCCTTCACGCATAAGTATGCGCTACGCCTGAAGGGCTTCGTGTTATGAACTCATAACATTCATCTGCGGAACCCCCTTCACGCAGAAGTATGCGCTACGCCTGAAGGGCTTCGTGTTATGAGCTCATAACATTCATCTGCGGAAGCCAGTATTGTCCGTGGGCGCTTTAAAGAAAATAAGTAACTGATTATAGATGCACTGACTACATATTAAAAATAACTGACTGTTATCTTTAAGATGTTTTTAAGATGTTTTTGCTGAGAACTGACTTACTTCTGCGTTATTGTCTTCCAAATACTCTCGCCTCGGAAACAATTTACCGGACACAGCCAATTAGTAGAGGTTACCTGTACGTTGTTACACATTACACATTGTTATTTTGCTGAGAACTGGCTGTTTTAGTTTAAAGCTGTCGTTCATCCCCCAAGGAACTCATTCGTTTGTTCATATCCCCAGCTGCTTCTGAACACTCTCCCAGTTTATGCGGTGGAAAGAACAATACTACACTTCTGAATCTCTTACGGGACAACAGCTTATTGTAGTGCATTGCTTTTACGCTTTAGTGTTTTAATTACTCTGGGTAGCTACCAATATGCGATGATTCCGTGAAGGAGCTTGCAATACACTTGAAAAGTCGCACTGAGTGCGATTTTTTCACACTGGTTTCAGCTCAATTAGCCAACCCCCCCCTCCCAGAGTAAAGGGAATTTTTATTATTTCCCAGTTTCTTCTTTTTGTATAGCCGCAAAGACGGCTTAAGAAAATACCTTCAGAAAGAGTCAGCGAGCCAATGAAAGAAACATACATGACTCCCGACGCATTCACCAGGGTCCAGACTCCGAGTTTGGATCGTTTTCAGAAACGTCGTTTTCTTCCTGACCTCTAATCCACTGATTAGTGAAAACGCCGGAACCGGAACACAAAATGGCATCCAGTTCGGGTGTTTTCAACAATTAAAGAGAGGGATGACATCTAGTCATCTGATAAATAATTCCGAGGCCACTGTGTAAACTACACTGCAGAAATACGAAAACCCAAGCGTTGCTGGTGCACTAGATGCATGCTCTCATTATCATTTTCAAGTAAATAAACTGCCATCATCATTGCTAATGTCATCATTGTCATTTTCACTCATCGCAGTTTCATTGTGATCGCTTCTATCATCCTGAGAGTAAATAAAGAGAATTATGATGTGCATTTCATGGTCCTGGGTATGGCACAGTTTAAGGTTAAAGCGCTTAGTTGGGGATGTGAGGGATGGTGTTTTCATTTTAACTATCTTCTTCATGATAGACTGGTCGACGACATCCGGTGATGACGTCACAATCTCGCGATATCCAGCGGATTATCGCGAAAAAGTATGACACTTCTCGTGGCCGGACGGACAGGGTTATGGCCCCGAGTATGAGACATTAAAGGCTTTCGGCTTAAAACTCCGGATACGGAAACTGAACTAGCATTCGTTTCCAGTGTCTCCACCATTTAAGAAAAGGGAATGTGGAAGTGTAAGAAGGGAACCGGCGGAGGAAAGTACATTGATCTCGGTGGGCGTTCTGAGCTAAAAATCCCGAGTATATGCCTCTGGCATGTGGCAGTTTGCAGGTCACGTGGATTGCGGGGGGTTGGTGTACACTGCTATCTGCATCGAACGCTGTCAAACTGGATGGGGGAGATGGCAATCGTACCCCGGAGCCTTGATTCCCCATTCCGATATGCAATCCCTAAGCTACCGAGGTAAGGTAGGGTATTACTCATATAAAGCGGGTGCTTTGTATTTACTTCGGACGGTTTCTTCACATGATGCGTCTATATGTAGTGTATGTTTCAGATGATGTGGGAAAGGATTAGACGGTAAAATAACAGACACAAATTAACCGAATAGTAAATGCGCTACTAACAAAGTACATGGACGCTAACGTAAATTCGAAAAGGGAGACTTCAAATCTGAGTGTTAACCCGCTCATGTCATACACCTGAAGAAGGAGCTTAAGAATTGCGCGTATTGCTCGTGGAGAAATTAGTTTGCTTAGAAGAAAAACACGCGTACGTCACCAACGTGCTGTTTGAGGCAACGTGAACGTAAATAATAAATAACTGAGAAAGAATAGTAAATACTAAATAAATAATAAATAACTGAGAAAGAATAGTGTGTCAGTTGAAAGAATGGTTTCGACGATAAAATAGTGCAAACTGTATATGTATGAGAACGTGTATCTCAAATTCATTACGTCGGCATTTGAGAAGGTCAGGGCCCTGTCAAGCTGTTTCCACAGCTTTTAGTTCTGGCTTCTTTCCCTGCAGGAAGGAAAATAAACCTAACTTGACTACACTTAACGCCTAAGCTAATGAATGTGGACCGGATTTGTGCGTCCACGGAGCTGTCAGACCGTCATTGTCGAGAATTATTTATTTTATTATTTGAACATACTGCTGGCCTCACATTTGTGGCCGTCGCAGGAGTGGGACATCACATACACTAGGATAACACAGGTTGATAACACAGAATTGAATTGATTGATGAAAAAGAAAATTGTTTTATGAGGTAGATGGTGAAAATTATGTATGTGTGCAAAATTTTGTTGATGTGGAGTAATTATTTAGATCCAAAAGCCAATTAGACGTCAAAATAGCCAACGACGTCGATATAGTATGTAGACTTTAAAACAACCACGGGCCTGGAAATTGAACAAAATACTTCGCACTTGTGCAGTAAATGCTCCCACACTTGACAAAACAGCATAAAAAAAAAAAGAGAGAAAAACGGGAGAAAGAAAAAAACGAAAAATCAAATGAGCTAAAGAACGACAAATGAGTGCGAAGAATAGCAGGAAAGGCTTTCGCCTTACCGCACTTAACAGATTTAAGCGCCTCCAACTAATTTTTCACATTTAAAACACCATGAGAGCTACGCTCAAATTTTACATTACTATGTGCCGCTTATGGAAACAAAATTGATTGACCCGGAAAGCTACCAGGTTCGAAAGTCTAAATTACAGGAAAGTGCTCTGCATTACATCTAATCTGTAACATGTGACATTGTGCGCGCAATTTTCGCGGCGGCTTACCTGCAACATTTCCTTCAAGTAGTCGAGGTAGATGCGCTCATTCGTCACGGGGGTGGCCTTGTATCGCAGGGAGCTGCCTTTGCTGATGTGAAGAAGATCTGCGTCTCCGACCTGAGTGGGAACAAACCGACAAATGGGTCGAGTAAAGAGTCGCAATACGCACAAATCCACCACAGAACCTTATTAGCTCCATTTTTGCGCTGTCTACTCAGCATGTGCTTGGTATATCTGTAGGACGTAAAAATAAGGCACCAAACAAATTGCAAAAAAACATTTACGGAAGTCACCAATTGGCGCAGCGAATTGTTACTAAATGCAGCGGGCGACGTATTATTTTGAGGTAAGTGGCAAGAAATAAACGCCACTAAATTGGGCAGCCAGCACAACTTATATAAATTCGAAATGCTTTTCCGTGAATAACAAGTAAAACAGCAAATGCGCCTGCCGATTAAAAGTATTTATTTCACAATAAACTCAACGAAAGTCTCAGTAAATTGCTCCGCCGTATACAGAGCCTGACCTTGGTGAATCCCAGCTCGAAGACGGTGATAATTCCCCGGCTGATAGCGAGGTGTATCATATGGCTGATGAGCTCGTGGGCGCTGCTGCCTGTGATTGAGCGGGTGATTTCCGTCCGCTCGAAGACCATGCGCACTTGTTCATGCACCGTACGTCGGGTAGTCATGAAGCGGTGACAGTTGGCGTACAGTGCGTACAGCAGGTGAACCCCATTGGCGTCCGGCGGCGGGGGCTGCTGGGCGTCTAGAAGGCTGCGGTTCACGCTGCTCCAGAAGGCGTCTGCGCGTGCCAGATCCCCAGGTAGTCGAAATTACTCCGTAGCCCTCCACTACGGCTCCTCTTTCTCTATTTCCACTTTCACTCCCATAATTCCTCCCTTCCCTTACGGCGCGGTTCAGGTGTCCACAGAAAACAAGTGAGACAGTTACCGCGCCTTTCCCTTCCTATAAATCAATCAATCAGGGAAAAACAGTCACTTCGGCCGAGGATAAATAATGTCGTTTCTTTTATTGCGAAAGCAATACTACTCTAGGTTTCGAACCTTCAGCGTAGTGCGGCGGTAGCCACGTACGTCTTACCCACGTGACGCTGTGACGTCACACCCAACATGACACTAGGGTGTGGGCTGGCAGGAGCTGCCAACTTGGGTCTCTCGTTTCACATGGGACGGTTATGTCAGAATCAGCCTGCAAGAACCCTGGCATTCACGTTACCCTTATAGGCCACTAAGGCACGTTCATACGGCTTGGTTAAAGCGGAGCTTTACATGTGGGCTGAGGAAAAAGAAAATGAGAAGAAGAACACTTTGTCACCCACAGCTAATGCTTTCGCTCAATATTTGGTTCGGCAGCCTTGAACCCTTGTATTTTTTTGTTGTTGTTGTTGTTTTGAAAGCAACACTCCGACAGCCAAAGCTGAGACCTCGAGTGGCCGCAACTACGCCTTGAAGAGGCGTAGCTATGGTCTCCTCATAAAAAAAAATGACTGCCATGACATTTGAATTTACGTTAACCCTATGCCACGGGCAGGAGCTGCCAACTAGGGTCGCTCCTTTCATGTGGGATGGTGATATAATCAGCCTGCCAAAACAGTTTGCGTTCTCGCTACCCCTACGACACGCAGGCACGTCCATATGGCTTGGTTGAAGCATCACTTTATATGTGGGCTGGTAGCTTACGCTCTCGCGTGATACCCTAAAAGGATGAGCTTAAGTGTCCCCAATAATGTAGCACCCTACACTGACAGGGCGTGATAGGGGAATAATGTAGCAGGAAAAAGAAGATTCCGCTGTTGCTATCGCAATTCAACTAGGGTTAATGTTACGACCAAGCATCCGCAATTGCGCGCTCTATTGTTCGCCTGTGGGCATGGATAAGTTTTGTGAATATGTGGTGATGGTCCAATGGCTCTAAGTGAGCCTGTTTCCAGGAATCCTGTTTTGTAAGCATGTTTTGCTTTGTGGACAACCTGCAAATGCCAAATTGACCCTGTCAAGAGAACGTCTGGAAAAACACAAAGAAACGTCCCCCTGAGGGAAATAGCAGGAAGTGCTTTCTTTCTTTTGTTCACCCTTCCAGTCGAGAAGTGCTATCCTCCAGTGATGAATGCCTCCTATCCAAAGGAGACGACAGAGTGACATGTCCGCTGACGTGCAGGACAAGAAAGGAGCATGACTCATACGGCCATTAAGTGATTTCCCGGGAATGCAGGAAAGATTTGCAATTGTCGAAAAGGGACCATGTTGGGAGCCCTATGCGGCGCCACGTGCACTCGGGTTTCTGAGAAGTAAAACCCCTTGTCAGAACCAGCCTGTGGTTTCTTTGCTGAAGAATAGAAATGTACCTCCTCTCCTCGCCGTTCCCAAGCTTTTCCCGCCAACAAGTGATCACGCCCAACGAATGAATGCCGGACCAGTCAGTGCTTCAGACCATCAGTGCAGTGATGTGTTCGATTGGATGCCGATACCTGAGGGGCGTGCCCTGGATTTGGTTGGTCAGCATCTTCAGAGAGGGGCTGGACATAGGGGGTTTTAAGGACGCTGCAGAGCACGAAATGTCGCTCTGGGCCCTGGGTAAACGGCTCATCCAGTCGCTTCTCGCTATGAACTCTTAACGCTTGTCATTTTGCTGATGTACCCTTCTTCTTCATGTAAATATTCTTGTAAATAAGTTTCTCAAAGTGCCATTAAACCTGCTTGTACATATTTCACCAACTTAGAAGATTCAGTCCTTCTTCAACCCCGAGTCTCTGCACGCTACCAAGTGAAGGCCGGGTCGACGTAGCCCCAGCGTCACGACAACTGGTGGCAGCGGTGGGATCTGGATCTACAAGCCACAACATCTGGTGATTGGAGGTGGATCTGAAGCTACAAGCCACAACATCTGGTGATCGGAGGTGGCATCTAAAGCAACAAGCAGGCGCAACAATCGGCCAACAAGAGAGCAGCTCGGAACATCGATCGCATGTGTGGGTGAGTGCTTGGCTTTTCTTCTGATGTGGACCAGGTTCTAGAACAGGGTTAGATTTTAGAACTGGTAAAAAGTGTTGAAACGCCTTTAGGTTTGGTAGTTTGCACTGTTGTTTTGGAAGTAGCCGACACTCGGAGCGATCATGGACCTACAAAAGCTGCAGAAACCGGAACTGTTGCAATTGTGTGAGGAATTGGGAATTGATACAAGTGGTTTGGCACGAAAACCTTTGATTATAAAGGCAATCACAGATTTGGGAACCGATGATGAGGAGCTCAGTGAAGCATGGAACCTCATCGGTCAAAAAAAGGAGCAGCTCAGACAGCAGAAAGAGCGGGAAAAAGAGGAAAAGGAGCGCGAACGTGAGAGGGAAAGAGAGGCAAAGAAGCTAGACATTGAGCTCCGGAAATTAGAACTAGAGTTGAGCAAGAGGTCGGGCGATTGTCCCCAGCTAGCGGTACCTCGTCTCAACAAGGAGGCAGATTTCAAGATGTCAAAGTACATGCAGCCATATGTGATATCAGGGGATATCGGTCTGTATCTGGCTAACTTTGAGCGAACCTGCGAAAAACTGTCCTTCCAGCGAGACACTTGGTCTCAGAGATTATTGACGGTTCTGCCCTGCGAGGCAGCGGAGGTTGTCGCGCGGCTAAGCAAGGAGGACGCGGACAACTACGAGAAGGTCAAAGCTTGCCTTCTGAGAAAGTATAGGCTTAGCGCCGAGGCGTTCAGACAACGTTTTCGGAACGCTACTAAGTCCAGGGACGAGAGTTACCCTGAATTCCTGTACAATTTAAGAGTAAATTTGGGCGAGTGGCTAAAGAGCACAGATTCCTACAGTGATAGGGACGCTGTAGTCGAGCGAATTCTTTTGGAGCAGTTTTATAACTGCCTCCCAGAAAAAGAAAGAAATTGGTTACAGGACCGAGGCGAAATTAAGTCGGCAACTGAAGCTGCCGAACTTATTGAGGAGTATGCTTCGCGCCGACAATTCAGCAACCCAGCAGTGGATAGGCCCCGCAATCCCAAGTTGTGTGTGAATAACCGTCAGGAAAGGCACTTTGCTAGAGTTGGAAACGAAGAAATGAAGGTTTCTTCAGGCAAATTCCCTAGAAAGGACGGCAGTGAGAAAAGTGGGGAAGTGACCAACGCGCAGAACACAAAGAATAAGCTTGAGGCTAGGAAGCCGCTCACATGCTTTAGGTGTAATGAGCAGGGTCACATTGCCGTCAACTGCCGGAAAGAAAAGATTGCTTTCTCGTATGTCAGTGACTGCGATGAAAATATGCAGCTTTTAGAACCCTACCTGCATGACCTAGTAGTCAACGGGAAGCCTTGCAAGGTACTGCGCGATTCGGCCGCAACGATGGATGTTGTCCATCCGGCGTATGTGTCGCCTTCCGACTATACAGGACAGTGTGCGTGGATCCGCCAGGTAGTGGAGGAACAGAGTGTGTGCTTGCCGATCGCGAACGTGGTCATCGAGGGCCCTTTCGGCGAATTAACAACCGAGGCTGCCGTTTCAGGAAAGCTTCCTAAGTGCTATCCGTATTTGTTCTCCAACAAATCGGACATGCTGCTGCGAAAGAGGGGCATCCTTTTCGGAGACAGAGTTGTGCAAGCCTTAACACGTTCAAAGGCGCGAGAACTAGCTACACTGCTCATTCCAGAAAAATCCACAGCGGAGGAAACGGCAGTTAAAACAGTGGTAAATGCGGAAGATAGCAGGTCAGAAAACTTTGAGAGCGAGGCATCTCAGATATGTCAACTTGAAAGTGAGCTTGATGAGACGCGGAATGAGGACGTTCTTGAGAGTAACCTCTTGCCGCCAGTGTCTAGTAATCTCACGAGACTTTTAAGTGGAACCCGAGAGGACTTAGCTATAGAACAAGCCAATGATCCCAAGATACAGGAGATCAGGGAGCGCCACCGCGCCACTAAGACAGCAAACAATATTTCTTTCGAGATGAGAAAGGGAGTGCTGTATCGCTTATTCAAGGATAAGCGCGGAGTAGAGCGGGACCAATTAGTCATTCCCCAAAAGTACCGCGGAGACTTACTGCGACTTTCCCATGGCAGCTCGTGGTCATGTCACCTTGGAATAAGGAAAACAAAGCAGAGGCTGTTGCAAGAATACTATTGGCCTGGATGTTTTAAGGACACGGAAAATTTTGTACGATCATGCGACACGTGCCAGCGGGTTGGAAAGGCGCAAGATAAGTGGAAAGCTCCGATGGTGTTAGTACCAATCATTACCGAGCCGTTTCACCGGTTAGTAATAGATGTAGTTGGGCCACTTCCTGTGACAGAGTCAGGGTACCGTTATATCCTCACTATGTTATGCCCAGCCACAAAGTTTCCAGAGGCTGTTCCGCTGCGCGAGGTGACGTCCGAGAGTGTAGTGGATTCGCTGCTGTCAGTGTTTGCACGAGTTGGATTCCCTTCCGAGGTCCAAAGTGATCAGGGTAGCGTTTTCACGAGTGTCCTCACCACCTCATTTCTCGAGCGATGCGGCATTAAGGTAGTGCATAGCTCGATCCATCATCCGCAGAGCAACAGCGTAGAAAGATGGCACTCTGTTCTCAAACGAGTCCTGAGGGGACTGTGCTATGAAAACAAGCGCGAATGGGATACCTGCCTGCCTGCAGCGCTTTTCGCTTTGCGGTCAGTGCCGCACGAATCCACTGGATTTAGCCCAGCCGAGTTGGTGTACGGAAGGTCACTGCGCTCACCTTTGCGAATGGTGCGCGAAGCCTGGGAGGGGCGCGGAGAAGACCCAACAGTAGTAGAATTTATTCTGAACCTCTTGAATCGCTTACATAACATCAAGGAACTCGTTGAGGCCAGCATGAAGTCAGCCCAGGCTCGTTCCAAGGTGTACTATGATAAGACAGCCCGTCAAAGGACGTTTTGTATCGGGGACCAGGTGATGTTGCTGAGAAGTTCAAGGCAGAATAAGCTCGAAGTACAGTGGGAAGGACCGGCTGAAGTCGTTGCAAAGCTTTCTAACACTAACTACGCAGTGAAAATTCCCGGTAGGCGTAAAGAAGTGCGCATTTATCATTGCAATCTTATGAAGCCTTATGTGCAGAGGGAAGCCGTGGTAAATCTAACGTTAAACCTTCCCGAGGAGATGGGGGACAACTTGATTTGCCTCAGCGGAAAAGGAAGCAACGCTCAGGAGCTTCTCAAAAAGACGGAGCAGAGAGGAGAACTAAAGAAATCCCAGCTGTCCGATCTGGGCGAGATAATAACAGAGTTTGAGGCCTGCTTCGTGGACAGGCCAGGGAGAACTGATTTGACTGAGCACGATATTGAGCTGACTTCAGACGTGCCAGTGCGATCAAGGTGCTACCGATTTTCTCCAAGGCAAAGAGAAATTCTGGATAGGGAAGTAACTCGCATGCTGGAATTGGGAGTAATAAAACCCTCGGAAAGCGATTATGCTTCGCCTATGATCTTAGTAGAAGCTCCAGGTAAAGACCCTAGGCCTGTGGTAGACTACCGAAAGCTAAATTCTCTCACCAGGGATCAAGTGTATCCTATTCCGAATATTGAGGAGAGAGTAGAACAGGTCAGTAGAGCGGCATATGTGACTACGCTGGACCTTACTCGAGGATACTGGCAAGTACCGCTCACTGAACGCGCCAGCCGATACGCGGCTTTCGTCACTCCGACGGGCAGCTACCAGCCAACAATGATGAGTTTCGGGCTCAAAAATGCTCCATTTTGTTTTTCCCGACTCATGGATAGGGTTTTAAAGGGGTGTGAAACATTCGCGGTGCCTTATTTAGACGACATTGCGGTTTTTTCCGACTCATGGGCGGACCATATGGTACATCTAAGAGCTGTACTGAGCCTTTTGCGTCAAGCTGGACTAACCGTAAAGGCCGAGAAATGTTGCCTGGCAAGGGCGACCGTGGACTACTTGGGTCACAATGTAGGTCAAGGTTTCAGGAAACCCAGCGAGATTAAGATTTCTGCGGTAGCAGACTACCCGCGGCCGAGCACGAAGACGGAAATTCGAGCATTCCTGGGTCTGACGGGATACTACAATCACTACATCCCTAACTATTCATCTTTGGCTAGCCCTCTGACCGACGCTCTCCGCAAGACAGAACCGACAAATGTAGTCTGGGACGAACAAAAGGAAGCCTCCTTCGTAAACCTGAAGGCTGTGCTGATTAGCCGTCCGGTATTGCGAGCTCCAGACTATGACCGAGAATTCACGGTCCAGTGTGATGCCAGTGATCGAGGGTTAGGTGCTGTTCTCTGCCAGAGAGATGACGACGGTAATGAGCACCCCGTGCTCTACTTGAGCAGAAAACTGAGTTCTAGAGAGAGGGCTTATTGCGCGTCAGAGAAAGAATGCGCTTGCATTGTATGGGCCATTCAAAAATTGCAGTGCTATCTTGGAGGGGCCAAATTCACCGTAGAGACGGACCATTGTCCCCTGGCTTGGCTGCAAACTGCGACATCGAAGAACAGTCGCCTTCTTAGGTGGAGCTTGATTTTACAGCAGTACAATTTTGAAATAAGATACAAAAAGGGGAAGTTAAATGGGAATGCGGACGCGCTTAGCCGCTCTTTCTAAGCGGTCCGAGATGTTCCTCACCATGTATCCAAATTGATAATCAGGTTTTTTTTTTTTTCGTGCGCTTGTATATGTGTGGCTATGTAAAGCAGCACGTTTGGTTTTCTAGGAATACGTGGGTCCTGAACGTCTTAAGAGTGGGCTTTTCTCGAACAACAATGGCAGTTTTCTTTTGACCTGGTCTCTTCAGACGGGAGCCGAGTGCTTGCTTCGACATGTGGTTGAGTTTCAGACAGCTCGAGCAATTTGGCCTACAACAATCAAGACAACGCGACAAGCAACAGCGAGCTTCAAGCGTTCACGTGCAGGCCATTAAGTCGTCTCTTCATGCAGCAGCTGGGACTGCTGCCCTCCGAGACTCTTCTGGCGGGGGAGGAGGCTGTTACGACCAAGCATCCGCAATTGCGCGCTCTATTGTTCGCCTGTGGGCATGGATAAGTTTTGTGAATATGTGGTGATGGTCCAATGGCTCTAAGTGAGCCTGTTTCCAGGAATCCTGTTTTGTAAGCATGTTTTGCTTTGTGGACAACCTGCAAATGCCAAATTGACCCTGTCAAGAGAACGTCTGGAAAAACACAAAGAAACGTCCCCCTGAGGGAAATAGCAGGAAGTGCTTTCTTTCTTTTGTTCACCCTTCCAGTCGAGAAGTGCTATCCTCCAGTGATGAATGCCTCCTATCCAAAGGAGACGACAGAGTGACATGTCCGCTGACGTGCAGGACAAGAAAGGAGCATGACTCATACGGCCATTAAGTGATTTCCCGGGAATGCAGGAAAGATTTGCAATTGTCGAAAAGGGACCATGTTGGGAGCCCTATGCGGCGCCACGTGCACTCGGGTTTCTGAGAAGTAAAACCCCTTGTCAGAACCAGCCTGTGGTTTCTTTGCTGAAGAATAGAAATGTACCTCCTCTCCTCGCCGTTCCCAAGCTTTTCCCGCCAACAAGTGATCACGCCCAACGAATGAATGCCGGACCAGTCAGTGCTTCAGACCATCAGTGCAGTGATGTGTTCGATTGGATGCCGATACCTGAGGGGCGTGCCCTGGATTTGGTTGGTCAGCATCTTCAGAGAGGGGCTGGACATAGGGGGTTTTAAGGACGCTGCAGAGCACGAAATGTCGCTCTGGGCCCTGGGTAAACGGCTCATCCAGTCGCTTCTCGCTATGAACTCTTAACGCTTGTCATTTTGCTGATGTACCCTTCTTCTTCATGTAAATATTCTTGTAAATAAGTTTCTCAAAGTGCCATTAAACCTGCTTGTACATATTTCACCAACTTAGAAGATTCAGTCCTTCTTCAACCCCGAGTCTCTGCACGCTACCAAGTGAAGGCCGGGTCGACGTAGCCCCAGCGTCACGACATTAACCACAGCTAAACCACAAGTAATTTGTTTTTCAAATTTATTATTTTGCTCCCAGCCTCGTTCTTTTGGCTTTTTGCCTGCCATACAAATGTGGTACAGGCAGAGCCATTACTTCCTATTAATTTACAATGGCCTCAACACGAAAATTAAATCAGCTATTTGTGCCAAGAAAATGAATAGGCCGAACATCTACTCATATTAGCATTTATTAATGAAGGACAATATTTGGGTAAGCACTCAGGGTGTAAATAGTTTTTCACAGAAATAAAAAACTTCTTCATGTCGCTGGAGAGATGCAACGTGCGACCTACCAAGAGCATTGGATTTGCGTTTGAATATATTTGTATTCTTTGTATTCTAATTTTGAGAGTTTTTACGAGCCCCATGCACAAACGGACATAGCATCCGACAAGGAATTGTGTTCAAAAGAAACACAGAAACAGCCATGTTCGTGTGCCAAGATGACACAACGTGTCGCGTAGCCTGAAAAAACATGTAACCAGAACACACTTGGGGACTGCAATAGATTCTTATAGCCATGGCGCTTCATCCCATCGTCTTCTTCGGGGCCTTCATTTGTTTTTGCGCTTTCATTTGTTAACGAATGATTTATGGTATATGCGACATAAATTCCTTCACAAATTCGAGCATAAAAATTACCCGACAATTACAAGACTGCCTAATGTGAAATTTGGCCGCAGATTTTTCTCTGGTAAGAGTAACAGCTCCGGACGTCCCTTCGATTGGGGCCGTGAAGTGCTTACTAAAACAGTACTTCTACTCGGTCCCGACATGCCTTGCTTGAGCAAACACCCAGAGGCTACCTGTGCAACAGCTCTATTGCATTAATCATCTTAACACTTGGATGTCATTGTCGGGGCATAATCCGTCATCCTTCTTGTTGAAACGTGTGGCACTGCCCCAGTCAAGATTAGACATCCAGCGATGGGCCACGTTAACACCACCGGAACACGCGTAAATGTTGAGCGTTTTTCGGCAATGAACTCCTGCTTTGGGGATGTGACTCCTTAATCCTTTTGGCGCCACAGGCAGTTGTAAGCTTTTCTTCGCAAGCGCGCACCACTGGATTACGGCGTCGTCTTCGCTGATGTTCTACTTGGGAGCCTCATTTACTAGCAGCATAGTTGACGAAGCCCTTCAACCAATTCAATTGCTCATTGTTCAGAACAAAAAGCTCAAGATTACATTCGGACTATTGGTGCTTCCTACTCTTCACATGTGCGAAAGTGGTGACAAGTTCGCACTTTTTTTTCATTCTCCGTCATTCCATTTGTTCTCTCTACAGGTTACGAGCGCTGCGCCACAAGTCGACAAACGAAAGGGCGCTTAAAAGTCGCACTTTTTATTAATGAATTCTCCACGGGCTGCACGTTCCTACGCGTAATCGCATGGCCTTGGGTATAAAACTTTGCGGCATCCTAAGGAAGAAGGCGTACCGAGACACGGAAGGTGACAATATTCTGAGCATTAGGCTAAAACCAAGAGGCCTAGCAACGATTTGGAAGCCATGATAACCAATGCAAAGGCACTGGATGTACCCTTTGACACCCTCAGTTATGCAGCCTGTGCAGTTATGCAGCCTAATTGTCTCGGCACAGTCTCGGATAAAAAGGGTGCCGTGCTAGTGTTCTACAAGGTGAGCTCCACCTAGGGCTGAAGGCCCACCTCCGTCAGGTCTAGCAAGTAACACCCTCTACATTGCTTCCCATCGCATAAAAGAACATTCCCAACTATTCAAAAACGTCACCTTGATGCAGCCGGGGGATGATCCGGTAGCCGTAACTGTCAGACTATCGTTTGCATATATTCCGTTTCAAAAAGAACCTATAGGTGTTTAAGCATAACTATGACCAGAATGTCGTGCCGTGGCACCGCTTTTCCTGGCTTAGCATTGCTTTGGTCTGCCGAGTCAAAAACTTCTGATTCGTTGGCTCCAAGTGTCGCCGTTGTCCTGCCAGCTGTTGTTCTCTTCGTCGAGCTTTGCAATACTCTCCGCAAGGCAATCGGAACCAGCCTGGGTTAGCCGCTACACTAACACAAGAAACCAGGCCCAACCTGTTCAGGTGTCAACATCATCCTCGCGTACGCCAATTTAAAATCCAATGAAGGAATGTTAATCTGCGCTGAGGATTTTTGAGTGACAGTATTACTCCAGTCCAAACTCAACCTCAGCGTAATGAAGCTGTCTTTTGTGCTTAATGCGGAGCGCTTGCTGTGCTCAGTATATGAGCAACGTAAGCGGACTTGAATACCCATGAAATGATGATGAAATGATGATGAAATGTTGATACAATGATGATGAAATGATAATAAAATAATGATGAAATTGAAAAATTTTATCAAATTCATGCCTCTCATTTGGGGGCTTTGTTGCATGGGCTGCGAGGGAACTCACCCTTGAGGTCTTGGACGAAGGAAAGGGCAGAGGAGCGGCGGTGAGACCAGGCGCTGCAGATGTAGTCGTAGAAGTTGTTGCACGGGTCCACGCTCTCGAGGATGTGATCCCTCACGTAGGTGGCTGCCGCTCGGCACTCATCCGTGTAGCATTCGTACCTGCACACAGCACCACCCTACTGAAAAACCAAACGTCCTATTGGGCAATAACCTCTAAAAATATTATCAAATCGCATAGACTCTCATACGGTGCATATCATTATCATAAAATATCGTACAGAATTTATGATAATGTGCGAGAAGCTGTGACACCTTATGCAATTATATGTGACTTGTATATGATTTCTTATGTGAATTGGGAGAGATTGCGCGAGAAAATGTGAGGTTATTGCCTCACACATTTTTTTTTTTTTTTTTCAGTAGGGCAGTAATGCTGAAAGAGCTCACTCTCAGCTCCTAACTGAAATTATTCATGTTCATTTTCGAGGCATTTCGAAACCCGTTCTGGGATCATGCGCGAGCCTTCCTGCGCGTGCCGGAGTATAATTCATACCATTCGCGCGATTGTCCGGACAGGTAGAGTCCGTAGATGCTGACAACGAAGAAGAGCACCACAAAAAAGGCGGCCATGACGGTAATGACTATCGCCTGTCGAGAGATTCCGCGAGACTGGCGGACCGCCTCCACGTTGCGCACGTTGCCCAGGAGCTGTAGGATGTCTGCGTAAGGAGACGAAATCGTTCAGCCAGAGTTCAGGGCTTTCATACGTAAGGAGTTGCTCTAGGGAGAGTGTCATCTTTCTATGGACATACATACATACATACATACATACATACATACATACATACATACATACATACATACATACATACATACATACATACATACATACATACATACATACATACATACATACATACATACATACGTACATACGTACATACGTACATACATACATACATACATACATACATACATACATACATACATACATACATACATACATACATACATACATACATACATACATACATACATACATACATACATACATACATACATACATACATACACACACACACACACACACACATACATACATACATACATACATACATACATACATACATACATACATACATACATACATACATACATACATACATACGTACGTACGTACGTACGTACGTACGTACGTACGTACGTACATACATACATACATACATACATACATACATACATACATACATACATACATACATACATACATACATACATACATACATACATACATACATACATACATACATACATACGTACGTACGTACGTACGTACGTACGTACGTACGTACGTACGTACATACATACATACATACATACATACATACATACATACATACATACATACATACATACATACATACATACATACATACATACATACATACATACATACATACATACATACATACATACATACATACATACATACATACATACATACATACATACATACATACATACATATACCCCGCCGGGGTGGCGCAGTGGTTACGGCGCTCGACTACTGTTCCCAAGGACGCGGGATCGAATCCCGGCCTCGGCGGCAGCTTTTCGATGGAGGCGAAAAGCAAGGCGCCCGTGTGCTGTGCGATGTCAGTGCACGTTGAAGAACCCCAGGTTAAATTTTTGGAGTCCTCCACTACGGCGTCTCTCATAGCCTGAATCGCTTTGGGACGTTAAACCCCACGAACCAAACCACAAACTATACATACATGCATACATACATGCACACATACATGCAAACCAGGCGATCGCCGCGAAAGATTAATGATTCTTCTTCGCAGTGAATTCGAATCGCAAGAATCACAAGCGCCGATCGTCACGCAGAGCCAAACGCAGCACAAAATGCGAGAGCCTTGCGATGCGAGCGCCATGCTGCGGAAATGCGCTTCAACACGGTAAACACCTAGTTTTTAGCGCGCCTAACAGAACAGCGCTTGACCCGGACTTGTAGATAAGGATATTGAACGGCCGCGCCGGAGCTAATCACTGGATATGGAAAATAGGAAGCTACAGTTGAGGCAAGCGCTGAAGCGTTCGTGCTATGCTTGCTTGTGACTTACGGGAGTTCTAAATACGGGATATTGCGCAAAACAAACAAAATATAGCCCTGAATGAAAACATCCACGAGCATGCATGAACATTCGGGGCACTCGCCTTCTTTGCCGAGGAAGACCTGCCCCTCGAGAAGGTGGGGGGCGAAGCGGAACACCCTGGCGGCTGCTCCTGGTTGCACGGGACCCACCTCGCCCGGGTGGAACATGGGGCGTCGGCCTCTTTTCGAGCGTCCCATCGCGACGCTCGGCGGTCGTAGCAGCAGCGGACGCCGTCGCTTCGATGGTCTCGGTAGCGACGATGCGTTGCTGAAACGGATTCGGGCTTCTTCTTCCACTTGTCACGTGGCGCGTGCCCGGCACGTGGCAGCCACCGAATTCTATTTTTCTTCACTCAGCACACTAAGAAAATAATTGCAGCGAGTGAAATGACACCTGGAAGTGCATCAACCACTTCCAGGTACCTGCATTGCATATAAGGACGCATCAACTATAGAAAATGGCGGTAGAACAGCAGCTACTAGTCCAGCACACAGCGAACTAAAGGTACATACAGAACATGTTTCAGAATACGCTGACCTGCTTGTGATGGAACTCTAGGCAATCCGCGATGCCATGGAGGCCATAAATAAAATAGATTCCATAACAGAAGCCCACATCTATAGACTCCTTAGCCGCCATAAAACAACTGAAGAAAGTGACGAAGACGCTATGTGTTACCCAGGAAACCCACGCACTCAATGAAAAAACAAAGATACGCATCCAGATACATTGGACACAAGACGATGCTGAGAACGCTGAGCAGAGAAAAGTTGACCACCTCACACACGGAGTTCCAAACACTAATGCGCCCCCCACCAGGCTCCCTTTCGATGCCCGCTCCGCTGTTCCCATCTTAGCATCCTCTTTAAGGAGGAGTACACGTGCCCTCATTCCCCCGTGTACATTCCCCCTCCCTCGTAACTAAACGAGATTGGAGGAGGTTTCCCTTAGAAGGATAAGAGCTAGGGTGGTCCTTACCCCATCGGTAACATGCCGATGGGAATCTCGAGCAGACATCGGACCCCAACCACATGCCCGAAGTGTTCCACACCAGCTGCAGAAGTGGATGTTCGCCACCTGCTATGGACTTGTGCAGGGACAAGGGCATCAAGGACACAGATTTTGCGCGAAGTGGGACTAACCACAACAAGGGAAGAGGACATTTCTAAATGGCTCACCGACAACGCTAAGAGCGGGAGCCTGCTCCGGTTCCTCACGGAAAACCATTTACATCAGTTTCTATAATATGCCTTATGGAAAGCTTGCGTAAAAAAGAAAAAGAAAGAAATGGCAAATGAATGATCTGAAAAGCGTCGAAAGCAGTGGAGAACTTAGCTGTCTTATACACGTTGTTATAAAAGCAATTTTTGCTTTAGTGAAGTCGCGGTTAGTAAGAACGATTGATGTCCAGGCGAGGATTCATCATGTCTATTGCTCTGTTTTCGTACTTTCGAACTTGCTATAGATTCTGGCTTAACGTGTTTCACTTTTTCGTGTACATCTTTTTTTCTGTATACGGGTCTAATTACACGAATTTTGATGAACAGAAGGGTCAGATTAGCTTACTTTTATTATATCACTTAGCCTCAAAGCAATGAAAACTACATCGAATACAAGTCCTTATACCGTCATTGAGACGAGTTTTCTTCAAATATTAGGCATAAAATGTTTTCAGCCGCAGCAGAGCAATACTGAACTCCGGACGCGCGCCTGTTTCAGTTGCAGAAAAATCGCGCTTATCGAACATATGGTGGTGTATCATATTCAACGCTTTGGTCTAACTCAGAAGTGGCGGCCTATCAGCGTTAGTAACAGATGATATAATATTAAAGTTAGTGGTTAGAAAAGTGAATCCTGCAGACGTGCCCAGTCTGGATCCAAACATAGATACAAATTGGCTTGCGCACCCAAGAAAGTTGAGAAAATACTGAGCGATATCACTGCACCTATAGTCGCCTGCGTAGCTGACTGTTGCAGAAACGCTTAACCAGCAGGAATTGTTACTCAAAGGTGTCCTTAGCCCTTAGATATATTTGTAATGCTTGATCACAAAACCAGAACAAGTTCCCTCGGTGTAGGAAGTTTGATGTGACTGACGCGTGTATGTAAGGTGCCTTACCAATTTCATGAAATACTTTCTATTCACTTTGTCTTACTATTTTAGTTCATTCTAATCAAGGGATTGCAGCGTTGCATTTGAAGAGCTATTGACCTAGGAAGTTGAACAAAATAAATCTACAGGCCTGCGAAAGTATGAGGCATCATTTCTTTCGTGGTACGCACGCTTATGGCATTCCTTATTTATATTAGGATGTGCATGTAGCAGCCCCTTAGCACAGCTACAAATTGAATGAAAGCCGAAATGTAAAGTATATATATATATATATATATATATATATATATATACAAGTATTAGACCAACTGACAGAATATAAGCTTTCCCTCGGGCCTGAAACGCAGCAGCATCGGCACCGTACCGGAATTTGCTCTATTACGAAAACCTGTTCACAGACACTGACGGTTGTATGTGGGCTTGCAAACGAAGAAGATCAAACAATCATCATCATCATCATCATCAGCCTGACTATACCCACTGCAGGGCAAAGGCCTCTCTCATATTTCTCCACCTAACAATCAATCTAACTGAAAAAAAAAAAAAAAAGTGTGTCGTTGAATTGGCTTTGCCACACAAGTACCCTTTATGCAACAAAGCCCGCTTTACAATAGCCCCCTCTGGTCTCCCTTGAGGGCCTATAGCAAAAAAAAAAAAAATTGTTCTGGTTTAACTGCGGTTAACCCTAGTTGAATTGCTATAGCAACGGCGGAAGCTTCTTTTGCTTGCTACATTATTCCCCTACCACGCCATATGATTATAAGGTGCTACATTATTGGGGACACTTAAGCTTATCCTTTAAGATATTAATCTTTCTATGGGCGACGACAAGTCCATTTGCCGAAACGTTGGCTCGACTTGCGAACTGAGACCACCCATATACCTTGTTCAGCGCCTCTTTCATACTGTGTAGCCATCTTCTTTCTCTCCTTGTATCGTTGATCATTGCAGGACACTCTGCGCACTTGAGGAGATTCAACACTTTGTTTCGGTGCGTTAACACAAGGTCGTGGCATGAAACCTTTGTTGTCGTTACCGAAATTTGTCTTTTTCCTCTTTTTTTACACAAAACGCACATGGCAGGAATGATTGGTGAAAGAATTTTGCCGAACCATGCAGGCCACTAGAAAGAAGGCAAGACACCGACGCTGTAATTCAAGTCTGCAACAACTAGCCCAAGAAGAGGTGTTAATGGCAAGACTAACAAAAAGCATTATTCTCTTCTTTAATCTCACAAACAACGCAATTTTACAGATTTGTCGCATCGCTAATCTAAGCCGTCGTCAGCTGTGAGTAAGAAAATGATAAAATCATAATTGATTTGTAGTTGATATAGTCAATGTTTTTCCCACATTTAATATTTCTCTTACGATCGGCATTTTAATATCTTGGGACAGAACGCCGGTTTAGAGTATGCCGTCTAATACATTTAGCATCAGATCCTTCACCTCATTGAAATGAAAGCATAATTCTTAAAAAGGAATTCTATTCATTCCCGGTGGATTTAGCAGATTCGTCTGTTGAATGATGTTTTAAAGCCCCACTCCATCTATATGTGACAGAAAAGCCACGCGTTCACACGCGCGTTCTTCTTTGTATTCGTCTATCTGATGTTCATTCTTTTCTCGTGTCTGTCGAGGAGCTGTACTGAAGCACCAATAAACTGATAGCATATCTCATGTGTGTTTGGGGTGGGGAAGTCATCTTTGCTCCTATCCTCACTGCTGTCCTGTTTCCCTATGCATGTAATGCAAGTTCGTTTGCTCCTTTACTTCTTTCAGTTCACTTCTGCTATGTTCACCTCATTCTCCAACGGGTTGCTCTGCTAGAACTTTTTATAAGTGAGCAATAACCAGTAATATGTATTTGATTTCCATCTCGCTAGTTACCCGGCATAAACTTAATTCATATAAACTACGTTACCATATTTTCCGAGAAAGCTAAACCAGACAGTCATATGCAAGAATTTGTCGCAGGAAATGCGTATCGCAAAATAGTTTGCCTTAGTAACTCACTGGTTAGGGCGCTCAACTTCTCATTCCGAATCGACGTTAAACCTCCTAGTACTCAATAATGTAGCACCTTACACTGATAGGACGTGATAAAGGAATAATGTAGCAGGCAAAAGACGCTTCCACCGTTGCTATCGCAATTCAACTAGGGTTAACCAGAGATAAACCACAACATTTTTTTAATTAAGTCATATGGAAGCTAGAATTCCTTTTGTTGGGTTTCATGACTGACTCCATTTTTTTACTTCAAATTTCAGTAATTGCGGGATGCACACCTGCGCATGCCGCACGCAACTCCTCATCCGCATCCTCTTTCCCGCACCCGCACTTTCTTTACTCGACCTTGAAATAGTGCGCCTGCAATTTTACATATAATAATTACAGCACATTCATAACCTATAAGGTTATTTGAAACACCCCCTGATAGATATCAAGCGTCGTTGGACGCCTCGGGATCCAAGGGTTCTAGAAGACTGGTTACCTGTCGCACTCTTCAGCTTCAAATAATCTACCTGCACAAACACGTATCCGTTACCGCGGTCACGTCAAATCCTCAAAATCGGAGCTTAGGTTCCCCCTGCCTTCCTCCTCTCAAACAGTTACTGCGGAATGTTCTGGTACTGGAATTCTCTTGCCTGCGCCCTCTCCTGACTCTTCCTTCATTTTCACCCGTCTTTCTTTTTGTGCACTTTGTCCAGCTTTCCCAGCCTCATCAAAGAGAAGTACGACAGCTAGGAGGTTCATTCGGCCATTGTTGATATACACTAGGCATTTCATGGACTGAGAGGAGACGAGGAAGCCAGGTTCCATATTAAAAATAATAAAATAATAAATGTATACCGAATTTGCACTATAATGAGTCACAAGGGATAAACTAGAGAACAGATACGAGGTTCGGAAGACTCTTCTAAAGCGGTCCACACCGGTTGACCTCAAGATGGGAACTCCAGCTCTTTCACAATAGTGCAATCTGTTTCGACTCTTTGCGTGACTGGTCCCCATTCACTTCAGACGTTGTGACTAACGCACAGCCTCACGTGTTGGGACAAGAAAATTACCACTACTATATTCGATTTCATCGGAGAAAATTAACCATCGAGGGAAAAAATTACGAGGGACTTAAGCGACTGAAGTAGTGAAAAGCGAAAGCCTGAGTGCCGCAATCTGCTATGCAGCTGGCACTAATTAGGAAGTAAATAATTAGTTAGTCGTTAATTACTTAACTGTGTTATATGTTATTAATCTGATAATTAATGAATTAATTAGTTGTTATTTCGTATAATTAGTGAATGATTGAATTCATTATTTAAACAATTAGGCAATGATTAATACGTCATTGATTAGTAATTCATCATTTATTGGCATACGGCCATATAGGGCACGTATTCGCGCATACTGTGGTCGTGCCCTGTGATTGGTCGATACCTCTATGACGTCATCCCGCCTCGGCCAATTAGAGCCGCCGCAAAAGCGGGACACATTTTGTCCACGACAGTACGAGCCATTAAAAGCATTTGCCTTAAAAACAGAAGGGAATGGCAACGGGATGGTGACCTGCACCGCACGTGCCGGTGGCTCCTGTATTGTCTCCATTGTCTGAAAAAAAAAACTGACTAGCCAGATGCAGACAGCAAGGGTCATTTCCACAAAACTGGGTCGAGATATGGTTGTTTTCTACTGCCACAAAAAAGGGGCTCTACTAAGAGGTGGGAGTCAGTCAGCTCCCTGTGAACGGCACTGCCCCGCTGTCTTCTCAGAAACCTGACAGAGCAGTAGCCTTTATTCGTAAGAAGAAAATGACCCCTCTGTGTACCTGCTAAATTTACAGTCATGTTACGAATGCATGCTATGCTTCCTATTCACGAGATCACAGAAAAATAAGTGAGCAGTCGTCTAGCCGCTTGAGAGCACATTTATTGGTACTAGCTACAGACCCTGCTTGACGGGGATACGATTCAAACATGTAAAACGGTGCTGGACTGCCTTGAGCTATATGCGCCACTACCCGGACGGCAGCAGCTAGGCGAGCGTCCCGGAGCCGGTCGCCAACGTAGACAACGGCAGGTCTGGGACAAGCAGCATGATAATACGATATAGGCAATTGGAATGTTGTCGTTCCCTGGTTCTACCCTTCCTTAAAAAGTTATGTTACCCCTAAGACGAAATGATTTAACACATTCCAGGATACGCTTTGCGCCTTGTGATCACTTAGGTTCTAGAACAACGCAACAATATTCGTATGACTTCTCTTCTTTACCAAAACCTTAGGTCAAATTTAATAATATCCTTCAATAGTTAAGGTGTATTGTTTCTTCAATCACTACAGAATTGCAATAGGAGATATACAAAACTTGTTTAGATAAATCGGGCGCATAAAACGTATGGTTTCGTTTCTTTAGCTTACAAGTAGTCCCGTCCCTTCCTTGTTGCAGGTAACTGCATTCTTCAACGGCTTATTTTCTGTTCAGATACATCAGGTGTAGGGGGTATGCAGAGTGTGTGATGGTAAGCGTGTTTGCGGTAATTTCGCAAGGAAATTTTAAGTAAGAAAAGAAAAATGCACCCTCTTCATGGCTTTTATGACGTCGTTAAGTCTTATCGGTGTGGGAACCAGGCTCCGCTTTACTACTCACTGGCCTGTTACAGCGAATGCAAGGTCGTAAATCATTGTGACATGAAACAATTACGTCATGGGTATGTGCCTGAGGCGACGTCTCTGCGGATATTTCATAAGTTTATGAGCCGCTTCGTGCTCTGCTCTGGCTGGTCTTCCAAAATTTACGCACCCGGTCATGGACATGGGTCATTGCATCCGCTTTCCGCTTGAAACTACTACAAGCCCTTCATTTACGATGGCCTCCTGAAATAAAATTATAATTTAATAGGACGCTTGTTGTCCGTCTTCGCTGGTCCTCATTAAAAATCCTTAAATAACTTTTCTCTAAAGAACGCAACTGGGAGCAAGCACGAGGTCACGAAGAAGATAAAAAGCAGGAACACAGATGTTTCAACGGATTCTAAAAAATGTTCAGAAACTCACATTTCTTTTTAAGTATCATGAACGAAGGAGTGTTGACAGGCTCCCCAATTCTTTCTGATTTGTTGTGCCTATATCAATTCACGCGTGATTTTGTCTTTACTCATGTTGGCAACACTGGTTTCTCAAAGCCTTGCTTCGTGCGTTTTCTTTTCTTTCTTTTCGCATTCCTTGCAGTGATGTTGATTTTTATAGCGCTGACGAAACACCACAGGAAGAAAGACACAAAAGGACAGAAGCGCAACTTCCAACTTTAATGAGCAGAAAAGGAACCCAGGCACTCTTTTATAATCTCTGGTCTGCATGAATGTGCTATAACCACCACACTAAATCAGAAAACCAAGAAAGAAAAAAAGGACGAAAAATTGAGGCGAGATTGAACCATTTGAATCATAGCAAATCACATGGGTGAAAGACAGGTCGCATGGACAAAGACAAGATTATGATAAAGGCGGCCAACCACAAGAGCTTAAAAATCGAAGTGCCTGGGTTCCTTTTCCCCTCATTGAAGTTGGAAGTTGCGCTTCTATCCTTTTGTGTCTTTCTTGCTGTGGTGTTTCTTCAGCGCTATAGAATTCAAGACTATGTACCAGTATAACAGTCCTTTTGCAGTGAAGAGGCGCATTTCAATCTGCGCCCTTCTTCGGGGCCAGTGTGTGCTCTCTTAAACGTTCACTGATACAACGACCAGCCACACTTCAGTGGTATGCTATACACAACACCTACAGCACATTCCACAAAACATTTTCACGCTTGGTTAGACACATTTTCTAGTTACAATTTCCAGAATTATTCATTCGGCAGATTAACTCAAATTTCCTAGGGAAGAAAGGACGGCGGGAACTTAGTACTTAACGGCAACATGCATCAGATTATGTGCAACTTTACGGAAATGCGGAACTACCATGGGCCTTATTTTCTTTATTGAAGCTTCGATTGCATCAGAGTCTGTTTTTTTCTTTCTCTTGCTTTTTTTTTTTTAGTAACACTTCCGTTGAACGCAGTGATCGCAAGCAAGAGAGAACAGGGCAATAGTTATCCTGGCCTTGTTTCTTCAGGATTTCCGGCCTCAAAAAAATTCGACATTCCGAGTATTGTCGAGATTAACTCCCCGCTTTCTCTGCAACGTTAGCATCATCGCTAGTGATGTAAAAGCGTTTGTAATTCGCTATTTGTTTGCTTTTGGCTACTAATCAAAACCCCAGACAGCAAATAAGTAAAGGCGACGTTCTCCTTTTGGCATCTCCCCAAAGGGTCATAACTCGGTGCCACTTCTGCCTATCCGTGAGCTCGATTGCAGACTGCAACGCATATCACAGTACAGGTACTGAGATTGTTAGTTCGAGTCAGTACACCTATCCTTACAACCTATCAAACTGTGCTCGGTAGTCTTCAAGTGATCTAGAAACCGAATACGTCTATTGCACGGCGCCCATGCGGAATCATTCGTATAGCTTCTGCACCTAATAAAACTGCCAGAAGATTTGTCCAAATCGTAGTGCTACGCCGTTTATCAGAGAGCCTTTTATGAGTGATTTCTTTTCTACCACTGCCTAAGCCAAAACTTTTGCCGCCAGTCTATAAACAAAACACCTCTTTCGAAGCAGTCAAGAAAGCTTCAAATGGTTCCTCCTAAGGAGACCGCAATGGCCGCATCGAGTTCTTGCAGCGAAGAGTAGAGTCCGGCATCGAGAATATATAGCTAGGATTCACAATGCATCCAATCGCTTGCACAAAACTATGCAAAGGGCGGACAAACAAAAGGTACTAGATGTACAACATCGACACTTCTTTAGAGATCACGATAAATATTTGAAGGCTTTTGCAGGCACGTTCCAGATCAGAACAAATAACAAAGCAGAACAGGAGATGACAGAGTAACTGACGCCTGTCGCAATAAGGGAACGGCTGGGCAGAGGACCATGAAAAAAGGAGAAAAAATAGTACATGCAGGGATGTTATCGTAAGCAGAGAAAGTTCACCGTTCTCCCTGTTACGACACACCGCGTGCTTCATAAAACAAGAAGGCGAGCTCCGACCTGCAATAGCGCGGAGCATTGAAGGCATGTTGTTGTGTTCAGTAAGGAAAAAACGCCAGGCGAAGCAACGCTCGCGCAGGGAAAGAAAGAGGGGAACAAGACACGAGACAATAAATAAAAGCAAGAAGGTGAACAAGTACGGAAGAAGTTGGCTCCTTTCTCTCGTTTTTCGGGCTGTTCGATGATTTTTTAATGTTATATTTACGGCTCATTTCAGCTGTGTGCGAGCTTCATGTTTTTAGTGCGCATACTTCATTTCGTACCAACTCCTTTTTACTTCCAACCTGAGCTCAGTGTGCCCTCTCGTTGGGCAGGCAGCAGGGCGTATTGGAGGTGATTCCCCATGCGGTATAGCAAACAGAGTTAATCGTGTGCGAGAGATCAGCATCCGAAAGATATTCACCCCGCTTAGAGTGGGGTTCGAACTAACGACGGGGCTAATCGCGTAACTGTGAATCTCGACGCCTCTGGAGCACTCAGCCCGCACCACCGCTTTAATTGTTCGTTTTATTTTTTCGTGGCTCGAGCAATAGCTTCAGGTGATGGAGCGCAACGGCACGAAGCCTAGACGAGAGAAGGGAGCAAACACAGCGCTGCGGCTGTCCCCTTCTCTCGTCTAGGCATCGTACCGATGCGCTGCATCACCTGAAGCTATGTCTGAGTAACCAGCCCACGAGTTCAAGTTGTCGAACCATAAACATCGGCCGAAATGAAACAAGACACACGTGGAGCAACCATTTTCATTTCCGCTCGTCGAGCAAATCATTTTCGCAACTTCTGTTTTCTTGGTTCATCTGAAGTGCAACATGTTGGCATAAAGATAGCCGCTGTCTGGTCATTCTACCCCGTACGTAACCGAAACTTAGTTATTACTTATCGTTACCGTCGGTGCGCTCGTTTACCCAGAAGCGTGGTAGTGCTTCCACTGGGAAACAAAATGTGAACTCTTTTAGACTAGTATCTCAATGGATTACCAACTAGCCCAACAAAGGACTATTCTGATGTAAATTCTTTGTGCAGCAGTGAGTTGCGCCACAGCGTTCTAAGCCTCATGGCGAGCACGGCCAGCTGGTGATCAGAAGTATGTTTCCTTTTTTCTTCTCTCTCTCTTAACAACCAGCGGCACAGTTTCTCCTTCTGCAGGCATTCAAGAGAACTATCTGAATCATGCATACGCGAACGATTCGCTACGCAGCAATGGCATGTCTATAAACCCCGAACAATACTATTCTTTCTCGCATTTTATACCACGAGTGTATACGTAAAGTACACTTGCGAGAAGTGCTCGTGAAATCCAAAGTCAATCAAGCATGGATAGTTTAGAAGGTATCGAAAATTGGATCTCGTGGCAAAGGCCCGAAATCCAACGCATGTCCCCAGCCATGCAATACAAGCCACATTCTTCACTCGCGTATCCCTTACCCAAGACTATGTTGGAGTTGTCTGCGCATACATGCCTTTCTTTGGTGTATTCCTGCAAGTTATAAGCAAGTTTGTTGTCACAGGCAGTTATCACGCAATTCTTCAAGTGGCGGTAGCTCTGGAAGTGCTGCTTGTGCTTTTCCGATCGAAGTCAAGTATAGCCACTGCAATGGAACGCCAGCGCCATCTCGGAGACTGCAAGGAAGTCAATTGAGCCCAAAACCTCGCGCGATATTTTGCTTTGATGTTACGATATTCCACGGCCCGTTGTCGCTAGCATTTACGCAAACGGCGATCAAAGGCCTTCGAAACGTAGGATGGTTCTCCTAAAGCGCACCTCTGAAGAACTGGAGTTGTGAGAAAGCCTGAAGCATGCGGAAAAGGGAGCCGTTTTTAATAACTAAACTTTGTCTTGGCCATTCATTTATGGTCCATGCTTCTGAATTACGTTTGTTGATTTTTTATGCGCAACTCTTACTACACGCATTCTTGGCTTTCACGGGGGACGCTGTGTAGCCCCCTTCAAGCAATCGGTCGACGCCAAAATTGACAGCCAGGGGGTTTCGACCCCAGTCCAAGGCAAAGGGATCAGATACGCTGGCCACTTCTTTACACCACTACGACATCTGAAGAGGCGATTTCTTCACGTGCAATGCTGCCTGAATTTTACGTACAGCTTCACGTGCTGTCGTGTTCGTCTCCTTTGATTAATTTGCTCTAAACATATTAATTAGGTCACCTTCATGCTAAAAAAATATAGATCACCTGCTAGATACCTTGCAAACAAGCAAGACATAGGAAACATGCCGAAGCAAGCTTAATGATGTAAAACTTAGCTAAACAAATGCTTAATAATCGTTCTGAAAGTATATATGGACGTAAAGCCAAAGTAGACTACCACTTATCTTAGTATTTTATTAGTCATTTTACATGGTTATGGCCATCTTATAATATTCCCCTGATCTGTTCTCTGTTCTGTGTTCGCCGGCTTGCCACCCCGTAACAATATTATTTTGATAAAAGCTCCAATTTTACAAGTGTTCCTAAAATTGCTGATATCCTCTTTTTTTTTAACGAACAGATGCCGCGAATAGAGTCGTTGTGCTAAAAGGTGCGGCACTAGGCTTAACACACCACACTGCTCCCGAACCATCCATCCATTGTGTTACATCACTCGCCACTGTCTCGATCTATTTCTCCACTCTGCGATGCTTGTTCGCTGGAAAGGAAAAAACATTTGGCGCAAACCTAATGGCAGATTCAAGGGTACTTAGCGCTGGAAAATAAAACTGAGTATTGAAGCGAGACATGTACGCGTCTTGAACATGAAAAAAGGATTGTTACATGTCTCTCACAGTCTCGGAGTTTATGCGATGGCGTCTCCGTGCGCACATTATGCATTGTTGATAGGTGATGGCCTTAACTGCAGAGTTATGTAGAGGGGCTCAGTGCGGCCAATTAGCGGCCTTAGTTTCAATTAAGCTATTGTTGAATGTGACGTGTGGCTACTGTCTAATATATGAGGCGTCGAATGAGGCTTCTAAACTATTGCCCTGAACCAATGCAAAGTGATGTAGCGTGCCCTGCTTGTAACCGAAAGGGTAGTGGTTCAGTTCCCGCTCGACCACTTACTTCTTCCAGCAAGAGTGCTTTTCTTTTGTAGGAGACACTTAGCAGTGTCGGTTGAATGACGTCACATCTTGCGACTTCATCACTGTGTCGAAAAATTGGGGAATTTCGTTGTGACTCCAGCCTCTGAAGCCAAATTGTTCTCATCTTCCTTTCCTGGTGCGGCCCTTCAACAGAGAAGGATAGCAACGAATGATTGTTTCGGTTTGGTTTATAGGGTTTAACGTTCCGAAGCGACTCAGGCTATGAGAGACGCCGTAGTGGAGGGCTTCGGAAATGTTAACCATCTGAGGATCTTTAACGTGTACTCACTTCGCACAGCACACGGGCGCCTTGCTTTTCGCCTCCATCGAAAAGCGACCGCCGCGATCGGGATCCAATCCCACATCCTTGGGCACAGTAGTCAACTGCCCTAACCACTGCGCCATCGCGGCATGACGAAGGGATAATGCGCCGACAGCAATCACTATATATATTACCGACTGCCGTTCGAAGCGGGCCAGCATAAAAGGCTTCGAAGTGCGAGGAACAAACACTCACCGGAGCCTGCTGAACGCGCACATTTCTTAAACGCCTCATACAGAACGCGCGGCTGGAGAGGATACGGATACTACAGCAAAACAAACCGAACGCAAGCCCATCCTAAATAGTGTCGCCGTGAGGCCATTAGACCGGCACCGCTGGCGAGAAAATAAGAAATGAGACCGAAAAGAAAACAAGTAGCTGAGGTCGGCAAGGGCTGCCTACAATGTGATCCTCAGAAGAGAGAGCGGACCAGTAGGTGCTGCAAAAGCCGTAAGAGCAACGCTGCCTTTGACGCGTGAACGGCCAGCCAGGGACATGCAACGCACCACAGCTAGCATTTGAGACTTGAGCAACGAAGTGACGAAATCTGGACGTCTTTGTGCAGCATTCCACTGCCGTACTGGAAGCAACTGGAAGCTACTTTCGCCAAGGTAGACAAGAAATCTGAAAACAGAAAAGCATAGGTGCAGAGAAAGAGAAATTCCAGCTCGACATTGGACAGGAGCGAGAAATGAGAACAAAGCACGCTAACAATTTTTTTTGAAAAAGCTTCAGAACAAAACTGAGACGAAGTAGCAGTCGCGTGTTTTTCGCTACGCTGTCTTTGAAATTCTTCGTGCCGACGTTCCCAACTAATGTTGCACAGAGGAACGTAAGCGAAACGGCGTTTGCGCAAAACCTAGTACAACGAAGAATTCTCTTCAAATCAGCATCTTCGAGGTAAAGCAAAACGAAAGAAAAAGAAAGAAATGAAGAAGCTTGCTGGTTTTCGAATACTTGCTAGCTTTTTGCCTCGCGTCTGTGTATCGCGTAAAAGTGCCACTGTACTGTGATACTCGTAACAAATTGAATGAATGAATGAATGAATGAATGAATGAATGAATGAATGAATGAATGAATGAATGAATGAATGAATGAATGAATGAATGAATGAATGAATGAATGACAAACTTTATTGGAAGATTCGGGAGCAGTTTGCAATTTTCACGTAATAGACGCCACGCTGCGTCTATGAAGAATCGGTAGCGCGCAGAACCGGTTTTGTTGTTGTTGTTGTTGTTGTTGTTGTTGTTGTTGTTGTTGTTGTTGTTGTTGTTGTTGTTGTTGTTGTTGTTGTTGTTGTTGTTGTTGTTGTTGTTGTTGTTGTTGTTGTTGTTGTTGTTGTTGTTGTTGTTGTTGTTGTTGTTGTTGTTGTTGTTGTTGTTGTTGTTGTTGTTGTTTTGGTAATGTTCGGCGTCGGCGCATTCAGACGTTTTCCTGACTGCTTTCCTTTGTGTACATTGGACATTTCTACGCCAGAGACGGCACACTGCGGCCTCGCCGCGTTTCCTTCGGCGGAGAACTCTCAAGGCAGATTCACGCTGCGTACGTGATACTCGTGCTGCGCAGCAAGCACTTTCAGATGTCATCTTGGAAGCGTCGTGACAAAAAGAAACCTCGGCCATACGGCTGTGTGGCTTTCTGTACGTTAACGAAGTTGAGAATACAGAAAGTATTATTCAATTTCTTCTCACTCCCGGAAACCAGTAGAAAAGCCAGCTTTGATAAAGAAACTGCGCACTGGCAACCAATCACAGCCTCAATGCATGTCATGTGTTCGCGGAATATTCAGCGGGGTGACCACTTCGCTCCAGTTAAAAAAGCCTATTTGCCATAATAGCATTTTTTTTAAAGTGAGTTTAAAATGAAACTCCCGTTACTCAGAGAATTCTGGGTCACCATTGGTGTAGGCGTTGGCGTTGTGAGCAGACAATCACGGCCATGGCGCTGGCAGGTGGTGCATGGCAACTGACATGACTGTGCAGTGCTTTTTATTGTGAAAGCAATACTACTCGCACTTTCAAGCCTTTGCGTGACCCGGCCGCAGTTATGTCTCACCCACGTGACACTGTGACGTCACGCCCCACGTGACACACGGGCTGGCAGGAGCTGCCAACTTGGGTCTCTCGTTTCACATGGGACGGTTATGTCAGAATCAGCCTGCTAGGACCCTAGCATTCATGTTACCCCTATAGGCCACTAAGGCACCTTCATATGGGTTGGTTAAAGCGGGGCTTTATATGTGGGCTGAGGAAGAAGAAGAAGAGAAGAAGAACGCTCGGTCACCCGCAGCTAACGCTTTCGCTCAATATTTGGTTCAGCAGCGTTGAACCCTTGTAATTTTTGCCATGTTTATTGCCTCGGGGCATGAAAGGAATGATATTAAGGATGAAGGATATGACCAAATAAATGAAAAAAAGGTTGGCTGATGTAATGAAGTCTAGAAGTGAACGATGATACTGTCCCTGCGTCCAAGCACCATATGACGAAGGTTTATGGGAGGAGGGGCCAGCTGCCACCAGGTACCGGATCCGCGTCGGCTTCAGCTCTGGACATTCCCACAGCAGCGGCAGGTGTATCTACAGGTGTATCTACGGCAGGTGTACATTCCCACAGCAGCGGCTTCTGTATCTTATATTTAACGAGACTAGATACATCAGAAAGTTTGAAGGTGCGGCCAATTCAGGTTGTCCAACTGAGGTGAAAAGGTGGAATAAGAATCAACCTTCCAGTGCTTTGAATGTTGAGTATAAGGCGAGCTATACATAGGGCAACGCAGGCTCGTTGACGTGGCCTCTTTTTAAAGCGGGGCTATATATATGGGGTAGACGCCTATGCGCTATCGCGTCATACCCTTAAAGGCAAAGCTTAAGATTCCACCATAATTTAAATTCAACAACTATGGTGGTAATCAAAGTGGTTGTAGCTGTGGCCGCGCGACGCAAGCTTAACTCTCGCAAAATTGAACTTCGCCTTACCCGACGCTGAAGCTAAATAACAAATAGGATCATCATCAGCCAGACTATACCCACTGCAGGGCGAAGGCCTTTTCCTTTAATTTACCAGGTCTGAACCTGATCTGTCCACCTAACTTTCTACCGCCCCCTGGTATGTTTTCCTTCCCTTGGTACAAGTTGTTGCCCTTAGTGACCATCGGTTATCCTCTCTTCGCACTACAGCCCATGCCCATTTCTTCTTCTTAATTTCAACTAGAGTGTCATTTATTTCTCTCCTCTCACCCACTGTGCATACTTCCTATCTCATAACGTATGTGATATGCATACGTGAATTCAGGAAAATGTGATATTCTCCCGTATTCGTTTTATATGTTTGCACTAATGACTGTTTCTTTGATATATGCATGTTTTACTGTCCGTAAAGAAAGGCGCAGAAAAGAAACGACCAAAGCGGCGTGAGAAGAGCGCAGTTCATAAAGTAGGAGTCGGTGTTCAAGAAAGGTAATAAGTTACTTTCAGGCCTAGATAACATTCCGGCAAGGGTCAGGTGCACATGCTAGATTTGCCAATATATTTTGACTTCACTGTTTCAGGCATAATCAATAAACGAGTAGGAATAGAAGCACGTATTTACTCGCTGCGTGCCTGTTTCGAACCAACGGTACGTATTGATGGTACCGACCGAGTTCACGGCCCAAAGTAGAGATGTGAGCAGGCTTATCTCGGATTCTTCGACTGGGTATTTGCAGAGAAAACAAAGCTAAACGTTACAGCATGAATTTTAGAGGTACACGCGGTGGTTGTGGCTCATCTTTGTGTTATTCTGGTTGCGAAACTAACACAGACAATGCGCTACTTTGATTGACAATTATGAGCGGCGAAAAGAGACCAGCTCCACTTAGATGCAGGATGAGCCATCCTGAAACTGCCATTTTGGCCACTTATTCTGCCGCCTGCATTTTCATGCAGTACAGTTCTTTCGTTCACTGCTATTTCTACTACTCCGCTGCTGAAATCAATGAATGTTCCTAAACCACCGCGACAAATCGAGAGCCACTCCCACACTGTAAGCAGAGTGCACATGGGAGGCGAATAATGAAAAGGGCTACCAATAGCTACCCCCTCCCCGACAAAAAAAAAAAAAAAAAAAGAAAACCCTGAGCGTAAAATAAATGAAATGAACGTACATCGCCACAGAACACTATTCCCGACAAGCAAGCGGCAAACCTCTGAGGTTACGGCCGCAATCAGCGACCGTTGTCAAGGCATGGCCGCTATCGAGCAATGACTAGCCGAGCGCACCGAAACATCGTCGCCAATTACGTAACCTGGAAGCCATCGCTAAGATTGTGATGCCTATGCTGTTGCTTGCAGAGCAAGAATCTCCGGCCGCTATCAAGCAGTGACTAGCCGAGCGCACCGAAACATAATCGCCAGTTATGTAACCTGGAAGCTATCGCTAAGATTGTGGTGCTACTGCTACTGCTTGCAGAGCAAGAATCTCCTTGAGCGTCTGCCTTCCCAAGAATATATTAGAGCAGATGGCCTGAGTAAAAATAGACTCCTCGATTGTATCGGCACGCGGAGAACATGTCATGCGAGCCTTTTCTCGAAAATCTATTGTCTTGCGAGCAAAAAAAAAAAAGAAGACAACAACGAAGCCTAAAGTCTCGGGTGAAAGGCGTTAGCTCACTTCAACAGACGTACTTGAGTCATCTTGTGATTTGAGACGAATATCTCCAATTGTCAGACACATATTTCTTTTCTTCTAAGCAATCTGCATCATACGGCGGGCCGCGTTAACTTGCTGCGAATACAGTTTTATGCTGGGCGAGTTAACATTTATGGGATGAAGTCGATTTCACTCGGCGGCAAAAACAGGCCCCTAGACCGCATCTCGACCAATACTTTCTTCATTGCTTTCCGCGATGTTTCCTGCGCTTTTCTGGGTCTCCTGGATTTATCGCCTAGTTAAACATTTCCCTACTCTCTGCTCCTACTCATACACCGTGACCAGGTCGCTCATGCGAGCTATAAAAGAAGAAAACATTCCACAGGAAAACAAAAAGCAAGCGAGACGCAGCGATGGCTATACTTATATTCAGCATTATTTACAATCAGAATGGTCTTTCCTATAAGCCGTGGTTGTTTTATATGTCAACGAAAACAAGCTGGAGAACGCGCCTTCATTATCGCGATCATTCCTGAACGCCGTCGAATCGGCTTAGCAAAACGTTTTTCACAGTGAAGAAGCTCGTCTAAATCATTAATTATAGACGTTAAAGCACTCAATACTCGTGAACAAGAGGACCAGCTTTTTTTTTAACTTCGCTGAGGCCTTCAACAAAGCCATCACATAGGGTTCTCAGTAAACGCTATTAAAATAGTTTAAATCGCAGAAATCACCACACTAATTCCATCATTATTCAGTTCACGTGAGCAGTATGTATAGATACGAAGCTCCGGTTTAACCAAGTCATGTAAACTTACCAGCATGGCCTTGAGGTAGCCTATCCCCCCCCCCCCTTTTTTTTTTTTCTTAAAGAGCTGCCAGTGCTTGCAGCTCTTGCCCAACTCTACCGTGTCATGTGGTATTGTAGCGTAGTACCAACCAACTACTAGGCATCGAAACGCATGAAAGATGAAGATTTCCAAAGCACTAAGCTAGGAGCGTTTGGACTGTATCAGGAGCTGATGAAAGTGGGGAAATGCGGTCATATTCAAGGAATAGCGCAACAGACTAGCACTTGAGCACTATGCACGGTGAAGAAAGTCTATTCGATGGTTGAGTGGTTTTAAGGAGTTGTATAAGCCCCTGTCGCCGCGATTTCAAGTCGTGATAGAAGTCAAAATTATGCTCAGTTTTTATTCCTGCAAAATGCACTGTGCGACCAATTTCGGCACCACTGTGGTCTCGTTCACTTAACTGTTGTAATGAACGCACATTATTACAGGAGCGATAACTCATTAGCATTCACTCAAACACAGCCACACGACTACAAAGAGCTGTGCAGCTTTCACGGAGGCTTCGCAGTTTGGCGTCCTGGCTTTGAGAGAACTTTCAACTCCAATCTTCTAAAGGCATACCTTTTTTTTCTCTCTCTCTTTGTGGCCGTATGGCTGAGCACGAATATTGGCTCGGTGAGACGCTAGGGAGTAATTTCTCCCTAAACACAATTTGCTACACCTAAATGGAGTCTGCAAACATATTGTACTTGTCCCGTGCGTGTAGCGCCAAAAACGCATAGCATAAACAGTGGCGGTTTTGGCATACTGCAACAGAAAGCGCTAGTGTCATTCAGATGGAGATTTTATTTAAGTTTGGTGCAAGAACACGAGATCATAATTGTGGTGATAAAGTATCTAGCGGTCTTATTGTGAAAGCACTGTTTAATGCAAGGGACCCTTTAGTGCGACTTTTTACCACATAGTGCTTCTGGATTGTATCAGCAGATTCGGCAGCGTCACTGGAAATTCATAGTTTTCTGTTAACACATTTGTAACAATCTACCTCTGAAAAATCAGATGAAACGAGCGATGATGTGCTTATATCTTGAGATTTTGTTCCTGTATTGTTCACACAACCACAGCCACACTGGAGACTGTCCTCTTGGTCCTATGGACGTGTTCTCAATCACGCTTCGAAATCATAGATGAGTGCCCATTGTTCGCGTGACTCACTGCAACATCGGGCCCGTTAATGCCAGTCATTTGAGGTTCCACTTGGTGTAACCACACCAGTTTTTTCACGTTGGGCAGGAGTAGCACTTCGAAAAGCACGCCGCATAGGAACCACAACGGAGCGTACTCCAACGTCACCAGGCCAGCAACGTTGTATCGGAAGTTCCTGTAGTCCCAGGGACACCATCCCATCGCCCTAAGCACAAAACCCGTGGAGAACTCCCAGGCGTAGATCCAGCAGGTGTGGACCAGAGCCCTGGCAGGGACCGCAAGGCCCCTCCTCTTGAGGATGCTACTGATCTTCTCCATGACGGCGCAGGAAACAGAGTAGATGACGAGACTCCATACGCTGCTGTGGCCTCGTAGATCGAGGCTTCCAGAGGCCACCAGGTTCCAGACGGCCGTGAACGTTACCTCGATGAAGTACCCGTGAAGCGCATAAAGGTATAAGCGGCCGGCCAGGGAAAGCGGACACCACGCCTTTATCTCCCGGGAGCGGCTTGCCGATGCCATCGTCGGCGTAGTTATTGCAAAGGGCGAGCCGAAAAATCTGCATATTGTTAAAGAAACACCTATGACTACTATGTTTGTTTATTGCTCTTGTAAATTATTATCTCCATAGCGAAAAACCCTATGAGACACAATAACCTCATACAAATTCTCATAGTAAGCTCATACTAAACTCGTATAAATCTCCTATCATCTCATACAGATCTCATTCAACGTATGAAAAATATATGAGATTGTATGACATTGCTATGAGTTTAGTATGAGAAATCTGTATAATGTTATTGTGACTCATTGAGTTTTTTCACTAGGGCTGGCTTTTATTTCATTTTTTGCTGATAGTGTTTTCAGGGAAAAGACGCGTTATCTACTGCCACGAAAACCGGAATCGCATACCTTCCCGGTCTTCGGTTCAAACCCGTGTAGTTATTTGCCGGAGAAAAAAAAAACAAGCATCGAATACAAATAATAGTTGTTCAGCGTAGTCTCCGCTATCGGAAAAATTGATGTTCGACGCATACGTTTCGCAAGGCGAATCATCAAGCGATGACGACACTTTCAATTCATTGTTTCGTTCTTTTCTAACTTATAATAGCTGCATTTTAGGTGATAATAATCACTTTGTGACTAGAATGTAGCACCCTATAACAGACCAACTTCTATTTCTGCTCGTCAAGCATTTAAAGATTCCATTTATGTAGCCAGCATGGGAAGGCATGAGCTATGCTACAGGATAAAGCCCGCTTAAAAAGCGCTTAGGTGGAATACAACTTCACCACTTAAGTCCTGTGAAAAGAAGTGAGCTCAAGCAAGCTGAGTTCTTCATTCACTACGCACAATGGCTGCATACCCAAGCCTGAAAAGACACGCAAGTGAATACATATAGCCCTTGCCTATCGCTCCTCTGTCACGGACAGTGCAGCAAGTGTATCAATGCACCATAGCATTTAAGCTACCATAATGAATAGACACCATTTTTGTCGGTTCCGCTGTGAGTGCTGACATGGAGAACCAGACATCGCAATAAACTAATCCTCTAGGTGAAAGCTCTCGGTGTGAAAAGCGGTGCATATCTGAGCACTCCGGGCGGGTACTGAGCCACCCCCTGAGGCCTACTTAGAACGTATCACATCAACTAACAAAGCGACAGATGTTCCCACCTAGACTTAATGGCAGGAGCACATCCACGACGGCAGTCACGAGCACCGGGGTTAGATTTCCTTGGTCGTTGCTCCTGGCGGACACTTCCGAAATGCGACACACCAACCAAGGTGTGTTTGGTCACGCTTTTGTGATGACTGCCCTATAAAATTAGCGTAGTGATTTAAAGGGGACTGGGGGCTGTTTTTGCACCCTTCGATAGGAGGTAGTCTTCTTCTTTTCGCCTTTATACACATATGGCACGTACCCACAGGGAGGATTGGCCAGGGTTGTTGTCCTCTATACTCAGTGCAGTTCATAGTGAACTAGAAGATGTTCTAGTTCACTGTAATTTTTAACAAAACCTGCTTCCTCTGCTTCTTCATCTACCATCGGCTTCGCCACGCGCCTGCATGCTATATTTCCTCAAGTTCTGCTTTTACCCCGAATACTTTTCGGCGCGATTGGATCCTGATATCTTGGCGGATGTCTTAGCCTCTCTTCTTTTTCTTGCCTTCGGAAAGCTCCAGCCTAAATTTCCATGTTTCGAAGAGGGCTGAATTGCCTCGCGTGTCGTCGTGCTGTGTTTGGAACCGTCTGTTTCTCGTACTTCCTTCGTTTTCTATTAGCTTTACTTTTTCGTCTCCCTTCCTATACACCTATCCAAGGATACTTGTGGCAGCTGTTGTTACTCTCTCATACCAGCTGAATTTTCCTTAATTTCCCTAGCATCTTCCCTAACTCGCCATCGTTGTGGTGACAGTGCCAGTAGAATTACTTTAACTAAATATGAATAGCTGTGTAAAATGCAACTTTAGTCATGGTCCAGAAAAAAAAATCGATACGGAATGCACTTCGATATGAAGGAACAAAGAGGATTGAAACTCGGGAAGCTATTTTAGTCGAGCGTTTCGGTTTAAATGGCTGCATACAGCACTTACACCGGTAGCAGCGCATCGTCACAGTATACAATTCGTAAATTCTAGACAGCAATGCCTGAATGCCTGAACTTTAGGCGGACGACTAACCACTAAAGCACAATCGTCTCACCGCCAAACGGTGGACTCCAACGGCTCCTTTGGAGAGCTGAATTTCTGTGTGATAGCTAATAATGCAGAAATTGTTTTGAGCTGTCGCAGTGTACAATCAGTGGTACGCAATTCTGGGACGCTATCTGCAACTGATTCTGGCACACTAAAATAGAAAGTACGCTAAGTCATTAACCACCTTCGTGAAAATCCCATTCTAAACTTTCTCTCACGAATCGGGTTTGTGGGAAAATTTTTCTTTGAACACGAAAATGCTGCATGTCAGGTCATCTTACCTTTACTCCCAGGTGCGCCAAAGGTCACCGTTTCGTAGCCTGTCGTTTTGGGGCAGCGAAGTCGCCGACACAACCTCGGTTCACCACACAGCATACGGCGAGTTCATGGGCGCGAGAAAGTCGTGCGCGCAGTAGTACCGAGGCATCGCGATGCCCACAGCTGTGTCCGAGGCTGCCGGCCGACTGTCGCGGCAGACCAAATCGGGCCCCGCACGCCTGGCTTGTCAAACTTGCGAGCGCTTCCTCTCAGAATGCTTGCGTTGGAGCATCCGTTTGGCCGCGGCCTCTGCGGTTGATCTGGCACACCCCTTTCTTTTCCCGCCTCTGCCATTGTTCGCTCTCCTCCCCTACCTCTGTTTTTGTTTTCTTTTTCTTCATCTATTGCAGCCGCGCTTCGAGTAATGAACCTGCCAGCAGCGTTCACCTTCCGGTGGTCGTCTCGGTCTAATTTCCGTGTTGCCTGCGATCGGTCGACGGAACCGTTTAATGCAGCTCACGTGCGAAGCGTGCGTCCCTGTCTATATCGTTCGATAGACCGCCAAATGTCATTCGTGGCATCCTAGACCAGCACGTCAATAGTAGCGTTAGTGCTGCTCAGATCTCTCCTCGCCGTCTCATAACAGCAGGACGGGGACTGTTCCCCTGCGATACACCAACGCTTGCAAAAAATAGCATCGTTATCCCGAAAAAAATTACCGGTGGCTTACCTCAGCTAGGCCAGGATATATGTAGCGAGAGCTATGCTCAGCTTTGTTTAGCCTTGGTTTAGCTTTACTTTGGCTACACCTGTTAATCATTTGAAGATACAGTTTCGTATTTGTATATCTGTAAAGTGCAAAGTTTATTCTTATAATTCATCTACGTTCATTGGTTTCATGGAGACGAAGTCTGATAGGTGGCCTGTAAAATAGTTTGCCGCCGTTTCAACCTTTCCCACACAGGATGTAAATTTGAATGTTTCTCGTTGCCAGACCAAGTCAATCGCAGTTCCCCATGAGTATTCTGAACGTGTGGATCCGATACTAAGTCAAAGTCGAACTTTCGCTTCATCCTCTCGCTTCATCATTGCTCCTTCGAGCTTCATTTTTTTTTCGCCTTTATTTTCTTTATTTGTTCTGAAAAACTGTACACGAACAGTTGGTTGGTTCCTACGCTGACGCGCCTCTTTCCGCCAAGCAAGGATTTCTGGGTTGTCTGAAGCAGCTTCTCGCAGCCGGCGAAGATGGCGCGCACTACACGCACTCACTGTCAACTTCTTCACCCATGAAGCACCTTATTAGAAAAGTTCATACCCTCAGGACCTTTTATACGTCAAGCTCCGTAGCCAGGTGCAGCTGCTGAACACCTGTGGATCTGCGCAGCTGGCTGCCATGGTAAAGGCGCATGCTCGGCGGTGAGGCGTGACGTCCTGCGTCGACGTAGAGGTGGATACCGGCGTAGCGAAGCGGCGTCCCTGGTTGCCATGGCAACGGCGCATGCGCAGTTCTCGCTCCGGCTGACCACGCGGAACTCGGCACTGACTAGAGTAGTGCAGCTTTCGCTACAAAAATTCTATGAAACGCTAGGCATTCTATTTCTGCGCTCCAGGTGCATCCCAGTGCCGTTTCATTCCTTTCTAACGGCACAGCCGGAGTCGGCGTCATTGGCTGTGAGTGGAAAATTCTGGTTGATCGACATGGTCATGGCATGGCAGCCACGTTACCCCATGCGGAAATTTCAAAAAACGTACAAACTCACGTTAAATGTGACGTCATGCATCTAATAAAAGTTATTAAAACGTGATGGCAGAATCAATAACAATCTCGACCTGTCTCATACAAGTTAATTTCACCTATTAATGGACTTCAGTATAAGAAATGCATCAACAATTTTATTCATTAGATGGAACTCGAACCCACGACCTTTTCTTCAATACCCACGATGACACTAAAGGAGTGTTTGTATGGCTCAGGGACAACCGACGGTTTAAATATGTCGCGTGGTCTTTCACGTAAACTATTACGACTCTACGTTGATGAGTGCGGGCGTAATTAGAGAGGACTACAAGCCGCTGCTGCGTCATGCCCTTGAAATTTTCCCCTATCTCTATATTGTTCCTTTTTCTTGAGCGAGCCCAAATCCTTTTGCGAATTCGGCGAAAGGAGTCATGTGCCAAAAAAGATACGTACCAGTTTCTCCCCTTCTGACCAGTGCGCGCAAAAGGCATGCATCGACTGCTATTCAACTTGCTGGTTCTAAGTATCGCTTTCCACAATGTTCACTAATATAATCTCTGTTTTAGAAGTAAAATAAAAATATAAATTGATTCTTTAAAGCCACACCCGATTTTCCAAAACAATATTTTGGATGCCTAAGGATGTCAACGCCGTTTAATGCGGGCATTTATGTCGATTGAGCCGCCGGTCTCACATTAAGCCCCAAATCACTGCAAGCACAGAGAGGGGAAGGGGGAGGGGAGGAGGGAGCATCGGTGAACTTAACATCGAGAGAGAAGAAAGAGAGTAGTGAGGTAAAGCAAAGCATGTGTCAGTGAAGGAAGCATGTGATACAAGGTCTCGACCTCTTGCGAGGCCACGATGCCCTGAAAAATAGGAAAGATGCGTGGCAAGACTTGAGGTCCGATGGTCAGTAATTCCTGGTCAGTAATTCCTGGTCAGTAATTCATGGTCAGTAATTCAGGTAATTCCCCTCTCCGTCAGCCGGCAAAAGTCGAAATAGTAGTACCACAACATGGCATTTTCCTTTCTGCTCTAAGCACAGGAATACTATAAAGTAGATGTTCTGACAGATATAGCGGAATAGGCAGCAGTAGTTCAGGGTCCAGAAAATCAATTATTTATTAAAAATTGACTGAAGTTTCTGCAAGAAAACTCTACGACAAGCGTGCGAGCCTTTAAGGCGACCATCATAAAGCAAATGTTGTTGCCAGCGAGCTAGTGTACGTCCTGACACTAACAAGGCACCCGCCATTATCTAGTTCCTGCAGCCTGCCGGCCAGGAAACTTTTCCCCCAGATTTCTAAGACAGTGTACTTGCAACAGACGATTCATCAAGAATTTCTTCTGCGTCGTTTCTCTGGCCCATCTAGCAAAAGCAGACCAGCCATTCATGTGGGAAGCAAAAGTGGGAGCCTTCAAGGAACTTCAGCGTTGTTTAGATTCATTCGGTGCACAATCACTTTGACGGAAATTCCGAGCGAGGAATGCATACCAATGCCAGAAGCGGGGGGGTCGATGCGTTCGCGCTTGTAATAGTGACCGGTCAGATAATGCCGTCGTATATAGGTGCCCCGGAAATAAAACAGAGCTGTGCGGTGGCAAACCTCTCTTCCAGCGTGCTGTAACAGCGGAAGTACAAGCGGACGGCGAGAACCCGGAGCACCCACACTAAAGTTTAGGATGATAGGCCTTGTCGCTAACACAGCCACGTTTCTTACACCAGCGTTCTTCAAGCCACTTGTAATGTTTCATGCGAGGAGTTATTGCTGACACACCACGACACCCCTGATTGAGGAATAACCGCAGATAGCATAGAGAACCATGGCAGGAACGGGAGCACAGACTCTGAATGTGGTCGCGCTCCAAAAGACCAACTCTCTGGGCAAGATGCGTGCAAATGGTAAATTTTTCATTGATTCATTAGAAGATTCAAAAAGAACCAACGCAATGAATGCGGTGAAGTTTCAGACATCATCACATGATATGAAACTGCAAAAAGCAATTAGACAAATATAAAGCTCGTGCACAGTGCACTCAGCCAAGCGGAGTAGGAGGCAGAGCTGGCCCACGCGGGCCTCGAAGAACTGTGATGGACGAAGTGTGGCTTCATCCATACCGGCGAAAAATCCAAGCCTTAAAATTGCGTGGTGACCCCGTCGTCTCCGAGAAGCGAAAGCTCACGCGGAAGCGGAAGCACAGCATTTCAATCTCAGCAATCCCTTATAGCGCTACCAAACCGCGGCGAGTATTTAGGCAACGATCTGACACTGCGGTATAAAATCGCCATATGAACATATAGATAAGCATACTTCGAAATTCGCATTTGAGAAACGCCATTTAAGATCGAGCTTTAGAGCAAACTAGTGCTGCATACGCTATTTTCTTAGTTTAACGTTCGTGACCCTTCCGTAGACTAAAATCGCAATGCCAACATGGCGGCGTACTTCGGTGTAGGAAGCCAACATGGAGGAAGGAAAGAACTTAGGAGAGGCCCTGACGTCACTTTTTTGAAGCCGGCATGGCCGCGCGGCCGCGCCACGACCGGACGCTGCAATGTCTCTCCTCCTCCTCCTTTACCATCCGCGTTTTCAACCTCCGCGACATTCACGTATCTCGGGCCCTTAGCAACGCTGTTGCTAGTGGCCCGAGTTTTCATAGCAACAGCGATGCCGTTGATGGCCCGACTTGGCTAACCCTACATTTTGACGTCACTTCCGCCACACTTTCTCCAATGCATTGGGAATGGCAAGGGCCTCTCCTAAGTTGTTTCCTTCCTCCATGGAAGCCAACATACATAGCATGTCGCATCTGAGTCAATTCGTCATCGTTGCTGGGTTTTCCAGTAAGGGATAGGTGTTGGCGAAAACTTTTATTGCCAAAAAAAATTTGAGGGGTGCAGACCCCCCCCCTCTTTTCTATGGCACGAGCCAGCCCTTAGGGCCCGCCTTTACATAGCAAAGGACAGCCCTTGGAGGGTTATCTTATTCAGGGCGTTGGTGATGACTCAGAGCTGGTCTGTAGCAGTGGAGCTGGCCAGGAGAGTCTCCCAGTATGACCCCGCTGTGGGCGAGGATGTAGGGTGTGAGAAGGTGTTGGTGAAAACTTTTAATGTCAAAACAATTTGAGGGGGACAGACCCCCCTCTTTTATATTGCACGAGCCAGCCCTTCAGGCCCGCCCTTACAGAACAAAGGACAGCCCTTGGAGGGTTATCTGATGCAGGGCGTTGGTGATGACCCAGAGCTGGTCTGTAGTAGTAGAGCTGGCCAGGAGAGTCTCCCAGTATGGCTCCGCTATGGTCGAGGATGTAGGGTGTGAGAAGGTGTTGGCGAAACCCTTTACTGCCAAAACAATTTGAGGGGTGCAGACCCCCCTCTTTTATAAGGCACGAGCCAGCCCTTAAGGCCCGCCCTTACAGAGCAAAGGACAGCCCTTGGAGGGTTATCTTATTCAGGGCGTTGGTGATGACCCAGAGCTGGTCTGTAGCAGTGGAGCTGACCAGGAGAGTCTCCCAGTATGGCTCCGCTGTGGTTGAGAAGGTAGGGCTTGCGATGAGATCGTGAAGAAAGTATCCCGGTTTCCCGCACAGCTTGTAGGAGGAGAGGAACTGATCGGGGAAGCTGGCATGAAGAAGAACAGGGTGGAAGGCCTCGGTTAGGGTTAGGGAGGGACCGGTGGGGCGTAAACATGCCGACTATCTCGATATCTCTGAAAGTTTTTCATTATGTTCATCTGTCATGAACGGCGCATCAGACGTTCGTTCGGCCTCTTCTCACCAACAGCAACATCCGTGAGAGTTGAAGTTCTATTATTTTCTATTATTATATTCCATTAGATCAATTATTTCAGATGATTGGCCTCTGCTAGGACTAAAGAAGGAAGTCGGTTTGATGGCATAAAATAGTTCCAGGCAAAAAACCAGATGTCGCCAGTGGACTGAAGTTGCTACTGCGGTTTCGTTTACGCGTATGCTGAACTAAATGTGTGCATGTGACAAATGAAGTAACGTCATGCCAAACGCTCCTTGTAGAGAGCGTCTGTTATTATTATTTATCAACCGTCTAAGCATACGCCATGTGCAAAGTGGCAAGTCGCGTGCGACGGTCACCTTCGCAGTCAACCGCCGAGGTGCTCCATATCATAGGTAACCATTAGAGGCCACGAGGCATTAGAGGTGGTGCAGTGGTTACGGCGCTCGACTACTGTTCCCAAGGACGCGGGATCGAATCCCGGCCTCGGCGGCAGCTTTTCGATGGAGGCGAAAAGCAAAGCGCCCGTGTGCTGTGCGATGTCAGTGCACGTTAAAGAACCCCAGGTGGTCGAAATTTCCAGAGTCCTCCACTACGGCGTCTCTCATAGCCTTAGTTGCTTTGGGACGTTAAACCCCACAAACCAAACCAAACCATTAGAGGCCACGCAACACGTGGCCGGCTGAAGAAGTTGCGCTAGCGCTCGCTTGCGTCGGAATGGAAGCCAATTTTATAATTAACAATAGCAAAACGACTGTCTGGAATTTTGTAAAAGGTATGATCTCGTCGGAACTGGCAAGGATTCTGACCAGCAGATGGCTAAAAAGATCAATTAACCTTGATTTCGACCCCGCGCCACGAGTACGTTCATGGTAATAGGCGACCCACGAGCTAGCCCGAGCTCTCTATTTCCGGGTAACTGCGCAGCCGCCGCCGGAATATGGACGAGCGTCTGCAAAATTGTAGGGCAATTCTCGAAAATTATAAGTTAAACAGGAAACTGGTGGCACCACCGGATAAAAGTCGAAACAAGAAGGCAGTCGCATGGCGGCGCCTACAAGTTAAAAAATTCGTGATCCTGGTGTAGGCATATTACGTTCGGATGGATGAGACAAAACGATACGTGCAAGCACTGGAGGGCGAGATAGACCTTCGACTACATAATCTTGGAATGCGCTAAAGCAAGTATAAATTGTAGAAGGCAGGGAAGCCCTGCTGCAGAGTGCGGTCCCTGCTCCACATCAACAAACCATCCACCTGGCCAAAGAATGCGCGAATATTCTAAACCTATTTGAAGGCTTCTGATCGCGGAGGTCCCTGCTCGTGTCCCCCAGGCCTGAGTGCCGGGGGCGGGGAGTAGGAGGACTTCTTATCTATTGGAACAATAAAGTTATCAATGAGCCAATCCCGCTTAAGGCACTCTTGTGAATGTCTGAAGGGATCTCCTAGGCAGAGGTCTCTTAGCCAGAGGAGCCAGAGGTAAGAAGTTTCCAAAGCAATTTTTCATTGTCGATCCAACTTAGGCTCACAGCACTTAGGAGAAAATGCACTGAAGCTTTGTATCGTTGTCATGGCAACGGTATCAGGAACAGAAACTAAAAGAAAGTGCTCGGCCGGTGGTTGGGCGAGACCGTCGAGAGCGTCGTCGCATGCAGCTGCTGCTCGCCTGGAGTGGACGTGGCGGAGTCTCCCTGTCAGGGTCCCTGAAGCTACTTTAACAGCTTTTTACCTGACTTCCTAACAACAATCTTTTTATATGCGACATAAATTTCAATTAAATATTCTATTCAGTAGTCGAGGCAAGTACCTTACCGTATTTACGCGAAATAAAATCAATCGATTACTGGCTAGTCTCCATTCATTTTTGCAATTCATCCATAGTTTACTTTAGCAGCAGCTGGTCAACCTTTTGGAAAAGAGAGATGATGGCACCTGATATAATTCTTTGAGTTCAATAATTTCAATAAGTCAGAAAGTGAATGCGGTGACATAAGTAGGTCATCATTTTCTGCATCACAGCTCTCGATGTCACACTGCTCACAAAGCCATTTTGTGCATGAGCACTCCAGAGAACTTGCAGTGACACCAACACCTTTTTTCTTTCTTTAATGAAAGCACTGCTCACAGCCAACACACTTCGAAAATTAGCCGTTCACGGTCATCGACTTGTCCCGTTTAACACAATTTCCACCAGTCGACATGTCAAAGCAAAAACCATGACATGCTATCATACTATGAAGTTCAAGACTTTCACAAACCCCTCCAATAGAGCAGAGCCTGCCGCTCTACCACCGCTCCAACAAGCTAGAGCAGGAAATAATTGCTTCTCAAAGTTCCTTTCCTTGTTCGTGAAAGCGGCCTATAGCCTGTAAAAACACGCATTATTCTGCATTAGAATATCTGGGTTCCCATTCGTTGCCACAGAGTTCTCGAATAATATTAGTGCCTTTATTTCTGCCTGCACAAGATAGTCAGTCGACGAAGCCAACTGGGGGGTATGAAGTTGCCCCTGGTGGTCCGACAGCATCCTGGCGGCGACGCACGCCTCCTGAAATTGCGCATGGTGTGCGTCCGAAAATACATTGATGGTGCCAGTAAACTGTAGCACTTGTTTTAGAGTATTTACTTAAGGGTCTCAAACGCCGTGCCGATTCTTCTTTGTAACCTAATAAAGCGTCTTTTTTGTGCTCAAAGCCGCATTCACCTCACTGAAGTCGTATTACGCCGCCAAGTAGCTTTTTCTTCCAAGCTAGCTCAATAAGAAGCTTCCTTTGGGAGCATTTTGGATCTTTCCATAACTTCTGTATTGCTGCACTGCTGTCACCACTGCATGACACAATGATTCCCACAAAAATAAAGAGCTTGGCCGACTGCGGCACTCACAGTCTGAAAGGCCGACAAATATTAGGTCAAACAGCGTAAAACTTAAGTATTCCAGTCAACTGAGCTCACCGTGAGTTGATCACTAAACAATTTATTCGCCATTATTACGTTTGCCATGAAAATACAAAAATAAAGTTTAGTGTACTTTATATATAATAGTCAAACATTGAAAGGCAGCGAAAATCTTTTAGTGCTTAAGCGCATTAATTTGACATTGTGACGTTCGATCCAGCATTCCTAAAGAATCGCTAGCAACTGCTCAGTGATATCGACAACGTTAAAAAAGTATTTTGCTCTACTGGCAGTCCACAAGGTCGTTTTATGCGCGCACAACAAACAACAACATTCCAGCGCAAAATATATACTTTCTTAATTGTCTTAAATATAATTTGTGTCATGTATGCAATGCGTCTAACATCATCAAAACTCGCGCAGCGAGCGTTCTGCAATGTACACAGCGAGGCGGTCACATTACCCCACACCTATCACTGGGGTACATACCGCTCCCGGGGCGACAGCCGTGGACGTCAGCGAATTCATCCACATTCATCAGGGGAAGCAAGCAGCGCTGCATGTTGCTGATGTGAGGCACAGGTGGGAAAGCGCAGCTAAGCATACAGAAGCGCTCGAAAAATATTCTCTTCAGCTGTTCCCCATGCTTGATCTTCTCCATTGGTGACATGTTACGCTTCACGTACTTCTCCAAACTCCGGAGCGCCGCGTTCACTGCCACCTCCCACGTGAAGACTGCGGTCGCCGAAGGAATTTCCTGTTGGTCGCCCCCGCTGCCCAGAGTCTTCAAGTACCGCTGTATGCGACAATTGGCGCTTTTGTTCGCCGCCTTCCAGTCCAGCAGGGAGCGAGCGTTCGCCTCCTTGATGAGCTCGGCCGCCAAAAGCACGCCGATTGTGGCGAAGTTGTGGTATTGTTCATCGCGATATACGAAGAAGACGGGTCTGAAAAGTAACAAAAACGGCACGCTGATTGAGAGATCCTTCTTGTTGTAGACGGGCAGCAGCGAGGTCACCGCTTCATCGTCCTTCAAGCTCTCCTCATCAAACAGGAAGCGCATGCTACGCTTTGTCTGGAAAGCCAACGTCTGCAAGAAGTACTGGGGCAGGCGGTAGCCGACGACCAACTCTGGCCCACCGTAGTTGGCTTCTTTCTCAACCACGGCCTTGCTGATGGGTCTTAGCTGCGTCTTATTCACGAGGGCCCTTACTGCCAGCTTGGTGACGTTCGAGCCTCCCCTTCTCTCGAGATCCGCGATGATGCCTTGCTTGATGCTTTCGAAAAGGTCCTCGAGGTATTTCACCTGCACGTGCAGGTGGGTCACGTCCATCATAAGCCTGACCCACAGATAATGGTAGGCCTCGCGTGAAGCGCGCATGCAGACGCGCAGCTTAGGCACCGCGCCTGCGACGATGGCATACCGGTATTTCAGCACCTGGCCTACCACGAGCAAGTTTATATAGAGAGCCCTGGTTCCAATCGGGTAGTCTTCAAGTACTTGGAAGAGGCGCCTATGGTTGAGGCGCTCGTAGACGATCAAGATGCAGTTCCCTGCGATGCGCATGGTTTTCGGGACGTGTAAGTTAATTTCGTCCAACCAGATGGCGGCGTCAACGCCTTTTGCGAAGGAATCCAACTGTGCACAAAATATTCGATTCCTGTACACAGCCTTCCTTTCACGCGCTATGGTGAGTGCTATGTGGTTCACCTGAGCCGCGGCGTCGTATCGGTCGTGAAATTCTGGTAGCTCGTCAATGATTTCCTTCAACAAGGACGCAACGGCCCCAGTCTCATTCGTCTTAGCTGATAACATGTTCAGGAGACATCCGTCTACGGAAAGAAACAGGCCGGTTCTTTCCGACTCGTCCGACCGACCGACCCTTACGCCCACCAGCGTTTGCAGGCCGTCGACAAGACTCTTCTTAATGACGGCCCGAACCATGCGCGACCAGTTCCAGTGTGGCATCACCAAGAAATCGTTACCAAGCTCGTAGCGAATGAGCGCCATCCAATCCGCCAGGGAAGCTTTGAAGTGGGGGTCCTCGAGGCACACCCTGATGAAGACCACGAAGTGATCAAGGTCATTTCGGATAACGGGAGGCATTGGGCTACCGTAGATCCTATCACGCGTGTAAGCGAAAGCGGAGTCGATGACGCTCTCGACAAAGCTGACGTTCTCATGGCCTGCGTTCCACTCGTAGCAAACACGCTGGTAGAAGTCTCCGCAGGGGTCTTTGTCTTGGTTGCTCTTGTTCGGCAGCACTCGGAGTCCTAGTCTGTCGCACCAATGGTCGTGGCAGGCGTACTGAGCGGCCTCCTGGGGCACAGAGTCGCGAACGTACATCGGTCGAGCGACCTGGAACAATATAAAACAGACGAGGACCAAGGCCACCATAGAGGACAGGTTCTCGCACGCGATCCGGCAGTCCTCGAGCCACACGTTGACTTCGCGCCCTGCGCAGAGTACGAAACACCATTAGCAGCATCCGCCTGTAAACTTGAGCTAGATAACAAGGACATCGTCCATATCCCTCCAAGTAGTCCAGCTCTGCAGCGACGGCGGCCATTTTTATGCGTACACGCTTCTTATAATCTCTTCCGTCCACCCACCTGACTCTCTGCCTTCATCGTATATGTACCCTATCGTTTGAATTCTATCCGCTACCCTAAATAACGATCAGTTATTTGCCCTACGTTTTACTTTCCCTGCCGAGCTCCATCTAGCATATGAAAAGGGTTTGCCTGTTGGATACACAACTGTGCTCTGTTGCTAACTCTTAAAAGCAACTCCGGCATTTTTTAAGATCTTAAGAGTTCAGCGAAAACTTCAAGGTACGTTCTTTTCAGTTTCCAATCATTTCGAAGCGGTTCGCTGTATATTTTAAACATTTCTCGATTCGTGGCCTTCGTCAGTGATTTCTAACAGAGCATTGGGCTTGCTTTTGGTCATTCCGTATAAATCGTGCACAACGGCTGTCAACTGCGGTCGCCACTTTTGCTAACCAACGCGCGCACGATGGGTTTTGTGACCGTACCTGTGACTTCATAGGCTGGCATGTCGTGACATCATAGGTTAGTCGAAGCCTGTTTTAGGTTTTCGTTGTCTATGTTTCTTTCTCTTGAAATAACTTCCTAATATTCTGAGAAACTATTTTTGTACAACAGAAAGGAGGCTTTGAAAAATGTGATGGAGTTATTAACTCAAAATGTTCTAAAACCTTCGAATTATCCTTTTGACGTTAAGGATTAATGGCATGAGACACTCAACCAATTAGATCTTCTTTTTAGCTAGGCAAGAAGCCACAATATTTATTAAAAAGGCTTTGTTTTGGAGGTTGAAACAGGGGGGTGAAAATATGTTCTTTTTTAACGCAAGATCAGTTATTAAAATGATTCCTTCAGTCATCACGACCGAAGCGTGGCGTTGTCAGTGCACGGCGTTAGTAAATATTTCCCAACTTGAAGAGTGTGAAGGCTTCGATGGAACCTCGAAAATATTTTAATGATATACGAGCATCACATGACTTCAATGAAAACTTCTCATCAGCAAACATAATCAGGCTCCAAGCAGCGAACACAAGTAGTGTATGGTTCTAAGATTCATACATTTTATTTACCTTTAAGGCATAGTTTTATACAAAGAAATAAGAAGATCGGTGTTCTTTTTCATCGCAAGGCGAATTATACGTGCAATTTGAAAATAGGCGCATTGCATGCCAGGGGCCCGTCAACTACGAGCTCAAAAAGCCGAAATGATGCGTCAGGCACTGTATACACGTTTGATCTTTACTCGACTGCACATCACAGTCTGTAAATTACTCAGACTGGCAAAACAAATTCAAGGGGAGCACTTAATGCTTATATGCGGTAATGCAAAAGCACACAGGGGCGTCTTGCGTTGGATTTGGTTGGCTTTTATGTGAATTCTGGACTGCGTTGTTGACTATGACGTGGATTAAAGCTATGACTAATGTTGCAAATCATCATGCATTCTCATTATTATACTATTGCCAATAAATCATCATTGAATTTGGTAAGGCTTGTTAGGTGGGTTTTTGATTGGATCCTAGCTATGAATTTAATTCTTGGCTATGACGTGTATTTGCGATATGAGTTGTGTTGCTAGTCATTATGCATTATCATTAATGTATCATAGCCAATTAATCATGACTGGATTCGGTATGGGCTTGTTATGCAAATTCTGGATTGGATTCTTGGCTAGCACTTGGATTTGAGCTACTAGTAACGTGGGTAGTCATTACACAATGCAAATATGGCATTATAGCCAAGTAATCATGACTATATTCGGTATTTTGTCTTTTATGGCTTGCTACGTGGATTGTGTTGGATTGAGTTTAGATCTATCTTTTGGTGACGCATTCCGAGGACAGTCCCTTTCTGCGCATGCCACTGATAGCCAGGAAATGATTTCGCGTTTCGTTAGCACATATTACGAGCTTTTCTTTGTTAAAAAGAAGCATTTTGGATCACCTTGTCATACACGCCAGAGCTGCAATTTTAAACCATCAGGCCGAATTATCAAATCCATCATTTTCCCCCGTAAAGGTTTGCAGCCTTCTGTGTTGTCTTCAGAAAACAACACCAATACAGAAAACCTGTAAGGTTGCAGGCACAGCTTTTATGTAAAGACAAGAGAACACAGAGCATCACTTTTAACTACGGTGAAGAAATCATAACGTGATTTCTTTTTTTAATTTTATACATCTCTGATGAACCAGGGTTCATGACACTGTGTTCGTGTACTTGTCCTGTGCTGCCGCGGCGAAGCACGCTCATACGAGATTTCTTGTTATGGTCCCACTTTCGCATTCTTGTGACCAGTTTCACTACGTAATTATTTCTGCCTGCCTCAAGGCTCAGCTGACACCATCTGTACACAAGTAGTGGCATAAAGTTCAGCCGGATGGCTTCCTTAATAAAGCGCCATAGCCACCGCACACGGTAATTTTCGCACGTGACTTCCTTTGAAAATTCGGTCAACGCTGAAAAGACCTACATAGGCAGAAGATTTCAGTGGCCAGTACCTACGGTCGTGGCTATGCTGAAGGCAGTGATTAATTGCTCCCAGTTTCTAAATGTTAATACTGTTACCTGCACAGAAAAAAAAAATGAAAGCCTTGGATCCACTTTGCATAAAGCTTTGTGCGTACGGATTCCAAAAATGCACTGTGCAGCTATGTCACTGCCCCCATGGTGTACAACAAACTGCACTCGAATTTGATACTTTCATATTTAACCGAACCGTATTTATGAACCGTCACCGGCACAGTGCGCCAATGTGTCATCTTGTCTGAATGAATTACTAGGTGGAAATTTCAGCTCTAAGGCGCCTCCGATTGAAGCCTAAGAACTAAAAAATATCCTGGATCAAATATTAGATTACTTGCATGGCGACAAATGCCGCTAAAAAATAACAACAAAACGAGATTTTCTGACGAGCTGAAAACACTGATTCAAAAGCACCACAAAACGCAACTTGAGATTCATACGCACTCAGAGATAAATAACAAATTGATTTATTGTATATATGCATAACAAAATAATTAAACAGTAAAAGTTGGATTCTAACTACTGTCATACGGGTTCAAAAGAAGTACAGTAGTCGACTGTACGTACCACGAAAGCAAAGGCTTTCAGCTAATTCTGACCTATATTAAATTTTCCGCTTTGAGGCAGAGCTGTCATCTTGCACTTCCCGTTCGCTGTTAAGAAATGCGGTTTCCCATAAGTAAGCCTTGTCTGCGTTGTCATTTAATCCCGCAAAATAATCTTTTTATCTTAGTTTGAGGCTTAAAATGGTCCCGCAATCTTAGAAACGGAGCAAGCTCATTAGTTCGCTAAATGTGCTGCAAGAGTCGTACCGTGAACAGGGCATTTCACAACAGGTGGAAAGTAGTGAATGCATGGATTCATCACTTCTCGTCACAGAAAGCAGAATGAATAAATTCTGATCGGACTGACAGCAAGGAACTTACGTTTCAAAGTTTGCGTTGTTTCCGGGAGTTCTTCATTCTCGATGAGAGACGTTCGGGGCGAAATTTGCACAGTCTTCGCCGGAGGATGAAGTTTGTCTTCTCCTTGGCCAGGTTCATCGCCTTTCGTCGCATGTTTTTTTGTGTCCTCTTTCCCGTCGTCCTTCAGTTCGTCATTACCGGCCCATGGAGGCTGCCAAGCTTCAATTAGTGCGTCGATGTTAGATTCTCCGAGGACACTCGCGTTGCTCGCCTCTTCAGCCATCAGCAATATATTTGCTACGCTCGCTCTCTTCGCCGCACCCTCTGGAATCTCCACTCGCTTTGCATCCGCTTCACCTGAAGTATATTTCTGTTCTGTCGCCATGGCCATTTCATTTTGCCTTGAAGCATCTGATTTCTTTTTATCGAAACCGTTCAACACTTCCTGCAGTCTCTCTGGCTCACCAGCGTCGTCATCTGGTGCCGTGGTTTTCAAGTCTACCGTAGGTTGCGTACACTTTTCTAGCCGCATCACTGCCACGCTCTCTTCTTCGACTTTTGCAGCCTCTCTTTCTAATTTCTCTTTTTCAGCAGTCTCTTCTATCGTCGCAGTTGCTTCAGCAGTACTCCTCAATTGCTTACTTTCAGTAATCCGTCTAAAAGAATTATTTGAGTCTTTTTCGGGAGTGCCCAGTTTTGCTAAATTCGTGCCGCTAGCATTAGGCGCCGTAGTCAGTACACGGGCATCCTTCTCTGTTGTGCCTTCCAGGGGCAGCCTAATACCTTGCAAACTGTCGTTCACAAAATCGTCCAGGTGAAGCGCAGAGGTGCAACTGGAAAACTCTATGGAACGCCCGTGAATCAATGTTTTCATCGTGATCGGTGAGAGGGGACCACTGGTCGGACGAACATTTTCTATTGTCTCTGGGGAAGGAGACGAGATCCGACTAATTATAGTGGGACGATTTGTTCGCTCGCGAACAGTTCTGGGAGTCTCAGAGGCGGCCACCTCTGGGGCTGCTAGCAAAGATAGCTCCCTAGTTATCTCTTCAGACACTGTGACTTCGGATGAATGCATAGGGGAGAGTTCCGTGCCATAAGGTCTGTCAGCAATGGAGCTTATTGCGAATTCCTCAACAGCCACTGTGACGTCAGCTTGCTCTTCCGGTCTTCTGTTGATTAGGTTTGGTTCCAGTGAATATTGGCAGCTTGAAGCAGGAGGGGTTTCGGCAGATATGGGATGAGAGAGACACCGACGAAGTGGTACGGGTTGCAGTCTTCTCTCGTTCAGAACGGCTGGCGTCGCCTCTGGTCGCTCGATCAAGAGACCATCTTTCTTGGAGACAATAAATTCCGCTTGCAGCGGAACTGACACAGGACACGGACTTGCCGTTCTTGGAGAGACAGCCTGCCTGTCTGGCTCCTCTCTCCTCGGTAGCAGGCATGATTGAGGCTTCGACCCCGTTCCCGAATTTTCTGCCCGAATTTCGCCGCTGCTTCCCACTACTAAAAGACCAGCGCTGACCACAGGCCTCGCTGCAAGGTCTCTCCTGCCGCCACCGTCCGAAGGCCGGATAAAAGCAGAGGCTAGCGTGGGCCCAACGCAACGTTGTGTCGAAGAAATACGCCTTCTCTGAGCCGGCACAGGCGTGCGAACAGCAGAGTCATGAGGGGAATGCTCCTGGAGAACAGTGTGATCTTGCATGGGGCGAGAGGTTAATGGCGTCGCAGTTTTGACCGGGGTCTGGTTCCGCCGCTGTGCTGCTTCGGGTCGTTTGATGCTGCCATCTTTTGCTGACACCTGTCCATCTTTCCTAGAAATGTTCGAGCTTACGGCAGTGGTGTCCTCCCCTTTCACTGCACAGCGAGGAGAAACACGACGGTTCTTCTTCACAGTGCGACGTGCCGAGGCTATCGACGTGCGTCTGTCTTCTATTTGCGCCAACATCTCATCAGTCTTGGGGGGCGGATGGGAGGTGTCCTTTGCCAGGCTCGTACGGCGCTTCGGCACGGGCTTACCATCAGTCGCTGTGTCCTTACCCCCAATAGGCCGGACATCATCGTTCACCACCGAGTCTTTTCTCTTAATCGTCTTCTTTTTACTACCTTTGGTCGGATCTGAAGTAGTCATTGAACTACTGGAACCCTTGGGGACAGCTTCAGCAGTGGAGCGTGACTTGTCCCCGCTGTTCTTCCTCGACTCACCGCGAGGCTTTGCTTTCGGTTGCTTCGCCCCTGGGCCTGATCGCCTTCGAGTAGATTGGCTGGAGTCGGGCGGTGGTCGTTCCTGAGTCTTTCGGGGTGGTACCACCGGGGAATTCATCAGTGTTGGCGAGGTTCGGCAATATTGCGTTGCACCTGGCGAATGAAAGTCTTCTTCTCTACTTCTTCTTCGCTTGTTCAGAAGCACTAAGCGAGTTTTAAAACTACAGCTTCTGACTTCTCCGCATTGCTCGGTTCGGTACAAACCTGGAATAAATGGGTTCGAGCAGTCCCAAATAAATGAAAACATTCTCAAAGAACTGCGCCGGCTTGTTTTGGAAACATCTGTTGCCAAAAATATTTTTAGAATGAGCAAATCAGTGAGGTGGCCTTCGTTATGCGAACTTGCGCCTATTACCCCCGAATATTTCTTCTGCTGGAAAAATGCGGGCGAGCTCTTGTGCAAGTCTTTATGAAATGAATAAAGTCGGGTAATTTTCGTCGCGCAATGTGATTTTCTGTAAATATGTATGAAGAACTGAAAAGTAAAAGAAGAAGATGGGTCGTGAGTAGCGCACCTCTCGAATGAAGGTTTCGCAAAACAGGTGATGGAAATCGTCCAGTACCACAAGAAAAAATTTGGGTGCAAAAATACTTTTCCCGGAGAAATCATCTGGTAACGGAGGGAGAGAGACAATGGATATTGTTCATACCTGGCAAATTGTAAATAAAAATATTGCAGTAACCTGTACGCGATGCCAAATGTTAAGAAGTTTTAATAAAAGTCCATGTATTTAGAGTGCAGTTCGGTAACTGTCGCATAATTAAGACGAAGCAAACATCGCCAGAAAAAAAAAAAAAGAAAATGCATTTTATCTGCAGAAGCCTCGAAGTTGACTATAACTAACTAGCAAAAAACTATATTTAACAAGCTGTATTTAACCATATGATATTTATATTATATTATAAATTATATTATATTATTTATTTAGCTATATTATATTTATCTATATTTAACTATATTTGACAAGCGAAACAGTACAAAGTGAGCGAAAAGGAATACCTGCGAACACACACCCCCCATATAGTCTAGCAGGTGTGTTAAGGCAGTGCTTGCAAATAGCTTCGCCCTGCTTTCATAAACGGTAGGGTTTCGGTTAATGGCCTATGCACTGCAGCATTGTGAAAGCACAGAAAGGATGCAGACACAGAAAGGTGGAAGCACAGCGCGCTTATTTCTGACTTTATTCATGCGAGGAAATAGTCGTTACCCTTTTCACACACAAGTCACATTTCTTTGTACAGTACAGCGAACCGAGACGTACCCATATCGTTTATGTAAATCCTGTTTTCAGTGCTTCCATCAAGACACACAGCTCTCTTAGCTTCAAATAATTCCAAGCATCAGTCGGACGGGATCCCGTCACGTGAATTTTCAATACCGAGCCTGTTTGGCCCGCTCTTTCTCAGCGCTGTTCTTCGGGTGGTTTCATTAGATCGGCGAACGTGTGGCTCACGTTTCACATTACAATATTCAGTCCTAAGGCTTCCCACTTTTCAGAAACTCGAAAAATACGGACTCGAAACGACCTCTACGCAGCAAAACCACAGCGATTTCTAGAACGCTATAGCGATGGCCTGGGTGAAAATGCCTCAAGTACGCCCGGTTCTACGTCACTTCCGGCAACCTGTAATGGCCGCCCTTTTTCTGCTTTCAGTTCCGAAAACGCCGATTTTAGAAACCAGATTCTTACCTACTCATATCAAAAGTGTCTCTCATATTTTGCTTTTAGCACTTTATCTTGATGTACTACAGGAAAATTGTTTTCATTAGCAGCTGAAATTTTCATTGCAGTTAGCCTTTATGGCCCCGCAATGCAGAAAATCCGATATATTCGGCGTTGGCTTCGGCGTTGTGACTGAAAGAGACGGGCATGACTATGGCATGCGACATGGCCGTGCACTGTTTCTTTGATGGTTTGTGTAACATAGCAAGACCACATGATATCAAAACGTCCAGGGATACATGCCAAATCTGGTTGTTTATTTGAGGCGGAATAAGAACGGGATCAACCTCCCTGGGCTCTTCGATTCCCAATCAGGCACGCCACTCTGAAGGCCATATATGCAGGCACGTTCAACGCCGTGGTTAAAGTGAGGATTTATGTCTATTTCATGGTGTCACCTAAACGACCGGTAACTGGACACTGTGGTAGCGTAGTTCATGTTAATAAGAATGTGCGAGCAGGAACTGCCTGTACGTGAAAGAAGAACCGCAGACGAGAGCCATACCAGGCAGCAAAAACCATCTACCCAATATTGGGCCTGTGTTGCCAATGTCCGGCCCTTCATAAGACCAGTGCATTACCAACACATTGCAATATTGGCCCCACTTTGGGCCCATAGTTTGCACTGTTTGGGAATTAATTGTGTATCGTGTCATACTCAGAAAGGCGCAGCTTAAGTGTCCTCCAAAAGCTTTTTTTTCTCTCTCTCTGCACTTTGCCACCTCCAAACCATCACAGGTGGCAGGTCGAATTTCGCAGCGACTCTTCCGTGCCCCAACCTTGGCAGGTGACAAGGTTGTACTCGACTGACACAACCGGCCTCTTGTATTTGTTTGATGACATGAAAGAATTCTACAAGAGGGCTAGTAGTAGCCCTCCACTGGGCTACTTCTGTGTGGGATATGATATGTGACCGCTGACTGCGGCCGCTAATGCAAAGGTGCAGATGGCAACATATGTACTTGTGCATTGGCGGCTAGAGGCCGCGGTAAGCTACGGGAGGTTTTAGGGGTGTGGCCGCGGTAAACAATACCAGAATCATATCTGCCATCGTAGTGAAAGAGTGCCTATGAAGGCTTATTTACTTCAGACGTCAGAGCAGTGCGTGAACAGGTACTGAGAACGATAAGGATGAAAACGTTCTGGGTGTACTGAAGTCCTACGGAGGATGATAGCTTTAACTAGACTCAAGAGCGTATATAACAGCTATATATGGGAAGTTTACGCATGCAGAATGTTATCATGTAAGAAACTGACACGTTATAAGCGTTGAAAAAAAATCGCTTTGTTAAGGGCATTCCGCGTGAGATCATTCCTGCTTTGCGCTCGCAGATTGCAGTAAGTAGTTTCAGAAATTAAGGACGCGGTTCCTGATAATAGTAAGAGTGCAGTATATGTTTTGTTGGTCATGTTGACTTATATTTAAAACTATTTCGTCTTACATGAAAAAAACAAAAGCGCTGGGTATATTTAATTATATTTCGAAGCACAAGGCTTGCTCAAATAGCGTCAATGAGTACGGAAACCGTCACTTGAGAACAATGGCGCAGTTATAAAATATACGGGACAGCTATATGTTTCTTTGTACTCCGTCGTGCGCTGAATAAAACGCACAAACTGCCATCACTCCATGTGCTTTACAAGCTTTTAATTCAAACTTATTCGCCAGCTCTACAGCCTTGGAATAGTGTTGATTCCAACTAATTAACTACACTAAAATAAATCAGAGCACTGCTTTGTAGACTTGTCTGATTCCTAACAAAGCTGCCCTACTGAAAAAATTGTATGAGGCAATAACTTTCCATTTTCTCACACAATCTCACTCAATTCACATAAGAAATCACATACAAGTCGCATATATTTGCGTAAGGTCTCATAGTTTCTTGTACATTATCACAATTATGTACGAAATTTTATGATAATGATGTGAGCCGTATGAGAGTCTATGCGATTAGATGAGATTTTATGAGGTTATTGCCCCGTAGAACTTTTGGTTTTTTCAGTAAGGTGATTCCATTAAATACTTCTAAAATTTCACTTGTTACTAACTTCTCGCTTTCAAGTGCATAACATACTGTGCAAAGAGCGCTCACATAGGTGATAGCTTCGTTTACGCTTCACCGAGGCAGCTGTTATTCTGTCGTCTCTTGTTTGTTTCTTCGCAAAAACAAATCGCCAAAGAAACCTAGAAAATACTTTCGAAATCAAAACTATACAGAGAGAGTTAACGGGGAGAGGAAATGGAAGGCATTTTGCTTTTCCACTCAATCCAATCTCGCATCCTGCCGCCGCTAGATGCGCCATCTGTCGCGACCGGAAATTTTCATCTCTGACTGAAAAGAGCTGAAGCCAGATAGCAAGCGTCGGATTGCGAATCGCATCAGCGTTTCTCGAGGAAATGAGCGATTTCAGCTCGACGTTCTGAGCACTAAACTGGGACGGAAACTCCTGATTGCTTTTCTCCAAGAGCCGAGCCGGCAAAATTGAGTGCCAATTCAATGGAAAAGCTTCTGCACTCATAGATGTGGACTTTCACGGCATAGATATTTTCTTTAAGAAATGGTGCCGCTCTATGTCTGGTAGTTTAGTTCATTCCAAGCCTGGTTGTTTATTAGTTTAACTCTTTCCTTGTCTCTCACTCTGTCTCTAATTCTTTGTTGATGCCTCTCTATCCCTCCCATCTTCCTCCTCCTCACTCAGGACGAAAACACTTCAGGCACTCATTCTTGGACAATAAAACGTTCGTATTGTGCTACCATTCATGCAACAAGCATCCAAACATTAAACTCAACTTTTCTATACCGACGTGCACCCTTTTGCCGAATCTCGCACAGTAAGTCAAAGGCTTCGAGGGCATTGCAGAGATCTGTATTGGAGAAATACGAAAGCATGAGCATTGGCTGCTCTTCAGTAGCTCCTAGAGCGTCATGATTTGCTTTTGAGTGTCGTTACTGGACACTAGTCATGGTCATGACTTTGATTGGCCTGCACAAGTCGGGGACTCTACATTCTTGCACATTAGATCTCCGAACTGACTGGCTCATGGCAAGTGAATATAACTCACGACTAAACTATAATGACTGTATAATATGAACATATAATATGAATATATAAGGTTGACATCAGAAAGACCAATGTATTTATGTATCCATACTTGTGAAAGCGCGATACGACATTTAATTTTTCGGAAGAGAAAGGTTAATTTCGATGCTTCATAAAATGCGACTTGTGCCAGAGGTCGCCGTAAGCAATTAGGCATGTCGTCATTTCTGTGCCTTCGTGTGTCCCTGCATACGTATTCTCCAGTTGTTCCTTTTTTATGTTTTGTTCTTGTTTTGTTGGTTGTTACTTAATTACATTTATATTTTACTGTAGAATAATAAAGGCGAGCATTAGTCCTTTTTTGTTCCGACTGTCTCATAAGAGACCTACTTAAAAACCTGAGCAGACGAGAGGACACTGCACTTCGAATGTGTCGTCTCAGTTCGTGTGATGGGGCTTCTCTTCTGTACGAAAAACATCCTTGGAGACATCAGTGATTATGATAAGGACCGTCGGATCAGCCGCAGTGAGCAGTCGAGAGTCAAGGTGCTTTCAAACTAAAAGAAAGAGTCGGCTACGCGAAATTCAACTGCACGAAGACAAAACGCGATAGGTTTCGTAACCAAACCGAACACCTTTGCTAGATGAACAAAACAAGTATTTGGCAGTATCGCAAGCGTACGACGAAAACATCAAGGCCATTTAGAGACAAATGAAACGCAGCGTTTATCATAAAGATGTGATTATCACTTGGCGTGAGAGCTACGTGTCTAAAGGTGTCCACAAATATCAAAAGGCTATGCAAGTTGCGTTTACGATCGCCCTAGAGTAAAGACAGTACCTTGTCACTGCACATGATTATTCGCATATTTCTTCTTTCTTAAGGTTGCTCCTAACATTCAATAACAATATTTGTCGCTGCTCTACCCACATTTATTTGCGTTCAGCTCATCGTTCACATAGCCTATAGCGAGTTCGCAAGTTTATTTCTGCTTTATGTCGCACTTCACACTGTCGGTCCAAATGGTGCCAGTGAAGCCGACAGAATCTTGCTGCTTAATTGTCGCTGCCTTCTCACCAGTCGTGACAGTGCCATCTAGTGTGGACAAGCTGTAGTAAACAAACCAGCCAACATAAAACACGGTCCCAAGGACAGCACATATTGACTCTGGCTTCCGAGCAAAGCCTAAATCACGTAACCTCGGTTGCATTCATATCTGCTTTAGTTCGGTGAGCCACTGCCTGCATGGCACCCGATCAGTCTCCCTTTAAAACGGGGACCACGTAGCCGTTCTTCAGAGGAAGAACAGGAGCCGCTTGTCCTAAACTTCCAGCAGATTCTACGTGATGCACCCACACGAGTTGTCTCACGTTAGGCACCATGAGCACTTCAAAGAGTACGCCGCATAGAAACCACAGCGGAGCGTACTCTAGGGTCACAAGTCCGGCAAAGTTGTACTGGAAGTCACTGTAGTCCCAGGGACACCATCCCATCGCCCTGAGCACAAATCCCGTGGTGAACTCCCAGACGTAGATCCACAAGGTGTGGGCCAGTGCCCTGGCGGGAAGCACAAAGCCCCGTGTATAGAGGAGGTCGTTGATCTTCTCCATGGCCATGCAGGAGACGGAGTAGATTACGAGGCTCCAAACGCTGCTGTGGCCTCGGAGTTCGAGGCTGCCGGAAGCCACAAAGTTCCAAGCGGCCGTGAACGTCACCTCGATGAGGTACCCGTGCAGCGCGTACAGGTACAGGCGGCAGGCCAAGGACAGCGGACGCCATGGGGTGCTCTTGCCAGAACCCGCCGGTCCTCCGGTAGGAGCCATCTCGTACTAACCTCCAGTTATGTTAACCTGAAAGAGCAAGTTGAAGACGCTTGTTTTATTAAGCCACATCCCCAGCCGAGTGAGGTGCACTGCGCAACTGTCTTATTTCAATGATCCACGCTTAGGTCAGTAGTTTGCCTAATTTCCCAATCAGTTTTGATTCTGTGAAACGGACAACTGTCATTCTCAGTGATTTCATTCTCAGGCCACTCCCTAGCCGAGACACTGAGGAAGTTTCGGACGCGGTTGTCACACGGGATGAGGCACAGGATACGTATCAAGACATTACCAAATATTACAAGGAGCTCAGAACTACCTCCACACGTCTCGCTCAGCCGAGAACAGGCTATACCACGTGGCGTCGCCTCCAAATTCGTTCGCGGCCAAACCCCTGGACTTATTCCAATATATTTCTGGCATCGTAAATCCGTTCTGCTATCTGTGCGACGAGCCTGCCACCTTAGACTACATAATCTGGGACTTCGCGGAGGATCCGCCTCCGGCAGATCTGGTCGCATCGCCCTCGCTTGAAAAACAGGAAGTTGTAGCTGTTTTCGCTATTAATCACCCGGACGTCCGGTTCCGGGCCATGGGAAGAGCGCAAGAGGTCGCCGACCGACTTCAACTGCCGGCCACCCGGAACGGCTGAGAAACTCCACTATTACCATCTCACTGACAAATAAAGTTCTCTCTCTCTCTCTCTCTCTCTCTCTCTCTCTCTCTCTCTCTCTCTCTCTACAACTACGTTCCCATTCCCTTGATAGCCAATCTTTCACACCACATTTTACGTGTTTAAGGCAGGCTCAGATATTACCGGTATCTGCCCTTCTGCGCATCCTAACTGAATAACTTTCCTCGTCCTAACGTTCGCTACTTAAGAGGTTTCGGTTGCTTGTAAACAGTTTCTAGAGAGAGAAAAAAAGAAAGAAACACTTTAATTAAGGACGCAGATTGAAAAATTAATCGTTCAACGTATCATGTGCCCAGTCAATCAAGGCACGCTGGTCTTCAGTCTGTGTCAACTATACAACCAGAAACTCCGGGAGGGGGCTGAAGTATATAAGCCGACCCGTACGACTTGGTATGATTGGTCTCGCGCCCAAACATTGCACCGCACTCGAAAGCTTCGTTAAAGCAAGACTACTGCGGAAAGTGAACGTTGCTGGAGAAGAAAAGAGTATATGTCCTTTGGGGAACGAAGACAGACGCTGCTTCTGGAGTCTCGACTGGCCATCTTCACTGACTATATAAATGTGATTTTCACTAAGCAGTTTTCGTTAAAGCCTCCAGCGGAAAATTAAATGAAGTTTGGTCGCGCCTGCTTGGCTACAGACCATTCTCATCGTCGTGCGCCGGGCAATAATTTACAAAGCAGAGCTGAGACTCCGTGGAATCTCCAAAGACGTCCTGTTGAAATCTGTGTAATATAAATAAGGGCGGTTAGCTGTTTTCACATTATTCCTAGGCACGGTATATTTTCGGGGAACACAACGCATATAAACGCAACGTCAAATGAAGTCAGGGACACAGACAGGCAACCACATACCTATCCCTAATCTTACCTTCGTTTTCTTCTTCGTGTTTACTTCAACGGGAATTCGGGACAGCTCCCAGCTAGCACTGATGCGTCTTGCAGTAAATGAAGCTTCAATAGCATATGTCGCGTTTTCTTCGTGCAACTAGTCGTAACAGCGGACTATAGATATCTTTAAAGCGCTCAGGTTCCAGGTATTACAAGCGTCCAGAGCAGCTGCGTCTTGACGCATGCCCTAAAAATACGCACCCACTAGCGTAAAAAAGCGCGTCGCGAGAGCTTCCCAGCAGCAGGTTTGCCTGCCGGGCTGTGAATGGGCCGTGGGGCCATTTTCGGCGGCTTGCCGCTATGGTACCATATTGCCGCTTGTCACGGGATGTGCATGGAGACCAATGAGAGACATCCGAGTTGGTCGCGTGAGAATCATCAGCTTGCTGCAGCCTCTTGTTACCTCCAGCAGCGCAGGCGATGGAACCGCACTCCCTCCCCAGAATTATGGACAACGACCGACTTGAGTCAGCCTCTTTAATGGAGATCGCTTTCACGTGCCTGGCGTGGCAGAGTTTTCCGCGAACCACTGCTATAGCCGTACTTTTCCCGGCGGTCATTGTGCCGTCGAGGTTTCGCGCGCGTTTTCCTGCCAGTGTGTCCGTACCTCAATATTTCATTCGAAGCCGTTTCGTGTTTAGTGAATGGACGTCTGAGGTGACGGTGAAAGTTTGGAGCCTATTCACGAGACAAAAACTTTATTTAAAAAAACGTACAGCTGTGATCATTATTTTTCTACGGCTTAACATAGAGCAGGGACTCTACGTTCTATTGTATAATACGTGTTTGTCGAAAAAGAAAACAAGAAAATTGTCCATTGTAGTGGTTTTCTCAACATGTTGTTCCCGCAACAGCCAAAGAGTCCACACGCGCGTACAGGTCGAGTGGCAATCGTATAGTCTCAAGGTGCACCGCACAGATCGAGAGATTCTCATATCGAACCTTCGCTAAAGCCGTGTATATTTTTTTTTTTTCATGCGTCACGAGGTAGTAAACTAAGTGAATTAGACCAATGTCCTTAACTCCTGGTAACTATAGATGTCTTGTTCCCCAAGCGCACCGTGTACCCTTGAACCAGATACAGATGGCGCGGGTATCCCAGGTCCGTTGTCAACAGCAGGATGATACACCACCATGACATCAAAAGGGTGATTCAGCATAAAGCCGTGGAGGAGGAGGAGGATGAGGAGGAATGCGAACAGGATATGAAGAAACAGAGAGTGTGGTCTCCTTCCAGGCAGAGAATTCCCCGCGCAATGACTGAAAGTATGAATTTCAAGGCGAGGAGAGAAATTGAATGTAGATGGTAGAGGAGCCATGCGCGATGTTCAATCCGGAATGCTCGGGTACGGAGAGTCACAGCGGTTGAAATGCCGACGACAAACTTCAGACATCTCTGCGACTTTAGCACAATGCTGACTGCAGTCAGTCTTCAGTCACTAAAAAGCCTAGTGTGCCATCTTTCATCAGCCCGTAGGGCCTTGAGAAGTTTTCGCCATCAGTCAGCATACCGATCTAACGATGGGCACAGTGAGAGTAAAACATTACTGATTAGAATAAATTTACGCTCACTGACTTACCAGTGCAAGCAAGCGGCCTCTTAACGCATGTATCCGAGATTTATCAACAACTTGTCGCTTTGGTCGGATATTGCTGGTTGTAGTCCACTCATCTACAGCTGTTGAAACACGTATTCCACACTCAATTTCATTGAAGAATACCTCGGTTGTAGTCCTTTTCATTCAATTTGACTGGCTGCCTCCTGGCATGTAGCAGAGCTAGGTCCACATATAATGCGTCACAGTTTCATCGAACTACTCACTGCGCTCAAGAGCTTCATCCTTCAAGCCATTTTTCTAAAACCTAGGACTGCGCATGCCCTAACTAAGCTTGAAGTCTCAGCGGTGACGAACACGGAAACGAAAGTCTCTTTCAATGTACAAACTGATGTCGGCAATAGTTTGAAAATAACACCGCACTCTATTCACCCCCGCAAACCTAGGGGGAGAACTCCTGTAGCAGCGAGCCTGCCTTATCGCCACATAAAAATCGATATAGATCTTACATCCTGTAAACAACGCGACCGTAAGCGGCCTGGACGGTTTAGTAACTCCAAGTCAACACTGAAACCATAGTGGTGACCTTGTGGTCGGCCCAAACATTGACCGTTGTTCACGTGCTCCTCATGTTGTTTAGCAAGTGTTTAACGCGAAAAAATCGCGTTATTATCTTAAGCATTTCTATTTAGGGCACTGAGTCGAGTGAGTAATCATAAATATGTGAAAGATATTGCAAGAGTGCATTGTGAGATGTCCGTGCATTAAATCGATCACCACGCCGTGACAGTGCAGCAGTTAGGGCCTTCGACTGCTGTGGCCAAGGATGCGGGATCAAATCCCGGCCGCGGCGGCCGCTTTTCGAAGGAGGCGAAAAGCAAGGAGCCCGTGTGCTGTGCGATGTCAGTGCACGCTACAGAACCCCAGGTGGTCGAAATTTCTGAAGCCCTCCACTTCGGAGCCTGAGACGCTTTGGGAAGTTCAACCCCATAAACCAAACCAAACCAACCCGCATAAAATGAATAACGGTTCGGCGAGCACATGATCCAGCAATGCACTCACGCGTCACGGCATGCTTGCTCCTGGAGCAGAATTTCCTTTTCCAAAAAACAGCGCATCTAATGCTCACAATCTAATAACTGATAACCGAGGCGAGGTATCCCTGAGCTTCCTCTATCTGTGTGATGAGTTTCAGATAATAACTGATAACCGAGGCGAGGTATCCCTGAGCTTCCTCTATCTGTGTGATGAGTTTCACATAATAACTGATAACCAAGGCGAGGTATCCCTGAGCTTCCTCTATCTGTGTGATGAGTTTCACATAATAACTTATAACCGAGGCGAGGTATCCCTGAGCTTCCTCTATCTGTGTGATGAGTTTCACATAATAACTGATAACCGAGGCGAGGTATCCCTGAGCTTCCTCTATCTGTGTGATGAGTTTCAGATAATAACTGATAACCGAGGCGAGGTATCCCTGAGCTTCCTCTATCTGTGTGATGAGTTTCACATAATAACTGATAACCGAGGCGAGGTATCCCTGAGCTTTCTCTATCTGTTTGATGAGTTTCACATAATAGCTGATAACCGAGGCGAGGTATACCTGAGCTTCCTTTATCTGTGTGATGAGTTTCGCATAATGACTGATAACCGAGGCGAGGTATCCCTGAGCTTCCTCTATCTGTTTGATGAGTTTCACATAATAGCTGATAACCGAGGCGAGGTATACCTGAGCTTCCTTTATCTGTGTGATGAGTTTCGCATAATGACTGATAACCGAGGCGAGGTATCCCTGAGCTTCCTTTATCTGTGTGATGAGTTTCACTCGACTTTTAATTAGCATTCACTGACTCTGAAAGGAATAAGCCGAAGCCGTAATCTCGGATATGAACGCCCTCTGGCTGCCCGAATGCCGTCGTATTGCGGCTCACGAACGATTGCATCGAGGAGCCTTCTTGTGCAGCCGAGATAATGTGACTTGGATGATAGAGACATGGACACGCCACTCGCTCTAAACAGAGCATAAGTCTATCACGTTCCAGGGTTGTCAATTCATCCCATTACATATCATCAGAATCTGCTTGTGTGGACAACGCAGACAACCTGTCGAAAGAGTGAAGCGCCCACAGGACAGCCTCGCGAATGCTGCACGACATAGGATAACAGTTGCTAACTGATTCCTCATCTCTTTCTGTGACCGATTTATATTTTCGAATTTGAATGCCCAGCTTCTTTACATAGCTCACAAAGTTTATCACGAAAAATAAAAGTTGTAGTAAGTTCAACGGCACTTGAGCTGGTTCGCGTCTATTGTATTCGTCGACTCGCACCAAGCGGCGTTTTAGTGCAAGATGAAATAGCAGAAAATTGTGTTCTCGTCATCTTCTAGCATTTCTTAGTTCACACCGGAGTACTTAATAGCATCCTAGTAAATCTTAATTAGCTCGTTCAAGCTTAAAGCATGGCGAAAGAGAGGAGACAAACAGACACGACCACTGAAAACCGGTCGGAATAAACAGCAAGGTTAGAACTTACCACCAAGTCCCAAGAAGCGACACAACCTTGCAATTTATTATAGATGTTATAAGGGTTACTATTTCCTAACGAAGCATCGTGGCCAACGTGCGCACGAGATTCAAGAAGCATTCATCACCAGAAGAAAAAAAAAAACGTTGTGCGATGGCGCCATTCATCACCGTTTCCATAGGAAATCGCATTTTTAGGTCGCCAAGTTTCCGACGCGCACTTTTCCGATAACTTTAGCTGTCTGATGTGCGCGTTGCGAATTTTGTTTCAGCTTGTTTACGCATGTTTTGATGTCGTTTTGCGATTGCATTAGTTTTGTGTTTCCCTTTCGCAGTTACCCAAAACAAGCGGACTGGGCACGCTCTTTTCAATGTCTCATGCCACGCTCTCGCATTTCTTTGTTTTTATTTTCATGGCGTGAAAACCTACGCATGTTTTGCGCTTCTTTAAAACAAAAACCACTACTTGATATTCAGCGCTTGTAATGACAGCTTCCTAGTGTGCAGTCCTTCGTTCTGTTTTAATTAGTTTCACTCGTACTAATTAGCATCTACTTAAGCTCCACCAAACGGCTGTACAGCAAAGAAATAGGCATTATAACTTTCCTCAGTCGTAACTCTGAATGTGGTGAGCAGATGTGTAGCGTGCCACACAGCCCCCAATACCAACGCCAAGCGCAAACTTAGTACCCTGCTAGACTTCATGTCGGAGTCTGGCGCCCTCAACCTCACCTAACCCACCCCCTTTCCCCCTAGGCCTCAGGTCATCCTCATGAATAAAGGTTTATGTATGTATGTTCCTCAGTCGTCCTTCGCGCTCAGGCGAATGCTGATCAGCAATTATCTCCTCGAGCAAAATGCACTCAGCCTTAGGGGATTCCCCTAAATACGACAGACTGAGTACTGGGCATTTGGCCATCGAATCCCAGCTTTTAATGCAGTGCGGGGCTGGCATTCCCCCATCATCCAGAGTATGCGCTTATACCCGCCGCACCGAACACGTTTGCATGCTCCTCCGCTCGTTCGTGACGTCACCGTGCGGGCGTTGCGTCACGGGTGATTGTTTGCGGAAAGTCATCAGGCTCCGCGGCAGCGAGAGGGTTTCGAGGAAAAAGCCTCGCGATGCGCCTGAAGCGAAAGCGCGATGAAAGATTTTGTGCGGGTCCTTTTGAAGCTCCGGCTCGTGAGATTGCTGCGAGTCGCTTTTCCTATGGCGCTCCAGGTAAACCTCCACTCCCACGCATTTTAACTTATATTTCTCTTTGTTATCCGTAAGTTTTGTATTCGGCTTGCCCACATAGCCCCGCCGGGGTGGTGCAGTAGTAAGACGCCCGACTACTGTGCCGGAGTACCCGGGTTCAATCCCGACCACGGCGGCTGCGTTTCTATGGAGGCGAAACGAAGATGCCTCCGTGTGCTGTGCGATGTCAGTGCACGTTAAGCTACAGAGCCAGTAGCAGGCCCGTGCATTTTCTTTTCCTTCTTCCTACAGCCACAACAACAACAACAATGCCTCATACTGTCGTTAGCAAATGTGCCCGCGTTTTGGGTGCGTGCCTTATATGGGCATATGCAATCACCATTGAATCAATTCTTAATCAATAGCAGTCGAAAGATCACCAGGTGATCGAAATTACTCCACAACCCTCCACTACGGCTCCCCTTTCTCTTTTTTCGCTTTCACTCCCACCTTCCTCCCTTCCCTTACGGCGCGGTTGAGGTGTCCACGAAAGCAAGTGTCACAGATACTGCGCCTTTCCCTTCCTGTGAACCGATTATCAATTATTGCCCGCACAGATCTCTCAAATATGCTTACATTTAAAAACGCAACTGTATACTTCTTTTGTCTTTACATCATCACCGCGTCACGCAAATTCGGTCGGTGTGTTGTGCATATATGAATATGCATGTATGCATACATATATCAAGAGTATCAAATTACCCCCACCGGCGTGGCGCTGTAGTTACGGCGCTCGACAACTGTTCCCAAGGACGCGGGATCGAATCCTGGCCTCGGCGGCAGCTTTTCGATGGAGGCGAAATGCAAGGCGCCCGTGTGCTGTGCGATGTCAGAGCACGTTAAAGAACCCCAGGTGGTCGGAATTTCCGCAGTCCTCCACTACGGCGTCTCTCATAGCCTGAGTTGCTTTGAGACGCTAAACCCCACAAACCAAACCGTATCAAATTACATTCTTGTACATGACCTCAGCCACGTCGAAGCAATTTTTTTTTTTCCTAGTTAGGCAAACGGTGTTGCACGATAATAAGAACGCATCTGCAAAGAAATATGTGAGGCAGTGTCAACCTTCGTGTTGTCTTTCTTCGTGGTTTTCGCCACTCTCGTGTCACAATGTAATCCATGTTCATCTTGAAGAGATATTCACACGGTGCATGCAGCATGCGTTAGCAAGCTTGACAGTGCTGAAGCGGCAATTCAAAGAAATCTAAGCGAACTTCCAGCGAAATTCAGCCGCCATGTGTTGCCCTTGCTGGTCTCCCTATATGAATACGTGCATGTAGACAGACCTGCCCGCCGATATAGGCCTGGAAAGCATACGCTTAAAAGGCTACGCCGGCATCAAGCACTTCCACAAACTGCATACACAGCTTGGCTCGTGAAAACGGCAGAAATGCATAAGCTTGGATAAGTTAGCCCCTAACTGCAGCAACCCGAAGAGACAAGAAAAAGAGCAAGGACGCAAGAGCGCTGCGTGCACTGAATTACAGATCTCCGGTGACGCCAAAGTTTGAAAAGCATAAAACTTAGAAATGCTTGCCTGCTCAGTGGAAAACGTGACGTGAATAAACGTTCCGACTGCTGTCTGAGCAATGGCATGATGGCCTCATTTGTATTAAGTCTACATGTACTGTAAGTATACATCTCCTTTACGTACTCCTGGAGACTGCGTAAACAAAATATGTCGCAGTCAGCGTATACGAGCTATCTTCGCTGTCGTAGCCTACACATCTCACCTTGCTGTTTTACACGAAGTGGCATAATCCGAGCGCACTGTCCAGGCGCGGCGACCACGTCGGAGAGCGCGGCCTTGTACGTCACATCAGCACAGGCCAGCACTGCAGAGGCACACGCAAGCGCGAGCGCGCGCGCGCATGTACACGCAACGAGTGGGGCGGCCGAGTCGTTGTCGTCACCCCATATCATCGGACGGGGGGTCCCCTTCCTGCTGCTATGTCGGCCCGCTCCGGCGCGAAGGACCGGCGCTGCAGGCCCACCCAGAGATCACTGCGTTCGACCGCGCGTGCACACCGCCCAGTTCGATCAAACTAATACAGCCAATTTCTTTTTTTGTTCCTTTCTCTTTCCGCGCTGTGCGCCGGTGTGTGTCCGGGAGCCATGCGTAATGCATATCTAGCGCCGCAGGGGACCTCCTCCTCCTCATCTCTCTCCTCCTTCCTGCGTATGCGATTGTTGTCCCCGATGCAGTCTACGCGCCATCCAAGCTAGAGGGGGTCGCAGCCTTGGAACGCAGCTCACGTCTTTCGTCCGCTCCCGTTTCGCTGGTGGGAGACGCGACGCCGGCGATACGCAGAACGCTGACGTCGAAAGCGACGGCGCTGTACTGCGACTTAGAAAGCGCAAGACAGGGCAATGAACAGACTGTTTTTCGTGCATATTTAGAATTTAAAACAGCAGTTAATATGCCTTTTTGCTAACTTACTATACGCTTCCTCAATTCATGAATTGCATTGTTATATCTTTCAAAAGGCTATGTTTTATTGCGAAAACAATACTACGTCAGGCGGTTGCTGCGTACCGTGTCCGGGTCCGAATTTAGATAGAAGAACGCTCGGTCAGCCCTAACGCTATCGCTCCATATTCGGTTCAACAGCGTAGCAGCGTTGAACCATTCTTAATTTTTGTTTTTTAGTTTGTGATTGAAAGCCCCAAAACGACTCATACTGTATAATTTCAACCACCTGGGTATTTTTTTTTTTTTTAATGTGCACTCACATCCCACTGCACATGGGCGCCTTGTGTTTCTCCTCCATCGAAATTCCAAAGGTCCAAGTCTGTAATTTGTATCGGCCAAACTATCGGTTAGGACCGTCCTAACCAAGACGGTCCTGCTAAGCAAGACCGTTCTGATTAGCTGAGATGATAGAGCGACTGCCCCGGAAAAGCGGTGGTCCCGGGTTCGATTCCAGGATCAGGACGAATTTTTCTTTAACTACGAAGTTTCTGAGAAAGCTGTGTAGCTTTCCTTTTTAGCCGTATGGTTGCGCTTGAGTGGATGTCAAGGAGTAATTACTCCCTTATTACAAATCTACTCCACCTTGGGGGATACTCCTAAGTATTCGACCAGTAATCGATTACTATTCGAACTTTATTTCCATATCACGAACTCGCTCTGACGCCTTGCTTCAATTCTCTTTACACGTTAATTTTCAACGGGAGTTGTTTTTAAATGTTGTCGCTGATTTTTCAAAGCTTCCTTTTCAAAACATCGTCCGCTACGCTGAAAACTATCTCAATGTAAGCGCTATATAGAGCGTTGTTGCACCGTATGAACACTTGCGCAAAGCTTCAATACCAGTTTCTACATCCTCTATGAAGTGCCGCACTTCGTTGGAGGCATCGTAAAAAGGCGTTCCAAATAAGGGCCCTGAAAGGCTTGAAACTCGTCTGTGTGTGTTTTCCTGGGAGCACCAGACACGGCTTCTAGTGTGGACTCAAAGCAAGGCCGGTTCAATTCTTCGGCCAAGAGCTGGTGGAGCTCCTACAACGTCATCGCGACACGCAAGGCAGTCATGTGCACCGTAGTGCGACCAAACAATTCGACCCAATCACGTTGTCACGGACGCTTCGCCCCTGTATAGTTTTAAAGAAAGAAATAATTGATTGTCGATGATGAATTACTAAAAAATGATTATTAAATTAACCTAAAGGTTACTGTCTGGTAAAGTAATAAATTCGTTACAAAATTACACAAAACTGTGATTAATTACAGGTAATCAATTACGTACAACTCTGATTTAGAAACCCATAACGTCTTTGAGTTCTCTACGTAGTCTGCAGTCCACCGTTGAAATCAGGTACATTTCAGATGAAGTCACTGCAACTGCAATTGATTACTTGTTTTCTGTAACGTGCACAAGGCTGTTCTCCAATCCCCAATCAATAGGTGAAGCGACATAACTACAACAATCGTCAGCTTACCCACACTCGGCAACGTTGACGCTGCGAATTTGGCTACATTGCTCAGTGCTATCACTTGCAGCATCGCAACGTTTGTCAAAATGTTGAGAACTATAATGGTGTTCTGGTTTCGAAATCCAAATTTTAAAGCGAAAGCATTTAATGGCTCATACTCAAGGTCATGACGCTGTCCGACCAGCCACGAGAAGCGTCACACTTCTTCGCGAGATCCTGAGGAATACCGCGAGATTGTGACGTCTACATCTGGTGACGTCATCGGTCAGTCTACCGTGAGCAAGATAGAAATAAACATAAATCCTTTCGCTACCGGCCGGGAATCCAACCTTCATCCCTTGGATCCCCAGCCGAGTAACTTTAACCAACTGCACCACGCCCGGGATATTTTTTTTTTTTTTTTCATTTTTGCATAGAAGTACTTCAAGCAACATCTCGCAACCTGTCACACATACAGTCGCACCTGCATCGAGCTCTCCCTCTGCCCACACATCAAAATTCCGGGAGACAAATATGGATCGAGAAAAGTTAACCAGGCAGGAGGTCGATCCTGCGAGGCATATACTCCCCGCACCATGGCACACTGTTCTCTGAACAGAGACTTCGATGAACGTGGTGGCTCTGCGTGGCGATATGTCGTCAAACGTACATCATAATGCCCCTTGTCTACCGTGAGGATGATAGTTGCGATGACAACGACGCTGCGATTAGTGATAATGACAATGGTGATATTAGCAATGCTAATGACGGTGCATTTAGCTGATAATAATAATGAGAGCAAATCTGATGCACCGTGTGAACCAGCAACGCTTAGGATTTCGCATTTCTGCAGTTTAGATGCCACAGTGCTCTCGGAATTTTTTTCACTTGTGACATATATGTGCTGCGTTTTAAAACGTCCTCTATCCCGCGAGCTAATTATTATCGCTTCTAATTCCATGCGAAGATGCCGCCCTGTGAATGATTAAAGGACAAACACTTTTCTAGTAGCATAACCCAGCGTATTGTCCGAGTAAACCTTGTTACCCGGCTAGTTAGTGTGCTCAAATTAGGTCACCTAATTGCCAAAGGCGTGTATAAAGGTCCGGCCAAACTATCAGTACGCGATGTTGAGCACTTAATTAAGCGTATCAGTCAACATCAATGAATAAGTTGCGGTTCTTAACAGGGTTGTGACTACCATATTCATCCGTATCATCTAAAATAAAAAAAAATTAGCCTCTCGTGCATTAAAAAAATAGATTAGCGAGCACCACCGCGTCAACATCTCGCGGACGCGGATTAGAGAATCGTTCAAATGCGCGTATCGATGCCTGCCCGATTTTCTCCCGACCGGATCTGCTGCACTGCGCTGCCTCTTGAAGGCCTCTCACGCTCGCGTTTACCTTGACCCACGGGCAGGCATCGATCCTTACATACAGGGCGGCTGGACGACCGCCCTTCTACAGAGGTCCTTCACGAAGACCCCCGGGGATATTAGCGCGTGCACATCGGGCGCAGCGGGAGCGTATCGATCACTAAGCAGCAGGCCCAATCGCTGACAAAAGTAGGAGAGAGAGAGAGAGAGAGAGAGAGAGAGAGAGAGAGAGAGAGAGAGAGAGAGAGAGAGAGAGAGAGAGAGAGAGAGAGAGAGAGAGAGAGAGAGAGAGAGAGAGAGAGAGAGAGAGAGAGAGAGAGAGAGAGAGAGAGAACTTTTATTTGTTCAACAGAGTGACTATCCGCTCTTCGGAGGTTAGACCCAGAAGGTGGGACAGCCGCCTTTGTTGGAGGCCGGTAGTTCTTGGACTCCGGCGGCATCTTCGGCCAGTAGAACAATTTCTTTGGGCTCTTTGGCCTGAGCTTCGCAGATTTACTTTCACCAGTGATTCCACAGATGGTCCGAGGTCACCTTTGTTACGAAAGTAGGTGAGAGAACTTCGGCTCGCGAAAAGATGCCCGAAAAACCAGATTTCGGCGCATTTTCCCGGCATGCATCACGAGCCGTCAGAAAAGAAAAGGAAAAGCAGTTCACACAATGTGTTTTATCTTCTTTCATTCCATGACCCCGTTTTTATTTTTGTTTTCTATACGGTTGCTAAAGTTATTGCTTGGAAGTTTTTTTAGTTCTGCGTTGTTGTTGTTGTTTTTTTTTGTTTTTTTTTTTTTTGCTCTAGACGCCACATGGCGAATAAACGCACCAGCTGGATGAGTATGAGCTTAGTGCCCCTCGATGGAGGCGAAAAGCAAGGCGCCCGTGTGCCGTGCGATGTCAGTGCACGTTAAAGAACCCCAGGTGGTCGAAATTTCCGGAGTCCTCCACTACGGCGTCTCTCATAGCCTGAGTTGCTTTGGGACGTTAAACCCCACAAACCAAACCAAACCAACTTTAAATGCGGACGTTAACCTTCGCTCAATGTGTTATACAGCAACAAAAAAAGTGCGTCATTCGTAACAAAGGTGACCTCGGGCCATCTGTGGAATAACTGGTGAAAGTAAATTTGTTTGCTCTAAATTTATGTCAGTAACAGCACTTGAAGGAAGTTCGGGCTCAAGACCGTTAAGCACCCTCGAAGAACTTTATTTTTCCCACCTATTACAACTCCCAATTAGAATGTAATAGAACATTTCAAATCGCGACGAGCATACAGCGGATGCAACAATAGAGAAAGTATGATATTGCAGAATACATCGCTTTATAGACCGCAGGGTGGCGCAGTGATTATGGCGCTCTAGGATGATAACAGGGTGCCTTAGAACACGCAGCAACAAAAAGAAATTTAACAATGGAGATGACGCATGTGCTGTATGTGGAAACCCCAGTGAAACAATTGACTATATTATACTCGAATGTAATGGTATCCATCCGGAAGTTGGTGCAGGCGCAATCACTGTTCCTGAAGCTCTGGGCTTTAGAGATAACAGTGGCCGGGTGAATAAACCGGCGGTGGAAACTAGCAAAAAACGACTGGAAGATTGGTGGCTTAAAAGCAGAGAAGTGACATAATGTTAGTAATGTAGGAACAAAATTTAATAAATAGAATGGTGGTTTAGTTAACCATTCTAAATCAATAATTAAGATATAGGGAGAAAATGAGCATCATAGCTACTGCTACCACCCCGTTTCAAAGGGGACGCTCCTATATTCCATCCATCCATCCATCTAGGGTGCCTCTATGCGCGCGCGTGCATCGAGACGCGCTCGACTACTGTGCCCAAGGATGTGGGATCGAATCCCGGCCTCGGCGGCCGTTTTTCGATGGAGGTGAAAAGCAAGGCGCCAGTGTGCTGTGCGATGTCAGTACACATTAGAGATCCCCAGGTGGTCCAAATTTCCCGTGTCCTCCACTACGACGTCTCTCATAGCCAGAGCCGTTTTGGGACGTTAAACCCCGTAAACCAAAACAAACAAACATCGCTTTTTGCTATGGGGTGCTTGTAGCCGACTTTGTAAGCGCCCTCAAACAAAGAGAATATAGCAATGTGTGTTAAAATCTGCTATCGCCCACACCTGACCTCGAAGCACACCTGCTGAAGAGACGCCCGTGGGTCGGACGGTAAATGTGCGTTCCCCCAAAGTACTTCGGGGAGATTGTGCTTATAGTAGTAGCGCATGTCATCGGAAATTTGGCCCTAACGAGCATCAATACTGTCATTTTAATTCGCAGGTCAATCGAGAACGTGACAACGACTGGCTTGCTGCATTGGTTCCTTAAGCCTTGCTCCATGTGAACAATGACGAAAATGGCGCTTTTTTTTTTTTTCCTGCCCTTTTTCGATTCGTACGGGCGTTTTCAGCCTGTGTTTACTAAGCCAGTTAGGTGTTACCACGACAGCTTAGTCCTCGTTCTTATTTTTTTATATATATATAGAAAGTAGTTATTTACAAAGTGCGTGCAAGCGAAGGACTTTTCTGGCTATTTCTGGCTATTTTTCTCAGGTGATCTTGTTGGTGAAAGTGCGATCAGTCCTTACGCTTCTTTGAGGAAATCAGTCGTTGAATTCTTGCTTATGATTTTCATTATAATTCCACTTCTCGTTCTGTGTTTTTGTAACCAGTATACAGAAGAATTCTCTTACTCATAATACGGTGGAAAATAGCAGTGTTAAGGAGTCAAAGGAAATGCATTAAGCAGACAGGATTACTGTGCGCACCTCCCGATTAAAGTGATTTCATAGCAGTTTTTGAAGTTTTAGTAATTGTCTGCGACGTAATACCTTTAGTTTCAATCTGCTCTAATTTCAATGTAATGTTCTCTTAACGTATTTGAGAATGAGCATATATTATCAAATATAAACAGCCCGGAGATTTCGTTTCTAAACCGTGTAGAGGGCCTAAATTAGCATCAGTAAGTGTCAAACTCCGGAAGATGACTGGTTTTCTCGTCTTCAAGTTCTTTAGAAAAACGCTGTCAATGCACAGTGAACAAAAAAGTGGCTTAGGAGTCTCAACTTCTTTATTTCGTGTGGCCGCTGCCCAAAGATCCGCATTCCCCGCGGCTGTGCCTAAGCAAGTCGAGTGGCGCTTTCAGTTGTCTCTGCGCACCGAACTATCCAAGGATGACATCATCCACAGGCGTCTCAAAAGAAAGAGACGTAGCCAGCCCTGGAGACCGGAAAAAGGCCCGTGGGAGTCTCTCCACGGGCTTGAATTACGTTGTTTCATATTGAACTGACACATCACGGTGCCGTCTCTTCACCACATAAGTCCGTTCCAGGCAGCTTTGTCTCGAAAAGGAAGAAACGCCCGAGCGCTAGGAAGAATATCTAACCGAAAAGAATAAGAATCGAGCTCAAAGGAACTCGAAATGGAACGGTTCCTTCCGCAAGCTGCATTGTCTTCTCCCAGTGCCATTATGGGGAACGGCGACAGGAACCGGCAGCACTTCCCCTCGGAACTCCGAGGAAACTGACGGCGGATACCGGCCCCAGATCACGAATCGCATTCGCTTCTTCACTCGGTGACATCGGGAAACTTAGACCGAGGGAACAGCCCGGCCTGGGATAAATCGAACGCGAGATAAATCGGTGCGTGATATCTGACTCACTTGAACAGCTGAGTCCGCACCCGAATCAAATTCGCGCGAGACGAAACACAATCACCTGACTAGGAAAAAAAATAAAGGGAGAATTGCATTTAGGTCCCTTCAGCTAGAAAAAAAAGACCCCGACGGCATGCGGGCTGAAAGGAGGCTGGCGTTTTAGAATACAAGCAGGCAAGGGCGGACCGGCATCAAGACATTAATTGCAGAGCTATTATCCGAGAAAACTCTTCCGGGGTAAAGTGAGTGAATGGGGAATAAAGCACAAGGTGATACGCTGCAGAGGTTAACTTTATTCTCATTCCATTCTTACAGAGAAATAGCACAAAGATTATCGCTTGCTTTTTACATTTGATCTCACATCACACAAGAATATGGTTCTTGAACGGCCTAGTTGATCTTTGATGCTGCTTTAGCTTTAATGTCGGTAAATCGTAACGAAATTTTTGCCAGTGGATGCAATATCTTTGTGGGGTCACGAAAGCTGACCTACAAGCATGAAATACGCACTCATTAAGTCTAGTGTTGACCGAACGCTTTCAAGATAAAATGCGACACAGCTAGTTTTCCATGCACACAGAACACGCTTACTTAGAGAGCACCACCACAGTATGCGCAAATGCGTGCCTTATATGGCCATATGCATATCAATCATCAATTACTAATTAATTACTAAATACTGCTTACTAATCGATTACTAATTAATGACATATTATTCATTGCTAATTGGCAGTAGTTGCGCAAATGATTAATTGCTAAATAACTGACTAATACTTATTATTTATAAATTAATGCCCAAATAATAAGTGCTAATTGGCAATAGTTGCATAATTAATTAATTACTAATTAATGCCGTGCCCCCGGTAAAATCAACCACACAACAGTAAACGTAGAACTGCGAAGATACAAAGAGTGCGATCTCGTCGCTGCCAAGCAGAATTCAGTGAATAAATGCTCTCGCAGAATGTGAAAGAGTAGTCACTCCCTTTATCGTAGCAGCATTCATCGCTACATGAGCAACAGTCGCGTAGCAAAATGCAGCACTCAGGCTTTCGCCTTTTATCATTTTAGTCGCCAAAGAGTCCTCGAATTTTTTTATACTGAAGACTGCGCTTAAGAAAAAAAGAAAGGAAATTTCACACTTGCACACTTCTCCCGTTGCTTTCGCGTTCCTTCCTTGTTCTCCGCCCCTTCGCAGCGTCTTCAGTATCAAAAATGGCTATGAACCAACTAGCACAAACCAAGTTAATTCTTGCAAGGGTACTTCAAAGTGGGTCATAAGTGTATGCAAAAAACTCTAGTAGGTGCGGACACAAATCAATGGGCGCAGTGTTTGGTTAGACCATTTGAATCCATCAGCACTTCATAAGCATAGTAAAGCGAAGCGTGTTACGATTCGTCGCAGTTTAACAAAAGTATCGCGGGAATTCTTACCGTGACCTAGATACAAGTATTAACTACGATGATTGAAGCCTGACCTCGTATTATTTTTCCGACCTCTATAGCACTGTGACTGGTATGACCTATTTTTTCTTTGTACACAGAACAATTGATAAGTCTGCTGGGACCTGCAGTTTGGCCAGTGAATTTAGTTCACCGATGAGAGTGACTTTTAGCTAGGGGTACAGATAAGTTGGTAAGACAGAACACTGATGTTTGTTACGTACTTATATGTATCAAAAAAGGAATTCCTGACTTTTTCTTTAATTGTGGGCAAAGAATATGTAGGGACAGTGCTATGTCGCACTAAGCATCACGTCAGTTTGACATAAGGCGACAAGAACACACGCTTTTTGCGGGCTGGGTTTTAATACCCAGCCACTGACGTGGCACGATTACTATGACATTGCCGATGGAGGCACGATGAAATTGGCGATAAAACTGTCGATGTATCAGACAGCCCCCGCCGTAGGTATGTGCCATTGTGACTGCGGACATCATCGTCGCCATCATTACGCTACTGCTGGGTCATTCTATTATCCTAACAAAGAGCCTGAATTCATCAGGCAAACGTTTGAAGAGCCAGGATCAGAATACCACGGAGAACTCGCCTTACAGAGTTTTCTATTAGGGTGCGGTGATTAGTGCGACCTGAGCTCTGGAAAAATCGGATGGCCAGTCAGTGTCACTGAAAGAGAGAGGCGCGAGCTATACCGATGGCCACGTGCGGCTAGAAATAGCACGGAGACTTCAGCTCGTCTGAGTCGTCTCACAGCTTTTTCAACGGCTGCTTAGTCTGAAAAGCATCAAAGAGTAATGCACCCAAAAATATAATACAGCCAGCGAACATGGCGTATCATTTGTACGCTGCAAATATTTTGTTTCAAAAAATAGAAATAAATTAGTCCGCACAAGGGGACTGGAACTGCTGTCTTCCAGGCTCAAGAAAGCAACGATGATTCGCCTATGAGTTTTGAATTCTGCTCGTATCAGGTTGCCATAAAATTCCCCCTATTTGCCGTTACGTGGCACAGCTTAACCGGAAGAGAATGCGCCACCCTCTCTAATGAGCTGGGCTTCACGGAAACGGGGCGAGATCATGACACGGACATTGCAATAACCAAGGCACGTCTGCAACACTGGTGGACTCTGGCCAGGTGCAGGTCCATCAAAGCTGAGAGACTATAGTGATTCTGCGAGTGTACGCAGTTCGTTTTTTTTTTTTTTGTGTGTGTGTGTGTATAATTTTTTGGCAAGCCACATCCTAGAGACCACTTGGATTTGGATTTCTGGCTTCCCCTTTGTGGCGGGTGGTCCTTACGAAAAAGAAAAACTTCTGCAAGTGCCTTAGCCTATAGCTATACGTAGGTGACAGTATGCCTTCACGGAGATTTCCCTCCACAACACAAGTCATCGCTTTGTTGCCTTCACGTTTGCTTCCACATCCCCAACCATTGGATTGGAATGGATTGGTACTGAGGCTTCCCTTTTTTACCAGGTAGACCAGAAAGGTCCTAGCCAAATCAATTCCCTACTGTGATGGAGTCTGTCCCGCCATGGCGCAACGCCACCAACACTATTTATCTAGTATGCCTTATCCAGTTCTCTAGGCGTCGTTTGGTTGCCCAATCCAAAGGGTTGCCAACACAAACATCATCATCACCATCCGCTGGACTGTACCGCTGACAAAAAAGAAGCATGCCCACAGCAGTTATGGACGGTGCCTTGCGGTCCCAGCTGTCTCTCCTGTTCGCCTTTGCGTACGGCGCACTCGCAGCGTCTGCAGCACCCGATGTCATGGCCAAGGTCGTCCTGGTACCGTGCAAGGCCCCACCGTCCAACCGGTCGCGCAGCGGAAGCGCCGTGCACGGTTTCCTCTCGTCCGAGCCAGCCCTAACGTCGTGCAACAGGAAACTGGGCGTCGTGTTGCGCATCAACAACACCGACCAGGTGAGCATCACTCGCCCCCTTCCCCTCTAGGCCTCAGGTCATCCTCATGAATGAATGAATGAATGAATGAATGAATGAATGAATGAATGAATGAATGAATGAATGAATGAATGAATGAATGAATGAATGAATGAATGAATGAATCGCTCGAGCGCGTTGTATTATGGTATAGCACAAGAGCCCCGTAGAAGCGAAAAGCCGGAGTCGAAGTTGTCACGACCTTGCCACCTCCCAAAGCTGGTACACGGAAGACCCAGCTGCGACCTGCCAGCCACCTTCATCGTAGGTTGGCTGCCCCCGGTAGAATCTACCCCTTCCCCCCCAAAAAAAGTTGAGATTTTATAAAAGGAATAATCACGATGTGTGTGGTAGTGCATCTCATTGTGCGTGCACTAGTGTATCTTATGTCTGGTAACACACGGTACTTATTGTGCGGTCGTGCGTGGCAGCTAACAGCGAGGCGACAGCGAGGTTCTTATGCCATCGCATTGTCACAGACAATGGAAATTAGGTGTGCTCCAAGTGTTTTCCTCGTCGCACGCATTTCGTGCCGGCAGTTTGCTCGCAAATCCAGTGATGTCCATTAAATACTTAAGCCAGAATATTACTCAGTCGTGTACGCGATGTACGACTTAACGACTGTAGGGGGCGGGAAATGTCTGACGCAAGCTACACAGCGTTCGAGCAAAGGAGAATAGAAGGAGCGCTAGGTTGAAACCATTGAAACTCGGAGTATACCCCGCGGCGCATGACTACAAAAGCTGGCGCGCGCCGCGAGCAAGGCGCCGCGTTGATGTTAGCGATATGCCGCCACGAGACTATACACAAAATTAGTGAATTGTGCCACTGGTACAATAATTTCAATGGGCCGGCGTTTAGAGTGAAACGTGTAGATACAGAGGCGTACCCAACGTACCCAAAGTACGCCTTGATTCATAGGCGACAGGATATCTTGCGACAAAATAAGTTGAGAACGTTATAGATAAGCCAAGAGATAGTGAGATAGAAGTTCGAACTTCGAATGTTTCTTCCCGACTCAATCGAACAATAGGACCGGCTACCTGGTGCAGTATTCTCTAAGAATTCATATTGTACTTCTCATTTCGGATCCATTTGTTCCTCCGACATTGGTCACTGTTTGGTTTGGTTTGGTTTGTGGGGTTTAACGTCCCAAAGCAACTCAGGCTATGAGAGACGCCGTAGTGGAGGATTCCGGAAATTTCGACCACCTGGGGTTCTTTAACGTGCACTGACAACGCACAGCACACGGGCGCCTTGCTTTTCGCCTCCAACGAAAAGCTGCCGCCGAGGCCGGGATTCGATCCCGCGTCCTTGGGAACAGTAGTCGAGCGCCGTAACCACTGCGCCACTCCGGCGGGGTATTAGTCACTGTTGTTGGGTAATGAAGCCGTGGGCTTCCAGCGTCCGAACGAAGAACATCAGCATTGACCGCTTGCCGCATATAGTGGTTAGTTAGTGCGTGCATCCAGTGGTGTTGACGATCCCTCTTTTGATTGTTCAATGCAAATATTTTAACACTTTTGAGCATTGCTTAATATTTGTCTTTTTTAACCATCTGATGCATTGGCAGCTGTACTGCATGCGACTGTTCCTATATAAATAAATACGTAAAACAGCAACGGATCCCAAAGAGAATCCTTTACAATATCACCCATGATCAATGGCCGCCAGCTGGAAGTTGCGACTCATTCAGACGGTTCGAATATCGCAGCCCAAACAAAGGAGATATGCTTGGGGGGCAAACTACAGAGATGATGTGGGTTGCCAATGCCAGATGGTAAAGGTGGCATTGATTGTCAACTGCAATGCTGCTGTTGACCGGATTTTCTGCTGTACTAATAAATGCTAAGCTCGAACTAAGACATTCATTCAACAATCTCCGAAGTCTTAATGTCGTCTGATACCTCATTCGACAGCGGAACGGAATCATCAAGTCACTCAGGCAAATAAAAGATGTCATTGTATCCAACATCTCCAGTGGTTCCCAACAGCACCATTCCCGTCAAGGTTCTCAAGCTCCATATCTGCTCACCGCAGTCCTAGGCCGTCGGCCCACGACGGCACTGAGGAACTGATGGAAAGTTATAGTGATGTAAAGGTTCGGCCGTCTATGTTCAGCGCGGGGTAGTAGCGACTAACAACATAAGCAATGTTCGCGCTGAGGCTTATCTACACATTATTTGATTCAAATGAGGAAATTCTTCATTTTGAGTAAGCTTTACAACAGGATGAGGTGGCACTGTGCTCAAGTTGATATCTACCTCATTTCGTGGGCATTGGAGAGCGGATCTGAGGACACGCCCTTCCCTCCTGACAAGCAAGCTGGCAACAGGGTGGAAACTTATTGCGCTAAGCTGAGACACATTCTGTGGACATTGGAGAGAACATCTGAGCGTATACCCCTCTCTTTTGACAACGCAGGTCGAAGAAGAAGACCTGTACGTGTTCCTCGACGAGGCCGTAGATGATAACAGCGGCGAAAGCATCAAGCTTCTCGAGCCCTTAGTCATCAAGATCTACCAGCATCCGGTGGTGCTCGCGCACGCTTTTCACTACCTCGGGGCAAGTACCTCCTCTGACAGACCTGGCAGGGTTACTGTCTTGTGTAGTTGCAGCACTCTGATACTTCAGTCGAGCAAAGAAAGAACGACCGCATTGCGAAGCTACTACGTGCACTGGCCCACGTGATACGTTGCGTTCAGTGAAATGAACGTTGCTGTGTTTTACATGGCGCCACAGGGAGAAACACAACACGTCCTTATCCCTCACTAAGTATATATTTTGCAGCCGCATGGCAAGATATTTGATTATCAAACTATATCTCGTGAAAGGTGGACGCGTGTGCCCCTACGTGCATAGTAGCACAAAATATAAAAAAGACAACATGAAGCACCGTGTTTCCACCACACTTCTGCAGCACCAGGAAGCCTTGTATACGGCGGAATGACTGGTCATACCTTTTATTTCGTCCGAATGCATTCCTTGTCACATATCTTAACATTCGTCTCTTTGAATAAACTACAGAAATGTTTTCGAGTGTGGTCCAAGACCTGAGAGAACCGCACTTTAAAGAAACGCATCAATTTTCCGTACCCCAGCTTGCGGACAACTTCTAATTCGAAGACGTGCACTACGCACCTTTGCCTTCACTCGCAGAGACCTTTTCTACATAGTAGCTAGAAGAAAAAAAGAGACAACATGAACCAACGTGTTTCCAGCCGCACTTCTTTAGCACCAGGAAGCCTTGTATACGCGGGAATGACTGGTCATACCTTTCATTTCGCCCGAATACATTCCTTATCACATGTCTTAAACATTCGTCTCTCTGAACGCAATACAGAAATGTTTACGAGTGAGGTCCAAGAACTGAGAAAACCACACCTCTTTGAAGAAACGTGCCGCTTTTCCGTACCCCAACTTGCGGACAACTTCTACCTCAAAAACATGCATACTTAGCTTAACCTTAACTCGCGGAGACCTTTTCTACAGATTCTGGGAGACGCGGGCACTGCTGTTGCATTTCCCCCCGATGCAAATAAGTGCATCTCTACGTGATTTCTCGCGTGCAGAGCGTCAACGGCAAGCTGGCGGAGGTGGTGTACACAGCGTCTAACCTGTCTCAGCCGGACTCACTCAAGGCGTGCTACTCGAATGACATCGCGTCTTTCCAGTGCGGCTATGACCCGGCCGAGCTCTACCCCAAGGTAGGTCGGAGACATTAGGGGGCAATCGATATGCGCTTCATCTATGTGATTTTCATCACCCCGTTTGAGTGGCGCCTAGTTTTCTAAGATGTCTCACCATCTATAAGGCTAGACTATCAGCGGAGGGTACCTCCTCGTCAGGTTTGAACATATGCCTGCTCCTTTCCTGATGCTTGATTTCCAGTAACCAGACAAGGTTACTACTATACTGCCACTGCTTCGTAGAAGATGCGGCCGCAGCGTGTTTGATTCGAAAGTACTAGCATAAATTGAATAATACCAGCTATGGATATTTTGTCTTGCCGCACAAAAAGATGAAAGTTCCCTAGTGTTTTGCACAGCAAAAACATCTGCAACTCGAAGGGAACTCAGACACACCTCAATATTTTTTTCACCCATCTACACTGCTTTCCTTAGATTTAGGAATCTGTTCGCCCCTTATACTATCATATTATCCAACTGTTTTCTCACAATTAAAAAGTTATCCCAGAATCATGAGCCTGCATATTATTTAAAAAAAAAATGAATTTAGAAGTATTCGCGCTACTCGATGCCAACTCGTTTCTTTACCGAAAATGACTCCGTGATCACCGTTTTCAAGTGAAAGCGGACCAGCGGAGCCTCTCGGATCCGCGGTGGTACAACAAAGTGGACGCATGCATTTCATTTGCTAAATCGGTTGGTGACAGTGATACCTGTATCAGGTTTCAGGCTCTTTTCCGGCTTTTAAAGGCTGCGTGAACTGCGAGAAGGGCTTCTTAGAACGTGGTACCCGATTAATATCGACAAAGCGCAAGCTCAATATTTCTACAGGGACCTTTAAAAACAGGCAGTCACCTGACTACAGAAGCAATGAATTATTTCCCAAATTACGTTTATGAAAAAACCTCACTGTTGTCTGTGACGGCAGAACTTTTATCTTTCTGCCGGAAAAGCAAGGAAATTTTTTAACTTCGAATCTAAGTTGCGTACTCTACATTTAGCATAATTTATGTGCCCTTCTGAAATGCTTGTGGTAGTTATGCTTACTTCACTTACCCCACGCATAATTAAACTAGTTTAAATAGAGTTGCATTATTTTTTCTAAATAATTGTGATTCAATGTCCCTACTTTTTTGATGGGTGAATAATTCGATGACGCTACTTATTTAGAGCAGTTAGTCGTGTACTTTAATTACTCTTTGAAAGTAATTTTTGTGTACGCGTAGAAGCAACGTGACTGGCGCTCAGACAGAACCGCAGAAAAGGTCCGCAGATCGCGCACGAGCACACCTGAGCGACTTGTTCTCCTCAGGGCTTCTGCTGCCCGTGCTCGGAGGAAGAGTGCCCGCCGCTCTCTCGGCAGCGGAGGTGCGATGCCACGGGGCGCAGTCCCACCACGCACTGTCTGCGAGAGAGCCCCTACTGGTGAGCCTATCATACATGGCAAAATTACTTTTGAAAATGAATTAAATTACAATACTAATTACTTTGCTGAAAATTGCAGAAAAGTAATTAAATTACGTTACTCACTACTTCTCCCAAAAAGGAATGAAATTACATTACAATTACTTTTACTGAGTAGTTCAATTATTTTAAAATTACTTTCTAGTTTCCATCCATGCAAAAACTAAGTAAACCTAGTAAAAAAAAAAAACGTCTTGTTCTCCAGACGCGAAGCACACACATTCTTTCGTCTTTCCGCCAAATTCCGTTCCAGAGAGCTATTCCTTCCTTCTTTCCTATAGCACTTGCCATTACAAAAACAAGACCAGAGCAAAAACCGGAACAGACCAGACGCACTTCAGTAAAAGTAATTTCGAAAGGAATTAATTACTTTTGCTGCGAAATTACTGCCAAAAGTAATTCATTACATTACTAAATTACCAAACGAAAAACGTAATTAATTACATTACAAATTACCAAAAAAGGTAATTAAATTACAGTAATTTCAGTGCTGTAATTCAATAACTGCCATGTCTGGAGCCTATGCTAACCTATTACATTCGCCGTCCAGCCCTGTTCAACGTGGCTAAATTTCACGCAAGCTAGCATCAGACAGCAACACGCCAAAAGCGGCTTCCATGCCAAAAGATGCTCCTAAACAAGAGCGGAAAAGTTATGTCCGATGTTAGAGACAACTGTTTGTGAAATAAATTGCTGACTCGAGGAGTTGCGTGACATTGCACCATGTCCGCACTGCGGAAGTGACCAGAAGTTAACGGGAAACGTCAATGCACGCGAACATATCCGCCTACAACCATGTTTGTCCCCATCTGCTAATTCAACGCTTAGCAGACACTGCAGAAAAGAACAATACTATTTGCTGACACGGAGCATCTGAAGGCACTGTGCTCCTGACTGGACGCGAGCGCTTTTAAATATTCAATGTTACCCAAAAATGAAAAATACTGCCTAAACTCATGACTTGGGTCAAGCCGAAGTAACGATAAACGAGCGATGCAGGCGAGATACTCTCCACTGGGCCAGATCAAGAAATAAATCGAACGTAAAGCGAGATTCTGCAGGAATCAGGCTCTGCAAGTATCGAGATGCCACCGTGCCGCATAATGCAATGTCACCTTCCATATATGGGCTACCAGGCGCCACCCGTTATTGTGTACGTCACGCCAGAAAGCCTGCGATGGTTCAGCGATGAGACGTGAGCATTGTATGGTACAGTGTCATGACCAAGAGCGTGCCGACGAGACAAAGGATATGCTAAACAGCGGTACGTCATAGCACTGCGTGCAGTCCGCCTGCATCGTCTTTCGACGTCCTTCTGACGTTTCGAGAGCTCGTGGACTGCTCGCAGAAATGCTTCCTCTGCTGCAACTTCTCAAACGGCTACTGATATTGTTTCTTCGTATATACAGAACAGCGCGAACACCACGCTGTGTGGTGCCAGTAGATAGCACCTATAAGGGCACCATCAAGAGTTCTTTTGTAGCCTCACAATAGTATGCTATCGCTAACAAATGCCCTCCAGGACATGTGAGCTACTACCGAAGCACATAGCTTTGTTATCACTCAGGCGACAATTGTGGAGAAGGCTGTCAGGATCACGGGATGCCCTATGTGAAATCGAAATCGAGCGCTCGTCAGCAGACAGCGCAACAATGCGCTTTAATCACCGCTGGCATGACCGGGGGCTGTCGCGTTTTCAAATATTACACGCACACACCACAGAATGAGCCAACACAAGCGTTAAGAAAGCTTCAAACGTTGTGGTCGCTCCTCGCTACAGGGGCCAATGGTAAGCTGGCACACTAAAAATTTGTCCAGCGCTCCGTTCAGACATAGATGACGCCGGCTTTTCATGATAGTGCAGAACGTAATGGTGTCTAATGGACTAATGGTCGTACTGTACTGCTGTGTGCCCCTCTTACCACAACTACATTTTTTATTATTTTATTTTCGTGAAGAGTAGTGTCACAGAGACAGGACACGTACCGAGCAGTTTATGCCCCTTTTCCTTCATCCCGGCGCCAGCCAACCGCGAATTTTTTACATGCATCCGCCGCTGCAGGTACTTCGCCACTGCGCTCGCTCCAGCCGTGGTGTACCACGGACTGGAGCTGCACGCCTTCAAGAAGACGGGGGCGCAATCGTGGCACAACCTGACCGGTCCCCGAGGGGCGTTCGTGAGCACCGACTACCCGGCCAGCCGCACCGATGATGGCTCTGTGAGCACTTGCTATCCTCTGGCGCACCAACAAAAACTGGACACCAGAATACAGATTTCCGCGAACTTGTCTTCTCGCGATAGCAAAGCGCTGCAGAGGCTAACTCCGACATGGACTGTTTCTAATTTCTCTCTCGGGCACCGATTAACTGCGTATTTCAACTGATTTCACGAAAGCTGGAGCCAAACAATATGACCATCTTTACAGGAACTACACTCCTCCAGGCGGGCAGGGTTACAGTACAACAGCAAGGCTGATCATTTTGAACAGCTCTCGCGTTTTCGAGTTTTCATCGGTACTTTTTTCACATTTCCTTTTCAAGGCACCGACAGCGAGAACATTTTTTTTTTTTCTGCGCTGGAAGGAAGAGTGATGTTGTAACGTATGAAGACCGGGTGCTCTTAAAGTGTAAATGCTTCCTTGTTCGCGGTTTGACAGGACAAAACTATAGCACTATTTACGCGTGAAGTCCCGTTGTGTGGTCCCGAAGTAATGCGAACCACGACGAACTCCCCTGAGCAATCGCAACAGAAGACGAAATCAGCTTTTTTTTTTATGTTTTACTATATAAAAGGAACCGCAGGCAGCGAAATTCTTGGAGCTGTAATATCATCTGGTGATTAGCTTATGTTTTTTTTCTTTTGGTAACAAGGAAATCCTGAGCAGCGGGGTAATTTTTGCCACGAACTATGTGGCGGTCTCTGCAGACTTGAGTTGTACTCGACTATAGTGAATTGCACGCAGCCCAGTACATTGGGACGTGCATTGGTCATATTGGTCGAAGTCCTTACGTGATGGACAAAATAAGCTATGACTAATGGCGCCGGAAGAAAACCGACAGATTACTAAGGTAATTCGGTATTTGTGTAGAAAGAGCCTCGATTCAGTGCAGAAAGAGAACTAGGAAGCTAACCAGTTAGTACGCAGGATACCAAAACGGTATGATGAGAACCCTGAAAATAGGCGTCATCAAGGCAGAGGGTAATAGGTGAGTGAACTCAATGGGAGAAGCCGACTGGACATATATACAAGAGGAAAAGCAAAATCAGAAAGGAGTCACTTCGTGGTAATTAGAAAAGGCCAGAGACGCACTGTTTCAAGGGTACTCCATAACGTTCAGGTACAAGGATGTCATCAGAAAGATAATTCATGTAGAGTGCATGTTAAGTATGAAGAGACACTTGATCATACTCTGCTGCAAAGTCGTGGCATCAATACCGATGTCGATGCATCCACGGTGACCATATCGCATAGTACGTAATACTAGTGCATCAACGGCATAATGTTCAGTAAAAATAGTTTGCAAACTTGTTTGTTTAAAGGCTGACGAGAAACATAAGGTCAGTTATTTTAGAAGCCGAAATTCGGTCCTTCTCGCGAAGCATGTTCGGTCGCTGCTGCCGTCAGCGTCGTTTCATCCTTCCCAGGAGAACCCAGAACTGACTGCTGCGGCAAAGCAGTGAGCGAACTTTATTGATCGCAGAACAATCTGGGAATATTGAATTGTCTTGATTTATTTCATTTGATTTGATTTGATTTGCGCGATTTTACGGGCCAAAAGTGACCCGGTGGTCTATGGCAGACGTTGTACAATGGAGAGTTTCATATTAATTTCGGCCACGTAAAGATCTTCATCGAACACTGGTCTTATCACAAACATATATTTTTTGCATTTCAACTCCGTCCGAATGCGGTACACCACACGCGAGGTTAAACGTGGCCATTCACTACTCGAAAGCAAAAATCAATTTTCAGCGACGCACAGCGTTGGGCTCACCGACAGTCCGGAGTCCGCTGCTCTCCTTTGCGCGCATCAGCCAGTCTGCAACGTCGCGAGGGCCTCGGCAGCGGAGTTTCGATGCCTCT
>NC_139354.1:32617147-32929647 GCF_055883805.1 Amblyomma maculatum | reverse complement strand
CTGCCCCATCCTGACACTAATAGGGAGATTTATCTTTCCGGATATGTACTAACGTAGACGTATACCGGGATTACCGGACGCCCACCGAGCATGCGCAGTAGCCACACCTTGCTCCCTCCCGGGCGTCCGGTAAACCATTATACATCTACGTTAATACATCTCTGGCAAGATAAATCTCTAATGCCGGTACAGAATTGCGCATGCGTGTTTACGCACAATCGATATATCTTATTAGTTTTTTTTTATTAATTAAATGCTCTTCCTTGTTCTATTGTTATATTGCTTATATCCCTGTCTAAGGCGCTGATTCCCACTTTGTGCATCTTTCTTAATGTTCTCAAGAATATGGCCAGCGTCACGACGCTTTAACCCGTCGTTTGCCGGCTCCCTAATAAAGTTATACATACATATGTCCACTTGACTGTCGTTTGCTGGCGCCTCAAGACTACCTGGGTGTTTGCGGCATCCTGCTTGGGGCGTCGTTTAAACCAGTGGATTAAAATTCGTGCTTCGTCTCTTGTCATTTTCATCGCAGTTGCCTCGAGTACCAGCCTTTGGACATGTGGTCTCGGGACAACGTAAGATAAAGCTGCTCCTTCGCAGCATTTAATTCCTGGTTTATTTCTTGGGCTTGAGAAATACTTCGCTTGCCCGGCAACTGTCGCCTCTAAGCATTTATAAAATGATCTCGCCTATTGTTGGAGATAATGCTTTCGTTTATACGGCTAGACAAGCCGGAATAAAGTTAAGTTGACTCGAGCAAGGTAAAAGCCATGATATATCAACTGCTCAAAATGCGCTCAGTTCTTATGTGCAAGGAAGATAGTCTAAGCCTGACGTTAACAAGCCGGAAACACTAGGGTCAGTATAATTTAACGTACTCCACTATAGACCAACACCGTGTTTACAAACAAAGGGGGCGCTCGCGGCGTCGCAGCCGACTGGGGGTGAAAACGTTGGTGAAAAACTTTTTCAAAGCGCTGGTCAACGTTTAACGACCGGCCGCCACTTCTGACGCTCTGCGAAATGAGAAAAATGTTCCGGTAAACTGTGTTTACGTGTATTTCTACGGGTCGCCCTCCCAACTCGCACCCCAACATGTTTCGCGGGGTTTTAAAAAAACTTCGCCTCGGTAATGAGATTTCATATTTTGACGATCTGTTCTAGGATGTTCATAGTTGCTTTGTACCGAATAACGACATCACAGGCGCCCCGTTAAATGAGAAAACTGCTTTGGAATATTTCGGTTCCATGTATTCCTAAGGGCGCTAACCCTATTTTTCACCCCAAGTCGGCTGCGGCGCCGCGAACGCCCCGCCCCCTTTGTTTGTAAACACGGTGTTGGTCTATACGACGGTCGTCATGGTTCAAGTCGCTTTAGTACATTAAGCCTCATTTGTAATGCCATTATGCCGGCGTAACTGAACGACTCTCAGATTCAATTCAATTATTAAATCACCCATTCTGCGTCACTGGCAGATGCAGGACGTGCCGTCGAGTCAGCCACTAACGAAGGAAAAAAATTGAATAAATTTAGAAAATAATTCATTACACCGACAAGGACGCTTGCAGTGCCCTCTACCATATACCTTATTTAGGTCTCTCTTTGCTATTTGGATGCACGACTCCCTGGCTTCAGCTTATATCGAACTGCCTCAGTGCGATGGAAGAAACTTATTTTTGCCCTTGTCGCCGTTATCGAGAAAGGTGCTTATCCATCCCCACCGAGATCTTGTGGTTATGGCGGCTTATCGCGCTTCTCTCTCAACGCTTTGTCTCGTGGCATTGCCGTAATCTTCGCTTCCTAGAAGCACGTGTCTACTCGACAATGTCGTGTCAGTGCGCTCGCTATCTGCGCTTCGTCCGGAGCCCCGCAACGTTTTCCGAAAGGAATTATCTGGCCCTCGAAACGCGCGTATCCTCCCGCATTCCAAGAAAAATACCTGGTCGCCCTGCCGATTGCAGTAATGCGGGAAGCGACTGTGATAAAAGGGAATGGACTCAAACGTGTCAGAGCAAACTGAGTGACTTTAACGTTAGCAGAGATAACAGCAGAACGGACGCTTCGTATACGCTTCAATCGGGATAAAGCGGAGGCGGCAAACGTGATGATATAACGTGGTTAAGCCAAATGCGAATAGGCGCCCTAACACGGAGGGGTTTCACTTGGGTTGTGGTTGGAGCCTCGGTTTTGAAGGTCAGTTAGGCTTCAGACAAAGGCGGGCGAAATCTATGGTTGGACACCTGAAGTGATAGCGTGCCATAAAAATTTCGGACCGCTGAAGACATCTTAAGAGAACGGAGCAGTAGCGGTGTGTCCAGTATCAATTGTGTGCATAAGGAAGTTTGTGAAGATTGTTGTGAAGGTTGTGAAGTTTGTGCAAAGCGCATCGCGAGCGGCTGACAATTAACAAGACAAAATGTTAGGCTGTAGTGATGGCATAATAAATACCATGTAAGAAAGAGTTTTCTAGTGCAGTGGCCATCGAAGCTGACCTGCTCACGCAGCCGTGGGATCGAAGCCTATCCACAGCCATACAGTATTTATTTCACCTTATTCCATGCTCAAAGAAGAAGAGGAATTTTCTTTATTCAAAAAAAGACAAGAAGAAAAAAAATGGGAGAATGTGGAAGTTCGAGGTCTATGTGCTAGAGCCCCGAAACCTGACAGGAGATCATGAAACCAGATGCTAAAAAGGTCTTATAGCAGTTGGATTTTTCTCGCGGTGATGTTTTTACTCTAATGAATTATCTTTTGATGACGGGTGTGAGTAGGTGCAAGATGATGGATAATCAGAGGGGAGGGGGGGGGGGGGGGTGCGAAGGTACTCTTTAGCAAGGAATGTTAGCTCTGTTTCGCCCACCCGAGCGGTCTCATTCGTCTCATCCGACTGGTCAGGCTGCAAGGTGGCTGACGCTTTATTTTCCGTCAATTTTTTACTTGATGCGCATTCCTACCCCCCCCCCCCCCTCTATTTTTTTTTAATTCGAAAGCAGATGAGTTTCCGTCACACGAACACCCTGGCTCCGTCAGAGATCAAATTTCATGACAGGTGGGGAGGGCGGTGACCTAATCGTGGTCACATGACCATCAGAGACCAATCGCGAAGCACCACTCACACAGATAACTTGGGAACTAGCCCCCTGACCCGCCCAAAGAACTCGGATCCTACTTCAACCACCGATGGTTATCGGGTGATGTGGTGACGAATGCAGCGGAGGAACTGATGCCAGAAAAAGCAGATGTGCGCTCGAATTCTCTCGCATTCCCTCTTAGACAGTATTATGTGGACAACGGGAAGGAGTCGGAGTGCGCATAGCGGTAGATTATTAATGAGCGCGTTGGGATCATTAAAAACGCTATGGATGGTGTCAGAACGCCGCCAGTACCACTATCATCCAAGACATGCGCACTGAGTTTTTTACCGTATTTGTGAGCACTGGCTGTGAGCACGATAGCAGTTATATCAATGCCTCGCTCCGTTCGGCCCGGTTTCTCTTTTCTCGCTGTCTTGGAGCAGGAACTGCGCACTCAAGGCCAGCGAGGCAACTACCTCCTGGAGAATTTTGCGACGCCCACGGACGAACCGATCGTGGTGAACGAGAGGACGGGGCGGCGCTACCTGGCCCTCCGCTACGCCGGCCAGCACCTCAGCATGGCCTTCCTGGAGATCAGCGCCGATGGTCTGACTCTGCGCGCATCCGAGTGAGCACGTAGGGACGCTGAGGGCGAAGGAAAACTGCAAACACTATCATCATCATCGTCATCATCATCATCAGCCTGACTATACCCACTGCAGGGCGAAGGCCTCTCGCATATTTCTCCAATTAACCCGGTTCTGTGCTAGCTGCATCCGCTTGATCCCTGCGAACTTCGTACCTAATCCGCCCACCTAACTTTGTGCCGCCCCCTGCTACAGTTACCTTCCCTTGGAATCCAGTTTGTTACCCTAAGCGACCATCGGTTATCCTCTCTTCGCACTACATGTCCTGCCCATGCCCATTTCTTCCTCTTGATTTCCACTAGAAACTTGAGTTATTTCTCTGACCCAGTCTGCACGCTTCCCATCTCTTAATGTTACCCCTACCATTTTTCGTTCCATAGCCCTCTGCGTTCTCCGCACTTTGAGTACTAGGCCTAAATTTCAAACTGTTCCTCCCAGGTCCCCTACAGCTACGGATCTGTACTATCCACTCTAGACCGGTGTCTAATACGAATAACTTAATTCTTTCTAGCCGAATGTTGCAGAACTGAACTTTCGCGTCGGTGCCAGGGTTGTTGCCAGGACTGACTGCTTGGCTCCCTACTTGACGATGCATGTCATAAAGCCATGCAACTTAATTGCTACCCGTACAGAGCCGCACGCACTGCCGCTTTGTGCGAGGAGGAGGGAAGAAAGGTTGGTTGTGTAATGTGGCGAAAGGATAGCTGTGGGGCAGGGGAAAGGGAGATGCTCCGCGTTGACGTAGGAGAGCATGACCAGTTTGACAGGAACTAAAACCGTATAATAAACAGCCGGGCCGTGGTGATAAATGTGTCCAGCTACCTCAACCTGTCAATTTGCGGAGTGGTAAGCAGAGGTCGAAGTACTCGAGGTGCTCGCTACTGCACGGCTACTGCATTTCCGTATCAGTTTTGTCACAAGTGCCCCATGCAAGCAGACAATAACTGATACGACAGTAGATAAGACATATTGAAAGCATGAGAGGTAAAAGATAAAACTAGCCCATACAGCATTCCAAGAGCTCTTGCTAGCTTAACAAGGATCTCGCTTATCTGGCCGCTCCAGCCTAGGTTTTTATGAACTTTCATTCCAAGAAAAGAATGAGAGCCTGCGCGTACAAGGTAACAAACTCGTAACGAGCCTTAACATGCATCACAAATTATTGGCTTGTTTCTCCTGGCAAAATATCAAAGAATCATTTTACGGGAAGCGTATGCAGCTCGATCGGTCAAAAAGGCGCGTCACCGTACCCCTCTTTCGGCTCGGGGTCAAAAGTGTTCAGATCGTGGCAGGAAAAATGGAGGCCTGCAGTTGATCGACAAGTAATGGATAGGAAAAGTGGTGTGTGATTGGTGGTTAATACTCAGACCAAAATTTCTTGATTAATTATCGATAATTAAGAATAATAAAATAAATAATAGCTAGTTCAAATAAAATGAAAAGAATGAATTTTTTTTAAATAGCAAGTAGCGAAATAGTGTTGAGCCATTGCGTCTTAGTCTGTCGTTGCCAAAAAATTTCAAGTGGAGAGTCGTCGTGTTGTAGTCCGTCATTAGTGAATAGCCATTGTGCTGTAGTCTCCTATACCTAAAAAAGTGGATGAAGCAAACGAACGCATGCTTGCGTGTTTGTTTTTTTTTTTTTTATTTTTTTATTTCATTGAGTTCAAGACTGTTTTAGTTTAGCTATACACTTCAACCTAAGGTTGCTCCTTGGTAAATCTACAATTGTTAACTCCAGCTCGCTGTACTTCGCGGTGGTGTTTTCGTGCGTCTGTGGGAAAATTGACATGCTTTGACTGAGGTTGATTATAGCACAACAGAGAGAGAAATCCGACGGTCCAACCGAGCAGGAAGCACAGATAAACGCTAACTTCCAGTTGCATTTTTCTTGATAAGTGGAACATGTGCACATACGCCCACCCCATCAAGGGGAAGTAAAAGAAAAAACAAAAATTACCACAATTACAGATAAGACGCCACCTCATCCACACGAAGTTCCTTTTTTTTTTTTAAGTAGTTATACAATTTGAGGCTGTGTTGCTCGACCGGAAACAATTTGTACAAGCGTTCTGTACGACAAATTGGCGCGGCCGCTAAGAAGCTATGTAGGCGAGACTTCCATTGCATGATTACCGGCTCCAGCAGCGCACCGATGAGGTGGCGCCTGGTCTATAATTGCCATGTTGTTGTTATTATTTTTAAAATATGTGTGGTTTTACATTTGCGTACATGTTTTGTTAGCAGCAAATGGAACGCAAGTAATATGACATAAATAACTTAAATACTAAATAAGAAAACACAAAAATACTATCTCGTGGCGGTGAAATACAACCGAGGTTGATTAGTGCTTATGAAGGAGGGTCTTCGTGACTTCTGAGCGAATTTCACCTTTGCTATGATAGAGCTTCCTGCGGAATCTTTTATCTTGCTGTTCGTATTTCGATTGCCTTTACGGGTTTCCTCCGTGTCTGGCAGTGCCTGTTCTAACGCTACAATTTCAGTTGGAAGTTTCAGTTGTGCGGGAGTCCTCACTCCACATGTTATCCCTTTTTTATTTTTTTCGCTATGTATAGAACAAATATCGGGCACTGCAAATTCATTAGCTCTTTCCCCTTTCCTCTCCAGATATACGTCTGCTTCGCTCCCATTCCAAAACAAGTTGCGGCTAATACCGACTCGGGTAGACGCGCTACCACACTCACCCCCTCAAGGCGACCATCTTCTGCGCTGACTGTTCACGAGCTCAGGCCGTATCCACTGCTCACTTCAGTGTGCGTGACAGCCAGATCATGGCACAGACACACGCTGGGTCCTCGCACTTATCCGTCGCTGCAACTACCGTCGAGATCCTCCTGATAATCAGCAGTATACACTTTAGTGTATACGTCTACTTCCATGCACACCCATCCAGCTGTGAAATATACACCAATTCAGAGAGAGCTATATATGCAAAGTTTACATGCGTTGCATTTGCTACAAGAGGCTCTCACGAAACTTCATCCCTACATAATCAAATCGAACTGTATGTATAAGCTGGAATGTACTGAACGGATATAATAAAATTGAATTGAATTGAATTGAACTGCGACCGTGGTCACGCTGGAATTCCAGGTGGACGGACGGACGGACAACGGCTTTTCGCCGGAATGGCTCAGCCATAGCGTTAACGCTCTAAAATAGGTGTACTGTTGCATTCCTACGCCCCTCCCACAAACCTTTAGGTAGAGGTCATAAATGCCAACAAAGGTTGTACGGACACTTCTGGTGAGCGTAACATTACGGTGGTAAAGAAATGTATGTACTGCCGACAATATCAAAGCAAAAAAACCAAGATGACGAAATACGATTCGTCGTCTCCTTTACGTTGTTCTTTGGATTTATGAGCAGCGCGCACACGTTTACCATAAGCATCCCACAGTGGAGTTCCCCTCGCGCGGCCTATACAAGTATGCTTAGGTCTAAAATATACCTGTGTTCGCTGCATGTGTTCCTTATTAGTCTGCTATTGGTTTTAATTAGTCCAAGATAATACAACATGCACGATTTTTTAAAATATGTTTGTAGATGAGGTCTTCAGTTCACAGAACTTCCGGACAAACCTGCTCAGTTTTACAAGACAAACAAAGTTATAACATATCACTCCCGTTCTTAGTTTAGATAGCTTCGCTGATCAACAACTCGCCACTAGAACATGTAGCTACTGTGCAATAAATGGCCACTTAATGATGCCTATTTTGTGTATGGTAACAGTAGAGACGTCCAGCTCAGCAAGTCATTATAATATAGTCAATGTCATCGTGCTCCAAACGGAAGTTAATATAGAGCACATGTGCTCTATATTCTGTCTCGGTGGGTGTCGTCAGGGAATCAAACAGACTACCATACTTTTCTTTTATCTGTTTCTTATGAGAGCAGTTGCCTATTCGCTGCCAATGAGTGAGTAGGCTATCATATCTGCTATTGGAAAACTCACGCTTCCTTCAAGCCATTTCCGATGTCCCTCATGGTGCAGCGCGAGGCAGTCCCTGTCCGAGGTGACCACGTCGGCCGTGACCAGCCCAGTGTTGATCCGCCTGTACGCAACCAACACAGACCACAGGCCCGCGCTCGTGAGGGCCTCGATCCGGGGCTGCAGCTTCGGCTTCGGATCGGCCAGTACCGACACAGTTCCGCTCTCGCCGGGAGAGAAGCGTCTGTTGCTTCTCACACTACGCCTTAACGGCACCATGCCCACGACCGACGTCTGGTGCACCGGTACGATGCTCTCATCATAATAAAAAAAAAAAGAGGGGGGGGTCCATTCCAGCCAAAGCACGTCTGGCAAATTAAGAGAACACAGTGACCAAGAAGGCAACGGAACAAACGCTATCGTCTCCCTTCTTGTCCATTGCGTGCTATTTAAACGCAATGCGGGGATCCCTTATTTGCCTGGCAGACCAGTTTTAGTTCTTGTCGGTATTCAAATGGTGCATACATATGATTCTATCATCATCATCATCAGCCTGACTAAACCCACTGCAGGGCGAAGGCCTCTCCCATATTTCTCCACTTAACCCGGTTCTGTGCTAGCTGCACTTACTTGGCCCCTGCGAACTTCTTAACCTCCTCCGCCCACCTAAATTTCTGCCGCCCCCTGCTACGCTTTCCTTCCCTTGGAATGGTTCTATGCGTACCTATAAACATGCATACAATGCGCCATCCAAAAACAAGCCATAAGTAACACATGCTTCTCAACATTGGTGATGCCCGAGCTTACTCGATGAGAGCCATTGGATTATGCATGAAGAAGTACTATACACTACTGTATGTATATGTGCTGCCTTGCTTAATGCGGTTTGAGGCGCGCCAAGGGAGACCGTGATGCGTACACCAAACTTGTGAGCCACTCATTCATCCAGCACTCAGGTGGGTGGCTGCTGCTTGACCAAACTTGGTGGCCATGCTTGGAATTCCACGTAACCAGAGCTACGTGACATTGTTTGTCCCTTATGGACTGGAGCAGTTGCGAGCAACGCAGAGCAAGTGCGGCAGAGAAGGCGGCTGGGGAAAGTAAGCGCCTGGTGATATACTAGTTAAATGTTAACTATTAGAAATTATCTACCTCACTGACCTTTCTTTAGTATGTCCGCTGACAATAGTATTACGGTGTTACAGGAGCCGTCTTCGTACCTCAAAAAGACTATTTTTTCTTTATTAGTGGCTGGCTTTCCTGACATACCTATGCTATACCTCGTGAGCAAACTTAGTTCTGTATGATGCACATAGACACCAAATACTTTATACTTAGCACGCAATTAGCCTACACCGTGGAGATGATTTATTATGTTTGTGTACAAAATGTGTCCAGGTGTCTTATATAAGCATTGTTTATTAAGGAAATAGGGTGGTAATTAAACATCAGCCCCCGTGGCGTGGTTTTATGCACAGAAACCGCGCAGGTAACCTTCTTATCGGCAGGAACTGCTTAACGAACATATATATTCCATACAAGAGCACTAATATGGTGATGCAGGTCACGTGCGCATATCTTCAAAAGGTCATTACACAAACCATCAGGGCCTCTGGATTTCGACACATTTAAGCACTGAACAAATTCTGTATTTCCTCTTTCGTCTTTTCCATATCCACCTGACTCTGCCAGGATTAAACTGAACTGGAATCGATATTCCCTTTCACCAGTAGTTGGCATTGCTACGTACAGCTGCGAAAAATTGCGAAACGAAGTATACATCCGGGTGTGCTGGGCAGAAATATCGTAGGTATTGTTAAAGGAAATTAAGACCCTTTTTCAAGACTGTTATCGATTAAGTGGCGACACCTTGTGCGAGAAATGGAAGCTGCTTTGGGTTTTTTCGATCAGCATCAGATGGTTCAGTTTCCGAGATCTTTATAAGTGTTGATCGTAAATCCACCAACATTATATAAACCCTGGATAAACTGAAATATATATATATGCTCGTCGGAGCGAGCTTCGTCGTCGTTGTCTTTCCTGACCGTCAAGCGTTGAACATGGTTGTCGTTCTTTTCAGCATCAGGTACTGAACATATCAGAGCCGAATACCTGTTTTACAATATATATATATATATATATATATATATATATTATCCAAGCAAAAATTAAAAAAAAAAGACAAAACATAATCCCCAATGCTTTCCTTGGCCTCGCCGACTGTTTGCTTCTTTCCTTCATATATATATATATATATATATATATATATATATATATATATATTGTCACGGACAACAGGGCTAGGCGTGACAGACGACAAGACGAAGCTGTACCAGCAGGCAAACGTTCGGCGCACAGCACGCGAGTCAACTTCAGTGTCCTCTTCTTCCAGGCGCAGCAAGAACATGGAGACACCAGGTGGCAATATATATATATATATATATATATATATATATATATATTATGTTTGTCAGTATAGGGAATGGTGACCAAAGGTGCACGAAGCAGTTATGGAATACTGGACGAGTGGATCGAACAAAATCAACGCATGACCGCTTTTTTGTTCATACAACTTCCGCGCTGCTCAGTCCCACCGCGGTGCCTCGAAGCACTTGACTGCTGTACCCGAGGATGTGGGATCGAAACCGACCCACGATGGCCGCTCTTTGATGGAGGACAGATGCAGGGCGCCCGTGTACTGTACGATGTCAGGCACATTGCAGAACCTCAGGTGGTCGAAATTTCTGGAGCGTCTCTCACAGCCTGAGTGGCTTTGGGACCTTAAACCACACAAACAAAAGCAAACCATCCATGCTGCGTACTCGAAGACAGAGTACGACCGGGTCGAATGCGTAGTAAAAGAGTGTCGCATGTTGAAACATCTGACGATCTGCTATAACCATGTCTGCAGTGGCACTCGAAGGCGACGGCAACCGTGTGATCGCGTCGAGGAGTGTCCTCATACGTCCGAAGGGGCGCTGCCTCTGCTACCTCCACTGCCAGTGCACGGTACGTCACGCCGCAAGTTTCGTTTGCATAATGGAGAGGCGTGATCGAACAGCCACATCCAACAAAAGCTCACCACGCTTCAGACTTGTTAGATTAGTCAGCTGTAGACTCGAGCTTCGAAGCTGCCATAAATGCATAAGTGGGACAAACGTTAACGGAGCATGCCGTTCCATTCTAATTGAACTCACGCCTTCCTTGCCGGACGTAAAGAAACATCGGTAGCTTCGAGAAAGAGAACATAAGTATACAACCTGTTTGCACATACACAGCTCCCAGTTTCAATTTCACAACGGGTGAAAATTGTTAGAAGGCCTTGCTTCATATACTGATGACCGCAGAACTGCACCTGTACACAAATTATGTAGCATCCGAGGAAACGAGCATACCAATTGTTGTCATATATATAGCAATATGTTTACGCGAAAACTGTTACAAATATTCAGCTGTTATTTTGAGTTCAGAGATCGTAGTGGGCCAGGACGTGCTATCGAGCTAGTGTTAACGTGCTTAGATCTAAAAGTAGAGAAAAGCAGAAGATGGAATTGTGAACAAGGATTGAGTGGCAGAGTTTGTGGGCTGGTGGGCTGACAGATTACAGGTAATTCTCAGCGATGTAAGACTGCGAGTCGTTTTCTCCGAGGGTGTTCAAAGCAAGCGAAGCTTAGTGATAGTTTATTCCGAGCGGGGTGGAACTTGCAGGAATAAACAGGGGACTTTAGGCGAACTTACGACGGGATATGCAAACTCAATTGCAGCTCGGTATGGTGCAAATGCCGGATTAATTCGGGAGATATGGGAGAGACATTTCCCGTGCAGTAATTATGCAGTAAGGCATGATGATGGCACAAATTTAAAGGACAAAATGTTTGGCTTAATGGATTTGTATGAGGCCACTGTTTAAAACCTCGATATCTCTATTTGGTTGAAAACTAAGCCCCCTACCACGAGTGGCGTTCATGTCCAAAGGCGCTTGAAGCATGCTTGCACAAGAACCATGGATAGCCTGTTTTAGAAACCTATCAGAAAGCTTTTCAAATTTTCTCTGCGTGCTAATTCGTTACGTTAATATTATTGCTCGTTCTGGTGCAGTTTCATCTCTGCAGTAAAGCGAGCGCTCACAACCGAACGCGCGAAAACGAAACTATACAGCCCAAGAGAGCATGCGTTCGCCGCTCTGCTGAACACAGCTGCGCGGTCTTTTGCGCTGAACATTTTGTTGCACTTTTGCTTTTTAAGCGCTAATTTATACAACTCGTTTAGTCAAAAAGCCGTCGACGTCGTAGTAGTCGGCACCGCATGTCCGAAATAATCGGGGGCTGCGTAGAAAAAAAAACTGATCATGGTAATTTGTGGTTGTAGTGACTGGATTGATTGGTGTGTGTAATAGGCGATGATTATTTAATGAAAGCATCGTAATTGAGTAATTAAATTAATAATGAAAAAGTTGGAAAAAGGAGGCTCAAAGGTGTCAAACTGCTCAGAATGAAAATGCAATGCTTGATTATGCTAAAGAAAATTAAGAGTGTGTAATTAATCAATTAATGAATTGAAATTTAAAAACTAAAAAAAGGGGGTTGGAAGGTGTCAGAATGTTCAGAACGAAAAATCATTTCTTGATTATGTAAATTAGAAAATTGAGTGCGTAATTAATCAATTAAAATAATATAAAAATTGCTTTCAAATGTGTCGAACTGCTCAGAATGGAAAGTCAATTTTTTCTGATGCTAACTATCGCTGTACAGAAAAGAATAGAAATGAACAAAAATTTAAGTCGAAAAACATCGTCCGTGTGTCTGAAATGCTATCGCGTCATACTCTCAGCGGCGTAGTTTAACTCTCCGCCTAAGTTTTTATCCCACGAGATTTAAAACACCCGTCTAGTAAATGCAGGGTGACAGCAGACGCTGCGAATACGCCGAAGAATGCTCGCGGGTCGCCCCTGCAGCTATAGTGCACACCGCGCACCATGAGATCGAAAAGGGCAGTAGCACTGCAGCCTTCGTTGCCTTTCTCACTGCATTCATTGCCAACTGTCGGTCACGTCGTGACTCACGAGTCGCAACACGATGCAATGACGCATCGCGCTGTGCTGCACTTTTTGCGACCCACAAGCGCAAATTCAGCGGCTGCGGTTGCCCTCAACGAACTCGATGCAAGGCCTAGCACTGTCGCGCGCGCGCTTTCACCGCGTACTGGCGTTCGGCCATACGAGGAATGCAGATTGTTTATGTGACAAGAGCGTGATTTCTAGCATGATCATGAATGCCAAGCTTCTAGAGCACTATAGCCAAGCTGAAGAGCGGAGTTAACCACAGTTTTCGACCGAAAATCCGTGAAACAATTGGATTCCAATCATTTTTGCGTGTCCGTTCGGTCTCTTACATATCAAACAGAAATATGCACCACAACCCAAATCAAACAGCACAATATATGCGGAAATTATTCGAAATTTATTTCATTTTCATTCTCTCATTTTCGTTAGAGTCGTAGAAAAAGCGAGTAAATCTCGTAGGCAACAAAAGTCGGCTTCAGTTTCGGTTTCACTCTCACCGAAGTTTTTCAGTGACCTTTCGGCGCACGTGTTGCACGTAAGAAAGCAAGTACTCAATTTTGTAGTAGCATATGTAGCAGGATTTGCCCTTTGCCGCAGCATTTCCACCACTGCAAGTTTCACACTACTTCCACCACCTCCAGTTCCACCTGAAACTTACTCCAAGTTTCACGCGCCAAGCGCGGCGCCATCTAGCCTGTTCACAGAAAAGGAACCCGCCGCGTACCCTGCCCAAGGCTACATTGCACACGTAGCTAACCAAGATCTTTCCCGTTGCTCACAATATGTGCGGCTTCAAACCTCACAGGATGTACCAAGCCGCCTTCGTTGGTGGGATGAGGAATTTTATGTGGAATAACGTACGAGTTAGGAGTTTATAAATAGGCCAAGGGCTCAAGGTCATGGTTTGCCCAGACATTGCATCCACTTCTGGTCTGATACCAGCAAACTTTTTCACAGTTCTTTACAACTGAACTCAGTCCTGTGCCATTTCTAAAGAAATGCACAGTATGCGTCGGTCTTCTCTGTATCGAAGCATCAGTACAAGCGTGAACGCATGATGCACAGTGATCCTGACAATGCACCTACACTTACCACGGTTTGCAGTGCCTAGGTGAACCAGTGGCATGCAAGGTGGACGGGACGGAGAGCCGAGATAAGCGAAACAAGGACGTCCACACCAAACTCGCAGCGGCTGTCGGGCAGCGCAGAGCTCCGACGACCACCACGACGTCCCACTACTATGTAATCCCTGAACCCCTATTTAGTGCCCCGGCTATCGAAGATGCTGCAGATCCCTTGTCCTGCGGCTTATCTACCGCACTCATCATCCTTGAAGTCCTCCTCTCAATTGGTAAGAATCTGCAAGAGTCACTGTGTAGCACCTCTTGACTTTTGTAATGCCCAGGCACTGAAAACTTTGGATAAAACTTCAAAGATTTCATCACCAGTGGTCACTAATTCGCTGCAGAAATGCAAGACTCAGATTTAAGAAGTCAGATTATTAGACCAAATATAAATCTAGCTAATTTTAATTACTTCTACTCATTTAAGGTCAACAAAATAAATCTGCATGCACATGCAGTAAATCCAAGAGCAAAATTTAGAACTGCTCTATCACCTGGCAATGAAACATTGCAACCATACAAATTTGGTTGCTCTGAAGTTAGGGTTAGCTTTCTTGTCCACATACCTTTCAATCTGCATTGTTTGGAAGCCAACAATTATACTTATTTAGTAAATATATTGCGAAAGAGCATTTCTGAAATGCGGAGTGTTGTTTTATGCTACAGGCACTACTGCTACAGGCACTACAGCTCTGAGAAAAATGCTACTAATTCATGTACATGTAGTACCAGTCTGTAAGTATTGCATACAATGGAATTTGCACACAATACACAGTTGAAGTGTTGACACGGTCACTCTAAAATGCCGTTTAACCTAGGAAAACCTCCCTCCCACTACCTGATGCGTAAGACGGTCTGTGTCTTTCAGGTTTGCTGAAAGCAGTGCTTGGTCTTGTAAGCCCTGCTGTTGCAAGATGGGGCCTGCAGAACTATATTTCTCTATTAGAGCAGCCCACCGCCACAGATACAAAAGGCTCATCAACATACGATGTGTAAGTACTGCTACGCCCTGCAAGAACAGCACTGCTGTGCAGCAAGAGTGTCACATAACCATAATGTCATGCAAGTACAAACACTGCATCGCTGCATCCTTGCACCGTGTTACCGTGCAGCAACAATGCATACTACAACACAGCTTTGTACTGCCTATCTGTTCCTGCTAAAAGTCGCCTTGGTGCAGCTTTATCACTTCCTTTGTAATGAGAGATGCGCCCAGATTTATCCGATATAGTTGGAACCGTGTGTGACTGCTTCAACATTGTTCTAGAGTGTTGTAGTTGTCTTTCGCTCTTACCTTGAAGTTTGCTTGCTAGGCTTAAATTGAGTGCATCCCGAGAGCGGTAAGCATGATGACAGGGCATGTATGCTGCTATCATCACTACTGATTTGTACAGTTCTTTGTAGATGCAAGTCAGCCCAATAGAGACTTTCTTTACGAGCATTTCGATGTCTTCCAGGCTACCGGACTGCCATCACCACAACATGACAAATGTTTAGCATTCCAAAAATATATTTACTTAGCAAATCTGAAAAAATTCATATTAATAAATAGGAGTAGCACCTCAAGGAGCAGAAACCAATCTGCATCAGCTACAGTCACTGCTGACAAACTGAAAGCAGTATTAAATCCAAATTTCTGTCTCGAAAGTTTTTGTATGAAGTAAGCCCTAAAGACAATCAGTTAACATATATATTAGAATGTGGAATTCAACCCTACCGAGCAAACAGTGTACACTTGGGACATTTTTTTAGCTAAGGCTTCAGCAGATTAACAGTGACTATTACATCATAAGTTTAATTTGGTTCACAAAAAGGTCAAGAAAACCAAGATATATTGATTGATTTGTCATTTTGAACCACCATTTTTACACCAGTCTGTCTCAAGAGATGGAATGACAACCCAGAAGTTGTACGCTGTTTACAAGGGTTTAACACCCCAAAGCCACTCGAGCTATAAGGGACACTGTTGTGGAGGTGTCTGAAAGTTTCGACCATCTGGAGTTCTTTAACATGCACAGCTTTTTGCGTCCATCAAGAAGTGCCAGTCACATCTGGGATCAAACCTGCGTCCTTGGGATCAGTAGTCACATGCCCCAACCACCTAGCCAATGCAATGGGGTGTGTTGAAAAGTGGCAAAAATATGTGTTTCTACATGTAGCATGCGATATAAACAAGGGTTTTAATGCCATAGCTACCCTTGGCTGCCGAGACTGAAACAAGAGCAGCATCAGAGTACTTTCTTCGGCGTTTGTTTGAGAACGCTACTTTCAGTTTATTTCAGCGAATTATTTCTAGCAAATGCATCACTTAATTCAGCGATATAAGTGGCAATCCTGTGCTGTCAAGTCAGTTTAGCTGCCAGAATAGCATAAAACGAAAGTACTTTGAGCTCTGCTAGTCAAAGAAATTGTTAGCGATAGAACTGTGGCTAAACCGTAGCACCAACCAGCATACTTTTTGTGACATCTATTGACGGCTTTTTGCCAGCTTACTTGCTTAAGTTGCTTAACCAACCGAGTTAAGAAAGTGATGATAGTTAAACAGTGCTTAGCTAGCAGGTAGTACTTTCCAGTCTGCAGAGGAACGCAAGCTAACAAAACAATACCTCAAATCGCACAACTGCGCTGCTTATGCAAGAATACTACTTTTGCCATCAGCCCCCCACCCCCCCCCACCCCCCCTCCTCTACTCAGTAAATCCTCAACTCTCAGAGCAACAAGAAACCAAAAAGACCGAAGTTCTTGTTTTGAACCAAAAAGTACAGCCTCCAAGTAATTTATTTACGAAAGGTGACTGCCATGCAGCAATTTCTTTCCTATATTCTCGTGCATTCCGAGAAAGAAAGAATAGCTAAACTTCTGTGCCTTTACACCCCGAAGAAAGCACTCCAAAGAACTTCAATGAATAAAGAACCCCGCCGGGGTGGCGCAGTGGTTACGGCACTCGACTACTGTTCCCAAGGACACGGGATCGAATCCCGGCCTCGGCGGCCGCTTTTCGATGGAGGCGAAAAGCAAGGCGCCCGTGTGCTGTGCGATGTCAGTGCAAGTTAAAGAACCCCAGGTGGTCGAAATTTCCGGAGTCCTCTACTACGGCGTCTCCCATAGCCTGAGTCGCTTTGGGACGTTAAACCCCACAAACCAAACCAAACCAAACCAATAAATAAAGAGTTCAAACAAGCGCTTGTTTTATCTTATATTAATGTATATTTAAAGTGCTTGTGATGATGATGTGAGTGAAGCGGTTCTTCCATGTTCCAGGGATGACAAGAAGACAATCAGTCCAGGGTCCCTCTTCTGCATGAATCTGTTTTGCTTCTGCATACTGCCTTTCATTCTCTGTAGAGGAAGAAGAAAAGATTTACGTCAGACTCAGGTGGGCAGACAGTACTTGCAGCAACCTACGTATCCAGAACTAAATATTTAACATAACATGGAAGCCACAGATAAAAAAGCCCAATCTGCAGTCTAAGCATCGAAGCTCTTCTATCATGCAATGACAGAGAACAGATGAATGGAGACCTTCATCTGTTACCTTATGTGCCTGAAACGACTTCGTCAATATGGACACTTTGTTCATGGAAAAATTATTTGTTTATGGAAAAATTGTTCATAAACCTAGTCATCCATAGTAACGAATAATAAGAAAAAACTCATAAAATCACTTATGAGCTGAGAAGTGGGCAGTGAAGAGGACATTAGGCAAAATTTCGGCAGCACTAATACCCCTGGCAAGCACTCAAAATAAAGTGCATTTACGGCAAATGTCACTTAAAGGGCCACTGTCCAGGGAAGGCCCTTTTAAGCAAAGGAGCCCAGTGTTGCGATCAGGTACCAGAGATAATCTGTGCAAAATGCTACAGTGACACGCGCGCCGCAAAGCATCGAAAATACAATTCAAAGCTATCTCATGCTCTCCTCCGGGAAGCCAGATTCCCCGTTTCCTGCGCTGGCTCGACGGGCCACGATAATGACGTACGTACCGGGAACGACGTCAATTGGTCCGTCTCGCTGACTGACGGGAGAAGGATGGGTGTCTATCGCTCGCAGCGCGCTTTTCCCTCGCCACGGCCAGGCTGAATCCAGCGGCGCGCGCTCCCTCGACAGTTTTTTTTTTTTTCGCGCTCGCGGAGAGCCACGCCCCACCTCCCGCCAAACGCGGAGGAGGAAGGGGAATTTGTATTGCGGAGGCTAGACGACCTCGGGCAGGAGAGTGAAAAACCTTTGAGAGGGAATGGAAGGAGAGAGGCATGACAGAATCGGGTGATTGCGGTGGCTGTAACTGCGTTATTAGTTACTCTTTTCAAAAACATTTTGCGGCCTTGCGTTCTAGGGGCGAAGTCTCACAGTCACCGGGGAAGAAAATATTTTCGACCGGAGGGTGGACAGTGGGCCTTTAAGAAAAGTGCGCTCTACCGCTGCTGAATGGCGTAACATAATGCACTTGCTAAAGTGTGCACTCAGGTCGGAGTGCGTTCGCAAAACAGACAGAGGGACGAGTGCATAGCCTCGCCGGCAGAAATTTCTTCATCACAAAATGTATTATGTAATAAGATATGCATACAAGTTGATTTTATGTGTTTTGTATATATTTTTATTTGAGGTATTGTTTTATGATAGCAACAGGCAAAATGTCACATAACAAAAATATGATGTAACCGTGTACACAACTTCCAAATTAAGTGCGGTGCGCCACTGCGGCGATGCCATATTAAGTTCGGTCGCGGTCGTTGTTGTTCATGGCGTTTGTTGATGTGGGATCTCCGAATCGTGGCCCGGTGTCAAATTTTGAGCATTGTTTTTGTGTTTTGCTGCATTAAAAAGCAGTATTCTGAACTTTATGTTTGGATGTTCTAATTTAGTTTTCAAATATGTTTTTACAGTTGGCAGTTTTGTATCTACGAGTGCTAATGTGAGTGCACTCCACTTTCCCCTTTAGCACTGGATAGCGTAAAGTGCCTTTCGAGCGACTAAGTGCACTCACCATAAGTGCACTCTAACTTGCACGCTTGACTGGGGTATAAGTCGGCTGTAATGGTGGTCATTCACTAAAAATTACGTGGCCTATGAGGCATGCGATAACTTCTTATGGCATGATGACATATTTCTTACTACGACCCACTTATGCATATCAGTAGTAAATAAGACGGCCTTTCAACGTGGCACAAGCTGAAGAACGAGCTTTCTTTGAAGCTATTCATGTATGCACTTAATAAGCAACTCGCATTAAAATTGTAATGCAAGAACCCCATAGAAGTGGTCTTTGTGAGTATTAGAGTCAAATTTGAAAGCTTTGCGCAGAGGTGATAATTTACAAGTAATTTTTAAAACGTGCCCCTAGCGACTGCTCCCAACCGATTTGGGCAACACACCCCGGTGCACAAAACTCCCCACTGACATCAGCGGGGCTGCTCCGCGCAAACGCATTGTACGCTCATTGACTTCTTTCGATCGCCCGTATGTTCGATGCTACTGAAGCTAGCTTACAAATTCTAGTGTTGCAGAGAGGATTGATGCGCGACGCATTGCTTGTACGTGTTTTAGTAATGAGTTTCTCGGGCATCCTTCAAAATGCATTGACTGTGAACCTTTACGAACCATGACACAGAACGGGCCCATTATTAGGCATTTGCACTTCTTTTTGCACTACTGACTTTCGCTCTTGTCCTACAGTTAGAAGCTGGGACACAGAGAGACTTTTTCTCAGTCAGCACTGTCCGTATTAATATGACAAAAACAGATTGGCCCCTATGTTTAGCGCATATTTTCAGCCCGTCTACTGTCCGGACAATGGACAGGCTGGAAATATGAAGAGACAGTTTCCACACCAACCAGGCATAAATATAAATACATTAAAAATGTTTGGCCCATCAGCATTGCATTAATTCTCACCATTCACCATTCAAAGTTGTCTATGTGATGTGCATTTTTCAATCACTGTGGCAACCGCCATTTTGTTTCTAAAGAGGGGACCTTCATTTCAGAGCTTGCCACAGGGGATGCCTGGAAGGATGCGTATCACAATACTATGATGCCCCTTCAGAACCACAAAATACATTTAAGTACCACAGGAAATGGTTCACAATGGCAGCGCCATCTTTTTCTTTCAGAGAGAAGAACTAGAAGCCAAGATTTTCGGCTTTGAGTCCGTGAGTTCGGACACGTCATGAAGGCAGAAGACATCCCAACCATAGCTGCTACAACCCCTTTACCGCCACTGCATATGATCTCGCGTGCAATGTATACAGTTTTCGCCACTGAGGATGTATAACGAATATCATATTTAAGATGGATAAAACAGATATAACTGTAGAGCACGGTTCCCACATATTTCATGATGGAAATGATGTGTATAAGGTGATTTCAAGCATAACCTGATTGCTCAGGATTTTTACACCGTGAGAGAGCGTAAGATGATTAGGGTTAAACCAAATTGTTAAGAAAAAAGTTGGGCAAGTTTAAGCAATCGACGGTGACAGTTAGCCTCACAGCTCGTTCTCCTCTATAGTGTCACTGCAGCTCGTACCATTTTCTGCCTCTCACATTTTCTTGAATTGAAAGAATTGCGTATAGCACCTGAAGGCGATACAACTTTAGCCCAGATTTAAAAAAAGAAAGGTGCCGTATCATGCACACGTCAAATCCAACTGCACGTATCGCACAAATTACAGTACAGATGTGAACAGGCTTGTCTAGAGCACCGAAGCAGTGCGCTGCTGAACGCACAAAGTGAAATCCCAGCGGAGCACCTCTCTCTCAGCAAAACGATGAGTGTAAGCACTGACTCTGAAAAATGCCTATTTGCACCAAACTTTTCATTTCGTTTCCTTTGCCGTGGTCTTTTCAAGCGCTCTAGACAAGCTTGCTTGCCTCTGTACATTCAATAATTTACCTCGCTAGGCAAAATCCCAAAGGCACCTCAGAGGAATTCTCACTGCACACACTCCACAAGGAGTGAGCCCTTCACATTCCGCCTTCGTCTAAACCTCCCTATATCAGACTAAAATGTCAACTCAATCACGCTCTTCTCACAAAGCATGATATTGCATAGACTAGCACATGTACAAACAAATTTAATGTTTCACGTTTAAACCATGTCTTTCTCTTGGGCTTTGTCTGTGGGAACATAAATCATTGTTTATGAACTATTCCCCTAATTAGCAAATTCAGCTGAAATGAGTCCGCCTCAGAAGGTTTTTGTTGTCGATGAACAAACTCCTAGCAACAGCAGTTTCAATAAACGTGCCTTGAAAAACCTACTGGCCAAATCTGAAAATGCTCCTGAACTCTCGACGTTTGACCTCCTCTCCTCCTTGGAGCTGAGCAACCAGCCAATTCTCCACTCAAATCATTTGGGATTCGGGACATCCGTTGGTGTTTCCTTAAAAACTTAGGAAATCTGTCCCCACCACAACTTGCACCAATAACAAGACAAAAAAGATTAAGGTGAAAATGAGGCTCGAAAGCTGCATTCCGCTGCAAGCAACAGACTCGTTCCACCATTCTAGCCTTCTGAACAACCTTCACAAGCAAGCAAAACCTGTTTGTGGCTTACACTGACAAAGCAGCAATGAAAAATGGCCAGAAACGCTTATGTCTGGCAATGGTCACTGCTTCTGATGTAGAGAGTGCATGTTACGTACGGTATGATATATGGTGCCTGTTACTAAACTTGAGTACTGCATCCAACCTAACAAACTGGACTCTCCAGAAACAGATGCTGCTGGCAGTTTGAATGGAAGCTGAGAGCCATAACTGTAAACATGCTTTTAAAAAGCCACGCCCTTCTGCTGGCCACAGGCATCCATTCCATGGAGAGAGCAAGCCGACGTGTCTCTCAACCACGCCAGGTCACGTCTGAAAACATACTTGTCTTGAAGCAACAAGCAGCCCTACTCCTGTCTGTAGCACAGACGATAATCAGCTACATCATTAGGGTCTAAGACTGATTCTAGTTATCAGTTCAAGGCTTCGGTGACAAGTACGTCGGGAGACTAGCGACGGTAGTACTCTCAAAATAATGTGCCAGAAATTCCAGGTCAAACGAATCGAGGTAGTCATTAGGCCAACATTTATATGCACACCTGCATGCATTATTATTGTATTCACTTTCACGGAAAGCACCTCATTAGAACTTGTTACACAGTGGGCAACCAACATGGCGTTCGCTATGGCTACAAGCAGAGTGGCAGTGGAGGAGCCCACAATGTAGTTTCGAAGCAACCTTGAGATTCTCGAAGTAGTCCTGAAATGTTTTTCCTTCACTTGAACGATTAGAGTGGAGGTTGATTTCCGAAATGAAAAACAGGCCTCAATGGCTGCTTGAGTAGAATTTCCTTTTCAAGGCCTGTTTAGTAGCTTTCACCTTCACAGCATAGAATTTGAGGAAACTCCTCTCGTCCAACAAAGGTGCCTCGAGAAATATCCCTCCTTATGCCTTGCAAGAATGACACATGTGGCTGAGATTAAGGCAAGAAGTTGGCCCGAAAACTACATGTTGCTGCTAAAGGTAACATGCACATTTTGTGATAAATTAAGCCCTGTTAAGCCCTCTAAACAACATTCACAAGCAATGTCAGAGTTCACAGCCAAGTAAAGCATGTTTTTCGGGCTACATGAACGAAGCAGCTGTGAGATATGGTCAGAAAGGGTTTCGCGTCTAGCAACAGTAACCTCCAGCGACGTAGAGTGCATGCAGGACATGATGTAGAGCGTTCGCAAAGGGTATGAAACTTGAATTTTATTCGGGATCGGCGTGGTGGTTTGTGGGATTCAACGTCTCAAAGTAATTCAGACTATCAGGAACGCCGTAGTGGACAGCTCCGGATAATTTCGACCCCTTGGAGTTCTTTAGCGTATACCTGGATGTGTCGCGTCATACCTCCAAAGGCAGGTTCAAGAAATCGAGTTACAAGCGAGTGATCGAAACCCTGGCTCTACGCAGTACACGGCAACACGTGTACCTGAACCGACCAAAACAAACGAGTCCAACTATCCTGAAGGAAATGCTGCTGTCAGTTTGAAAGCAAGCTAGGGAGCCATACTTGTAAATTTACTTGGAAAGCCATCCCCTCCAACCAGGCATGAAATATCCTTTCAATGGAGCAAGTGAACCCACACGCCCCCTCAGAAAAACACTGGTCATGCCTGAGGACATCCCCTCCCGCTTTCTACACGCAATACGCCGTTCTCCCCTAAGTGCACTGTTATCTACTGAAACCATCACACAGAGTGAGCTCCTGATCAGCCGTCAAATGCTCTCCAACTTGGCCCATAATAGGCTGTGAAGCATTGCTCAGGTTTTCAGCGACTAGCTCAGGTGTACCCGGGCCATCGAAGCGTAAGCGTAAGGCAATGGTCAGGTACAGCGCAGGAGTCGGTTACTGACACTGGTTATCCGTGCTCAGCATTAACTACAGGAATGTCGGGAGGCTAGTGCATTTTGTGGAAATAGCGGACAAGAAAAAAGATGGGACGAGCGCAGACTATCAACTGCCCGTCTTCTTTCTCGTCCGCTGCATTTCGCGCTATTTCCACAAAATGTCACACCAACTAGCTTGGCTTCTCGTGTTACTACAGAGAGCAAGTACAGTCGTATTGTTACAAACAATAATGTGCCAGAAGTTTGATTTGGTTTGGTTTAGTTTGGTTTGTGGGGTTTTACCTCCCAAATGAACTCAGGCTATGGGAGACGCCATAGTGGAGGGCTCCGGAGATTTCGACCACCTGGGGTTCTTCAAGTCCAGGTCAAATGGATTAAGGCCATCACTCAGCCAGAAATTTGGTGCACTGTTCTCTGCATCCAGATTGTATTTAGCGGTAGACCGAAGAACACACAGTGAGTGAATGATGCATTGTCTGCCAAGTTTACAAGCAGAGTGGTGGTGGAAAGAGCCCTCGGTGTAACATCAGTGCTATCCCGCAATTCTCGCGAAAGCTTGCTGTTGTTTTCTTCTCTAATATGACATTAAACATTAGTACACATTGATTACCCCATGGTATTTGCCTAGGATCGTTAAGTAATTACAACAAAATTATCTTGTTGGTGTTCTTTCAGTCATATGAGGCATGACAAAAACAGCAATATAGCTGCTGGTTTGGTGTTTGTTGTCATTCATGCCCTTGAAGCAGCCTAGCTTATGTCTTGCACTGGATTAAAAGTATGTATGAGCCATAATATTGCAGTTTGTTTTTCTGCCTCAGTACATGTCAGAGTCACTGTTTGGATGACACAACCAAAAAATTCTAGAGGGCACTTTGGACCACTAAAGTGCGATGAGACAAAGCCATTATAACGTGATGGATCCTAGCCCTCCACTACAGCACCTCTATCTCCCTCTCTTCTTTCACTACCACCTTCCTCACATGTACCGCGGAGAATTGTGACAGATACTGCGCCTTTTCTATCCTGTAAATCAATTTCAAACACCGCTGACGCCTCCTGTACCCATATGCCTCCTAGACATCTGGGTCTGCTTTTGTTTGCTGTGTGGTGCGGCGTTGAGGAAGTGGTAAATGAAAGACGCCACACGGACACCTGGATCGGACGCCCAGCAGAGTCAGCTTCATATATACATGAATCGCCTGGTGACAATACATCGCGAGCCCGCTGTTGAACACAACCAGCATTTCATTGAAGGTGTTCTAAAATTCGTTTACAGGAAAGGAAAGGCGCAGTATCTGTCACTCGCGGAATTCTGCTATCATCCTCACGGTAGACAAGGGGAATTATGAAGAGTGTTTCACGATCTGGGGCGTGGCGCTGTTGATAAAGCGCTGGGCTAGGGGTCCAAAGAATGGAGGTTCCATTCCCAGTGGAGGCAAGGTGTATAGATTTATTTTTAACTCTCACTCTCGAAACTGTGACACCTCTGCTGACAACCTTCTGTTGACAACGATGAGGCATTACAGGCTTTCGCCTTAAAACAGAGTCAAGGAAAAAATTGTAAATTATTCAGCTGTCAGAGACGAATGCCATTCCAACACCTGACCAGCTAGTTTTTCTTTTCAGCAAACTTACTTGGCTTTGACATCACGCCTCTGCCAAACAATATGGATTTGTCAACACGTCTTCCGCCAAACGGGACATTCAATGCTATCACATTAAAATTTGGCCTAATCATGCAAACACTGGCTGCATGGCAGAAGAAGAGGGACACTCAGGAAAATGCTTTCCATTTTCAGAGGAAGGCCTCAATCATTTTTTGTACTGCAGAATCGGGCAGGCACTTAAATGAGAAGACACACAAAGATGGACGCACAACGACCAGACGTGTGTCTGTTTTTGTTGAATTTGCAACATGAAGACACTTTCTGTGCCCTCATCTCCTGAGCACTGTTATGATCCTGTAATGAAGAACCATCTAGCCCAAACATTGCCACTGCTGAACTTCTTATACCTTTTTCTGGAGTGAATACTGTTGATGTGCGGGTATTTCAACGGGTCAGAAGGAGTCTGCCCTCTCACTCCGTTATGTCACTTGTCTTACAAGACAGCCTCCTTACAGCCTCCTAGCGCAATGTCCAGCCTTGGTTGCGACGCTCTCCAAAGGTGCAAATTCAGAGATGAAAGAGGGCCAGACAGGCGCAGCTTTGTTCGTCAACACAGGGCAAAAATTGTTCATATTTTACAGTATGTACTTTTGTCTTACTTATTTTACAGCAATCGTATGTTGTTTTTGTGGCCTTCGGCTAGCTCACATTCCTGTCATCCACCTTCGATATGAAAACTGATTATTCCTTGGATGCTTCCACAAGATCCTTTCTGCAGGACAATTACATATCGGCAAAGAAACAAGGTAGGCTATTTTCAGTCCCATGGCTATGGGGCTGAAACATGGAGGCTGACGAAGAGGGTTCCACTTCAGTTGAGGACAACGCCAAGGGCTATGGAACAAAAAATGGTAGGGGTAACGTTAAGAGATAGGAAGCATGCAGAGTGAGTCAGAGAAATAACTCAAGTTACTGACATTCTAGTGGAAGTCAAGAAGAAGAAATGGGCATGGGCAGGACATGTAGTGCGAAGAGAGGATAACCGATGGTCGCTTAGGGTAAAAAACTGGATTTCAAGGGAAGAAAAGCGTAGCAGGGGGCGGCAGGAAGTTTGCAGGGGTCAAGTGGATGCAGCTAGCACAGGACCGAGTTAATTGAAGAAATATAGGAGACACCTTTACCCTGCAATGGGTATAGTCCGGCTGATGACGACTACAGTCATTGGCACTCTTGGTTCAATTGGATATTTGTTTTCCCCGTGCAAAGTTTTTTTTTACACATATATCTCAGCACATCACAACATGCATGCAATGTCCTATCTTTCGTTTAGTCACATACTCTGTCAATTCAAATAACTACAGTACTGGAGATGCTGCCTGAGACAACTCGCCATTCATACCGCTGTCCGAGGTGGCGCAATCTTCAGTAAAACTTCCGTGACAAAGTGTTCATTCAAAAGAAATTGAGACCTGGCTTTCACACGATCTTTTTTTTCTCCGGGAGGGTACTTCTGCCCCGTGACGAAGCCAGCATCTTTTCCATCCTTCCAGCAATAGAATCGTTAGCTTCACAAGTGACAGGCGCAAATTAAAATGTGCGCGCCATCCCTTCTGCCGCTCACTTAAACCGTTTAGCGCCAACTCCATAGATGAAACCTTGCTCGCTGCAATGTCTGCTGCACACATGGCAACAACCACTCGCTTCTTTGCACATTCAGACCTTGATTAAGGAAGATTTTGTGAGCTTATGTTTTGGGCAGCAATGGGAGCTTACGCCGGGTTTCCTCGCTTACGTCCTGGTACAGAGCAGTAACGGACCGTAACAACAGCTTAAATAAACCTCAGTAGTCTCAGTAACAATGCAAGATCGACAATTGCAGTGCTGGCACTTATCAACCAAGCTACAGAAATAAACGCGACTATTAGCTTTTAAGACGCACAAATTCAATCGAGCGTCTGCTCCAGCAGCAGTAAGAGGAGTCGCGTGACCCCACTTGCTCCCCTAGGTCGACACTAGCGCCGTTAGCTCCAGTGGTGATGATCGCGCCGAACACACTGCTGAAAAATCCAGCCTAAATTTTTTTACAGGATTTCATATACCAATCTTTTGTAGAAGAAAGGTGCGCATGAAACTGGGTGGAGCTGTCATATCACTGCTGAATATAGAAAACTCTCTTTAATTCGGCCTTCAAGGGATTAGAAAAAGTGTCTGAATTAACGAATGGAACTGAAAAAACTGCCAGAAAAAATATTTTTCACCACAGTAATATTATCTGAGAAACTCCTGTACGATGAATGTCTACATTTGAGATGAAACCGCAGTAAGAACGGCATTTTGACTACAAATTGAATAACAAGAATATTCGGTTCGTATTCGAAATTTTGAACACTCGCAAAACATTAATTCAGATAACTAAGGTTATAAAACAGTTACTTTTTCATTACACTGCCATGCTGGCCGATGCCCACAAAACAATGACATCAGAATAGATAACGCGGCTGCAAACATATTCGCCGTGAAAAATGCTTAAATCTGACACTTTGCGTAGAACTGTGGAAAGGCATGCATCAATTATGATTCTTTGCAACACGCAAGATATGCCTAAGTGCCAATGACAGCATTCAAACAACAAAATGCGACAACGGTAAGAAAACAAAGATGGTGTCCCAGTCACAGCTGCAAGACATGTATTAACATTATTACCTCTTTCTACTGCTTCTATCACTCCGGTCGCACAGTCACCTTCATCATGACATGTCAGTGCACGTTAAAGAACCCCAGGCGGTCGAAATTTCCGGAGTCCTCCACTACGGCGTCTCTCATAGCCTGAGTCGCATTAGGACGTTAAACCCCACAAACCAAGCCAACCAACCAAATCATTTTATCCTGCCACAGAACAGCTTATGTCAAACTTTTTCTGACAAACTTTCAGCCGTAATGCATGACACTCTCCTGCTTGCTTTGAGCATCTATTCTTTCCTGTCAGGTATTTTTCAGCTGGCAGAAAAATTTTACTTCGTGCTTTATATACTAACCCAGATTTCATTTCTCGAAATTAGATGTCTATACAGTCGATTTGAATTATTTGTCGCTCCAACCTGCTCCAATCCTCATGAGCCCCCATACATCTACATTTGTATATTTTTATTGTTTTGCTGCTGCTGCTGTTTTGCTCTATTTTTCAGTAATCTAAACCCACTCTCCTCTGTAATGCCTTCAGGCCAGGAGGGGTAACAAAACCGAAAATTTAAAAAAATGGGACCAAAATGCAGCGGCAAACTTCCCCAACAGATGTCAAGTGACAAATGCAGCATGCCACAGGCATAGGTCAAGCAAAGATCTTAATGAAGATAAACGCAGCTAATGCTAGGGGCTGCAACTGCTGATGAAGCGGCAAGGAGTGCTATAGTGAGACCGCAATAAGAACGCAAAAGAAAAGCCATCACGACAGCTTTCCAACCCTACTAATACCAAAAGGACGATAAAGCAGGGATAGGGGAGGCCCTCCTATGTTTGTCGTCGCCCTGCATGTGACATACGTACACCGAGGACCGTAATAACAGCGCAGTGTGAGAAGGCTCTGGCATAGGTTGATAGGTTGTGAAGGGAATAGTTCATTCACACTACACTTCAATTTTAGAAATCACTTTTTCTAAAGCTCCCAGCAGTGTATGAGAAGCGAGTTGGAAACACTGTAGCCAGCAGCCAAAATTTTTCCCCATTAAATGTCAGTCTCTGTCCGAAATGATGGTACAAAATCCTGCCACCCTGGTGACAGTCCTCAGTTTTGATGAGGCAGGTATGTGAACGTGCAAAGAAGAGTCGACAAATCATGTAGAGCAGTACTTGTACATATTTCCCTCTTTGTAATTCAGCTATTTGCAGCCAATCTAGCACCGTTCTCTAATGAGGCAAATGTGCGCGAAACGCCAAGTACGCACTCAGGCTTTCGTGTCGGGTAAAAGGCACGGTACGGAAGCGCTGAATTGGCTCACCGTTCATGTTTGCCCGATGACCTTATTTATTGCCTGCATCTCTTCCCGGCTAAGGGGCTCCAGAGAGAAGCCCTGGACATCCGACCGGCCTTCCATCTCACGTAGAGCCTGGACATTCTTCTTGAGCTTCTTTCGCAAAGATGAGATCTCCTCTTCCAGTTTCTCTTGCTCTAGGATTTTAAAGAAAAAAAGGCAGTCACCAAGGTGTAGCCCTCACATAAAACAAACATTGCTGCCTAACAGGGTGATCGCACAGCATCGGCAACCTCTGACTGCATTTTAGCATTGTCTAACGTTAGCGTCAAGCGTTTTTTTTTTCAGCTTCCCACGCGCACTTTGGTCCAGCCCAGAAGCCACCTCGAGGTCAAAAGGGACAGTTGGTCAATCCCAAGAGTTTTAATTGAGACCACATCGCCATACATACTGAGGATCAGTGCTCGTGCTGGGGTGTTTCACAGAAAAAAAGAAAATCTGGGGTGCTTTTACGACTACACTCAAGTTTTACATTAACTCGCTCGACACGCCGTTTCGTAGCCATCAGGCGTGTGATCGTGGCACTGCTATGAAAAAGTGGCTGCTTGAAGTATGCATACGACCACCTCAGTTAATTCCTTGAAAACTGCAGCAGGTCAGAACAGCACGATAAAGTTATTTGCACAAATCAATTTCTGCTTGACGATAACGACTACACAGTAGTGGCTGATCTCAAATACGAAATACTGCCTTTCAACACATGCTTTTGCTACGTTAACAAAAACCTATGCCTGCTCACACAGACGCGAGTTTTTCGTAGCACACAGGTCGGCTATGCAAAAATGCATCCTATGCAGCCTATCGTTTCTAAACATTCAATAGGTGCCAAATATACATTGCTTTTCCTTGTGGCTGCAACTATGAAGAGAGTGCATACCAATTTGGGGTTGAACGTGTCCCACAAACTAAGCAATGCATGACACTACCCTGAATATAAAAGGAGCTCCAACAGCCAATGACAAAGAGCAGTGAGGTATCACGAGAACATGCTCATACCGAGCGCCTATGGTTGCAACAAAATAAACAAAAAACATTGTGCAGCACAACAGCTCGGATAGGACTGGCAAGCGCAGTCCACTATCTTGCCTCAATCACCTTCCATTTCGAGTAGAGTAGGAAATTTCTCGCAGCTAAAGTCCCGAAAATTCCAGCCTCTAGTTAGTACAGCACTGCGATGGAGTGGTCAGAATATACATAAGGTTTCAGCTCCATAAAATCAACAACTTTATTTAACTTGTTTTCACAAATACTGCTGTGTCTTTGGTTAGGGATACAGTAAGGGTGGGTTATACAGAATTTTAAAAGAGAAACATCAAGTAGCATGATCTGAACAGTTTTTTCTGAAATTGAATAAGTCTACAATGGGCAGAGACCCATCTAAGTTATTCCATATTCAACAGTCTGTGGAGAATGGAAAATGAAAGAACACAAGACAAGACTCAGGATGGAACAAAAGGAGCACTGGTCAATGGATCAGTCTACCGGCCAACTCATCAGTGAGATAGGAGCTTGATTGCGACTCGGCCCATGTACAATCGGCCACTTTTTGAAAAGCCTCGTGGAAGCGCCAACTGCCTGGCACAGTGGTGCCAAGGCAAAGCAGAAGGGAAGTCTGGAGGAGGAAACGCACATGCGCACCAATCATGCAGCTGCAGATGACGTCGTCTGCACAGCTGTTCTGCTCCATACAATACAAGTCTCACAAATCATGTAATGGGCCCAAGTTCTGAGCACATTTGTTTCATGTTCTATTCCCTGCATGTTTTTTACTTTAATTGGGGCGAACGCGCAAACGTTCTAAGCACGACGCTAGGCCCCAGTTGAGTTTGCGGGTACCATCTTGAGGGCACTTCTTTTAGCTCAATTAACACGCAGGTATCGAGAGTCCTTTATTCGTAAGTAACGACTGCAGCTGGTTTCTTGGGTGCGCTGCACTGTTTATCAGAAATGTACGCTTCTTCAGATATAAATCTTACTGTATGCAGCGGATAACATAAAATGAGGTCACACCTTCTAGGGGCTCTATACGTACAGGCCGATTATGGGCAGGCGTCATGTCGCACTAGTCAGGATGCCCAGCAGATGACGCACTCTAACAGAAGGAACCGTGGATGTGCCTTTGCCCTCGCATAATGGTCTGGTTGAAGAAAGTGAAAAGACCTTTGCTGCCCAGCAGACCATTGTGGCAGACAAGGTTAACGAGATCTCGGACACTGTGGGTGATTTCAAGACCACTGCAGTCCTAAGTTCAAAAGTGCTGCAAAAGGTCACTGCATTCATCGCTTGCAAATGAGCTCAGTGACAAATGAATGCGTTGGGATACGATTTCAACACCTGATGTTTCTTGGAGCTAATGGAAACAAGCTTCCACGCACTAATTTCAGTTCAGCAAACTTTTAACAAACTTTTTTCCTAAGGTCCCTTGAAATTTCTTTAAGTGAAGTTTCACTGTAGGTGGCCACACTACAGATGCGTATTCAAGAAGAGGTCTAATCATTGATTTACAAGTTACTGACTTACAACATCTAAGACTATCACATAAAGTATGTTTCGGTACCTTCCACTTCATTCCTCTCTAAGAATATGATAGGGATCGCCGCATCTTGTCTGCCATGGTGATTCGCAAGTCGCAACACTGACCCTTGACAGCAGCAAAAACCCCTTGCTGTGTAACATGCACAGAAGATCACCGCACACCAAGTCAACCACCAATACAGTGACGGTGGGTCCCCTCCACTAATGCATTCAATGAAACAGCTCCAGAACACGGCTGCATATGAGCAGTACAATCTGGCTTGCAGCATGCAAGAATTACATTCAATTGAACATCTTGTTAATTTGTCGTTTCAAGGTCCTCTGCTTACCCTGCTCAAGAAGTTCCTTGGTCCTCTGCTTGGGGATCTTCATGAACATGTTTCCAATGCAAACCCAGGGCCTACGAACATCCTCTTCCATGGTTTGGAGGGCTCTGTAAAGTGCATGGGAGGAATTACGATGAACGTAACGGCAAAGTATTACCTCTGATGGTCATGTATTTCTTGAGGTGGCACTGATAACCAAAAGATGCATGATTGTTACCAACGGCTATTCGCACCTATCGCTTGCTGAACACGAAAACACAAGATTTAAAGTGCCAAACAGTTTGACATGCAGGAAAGGAGCATACTTGCTGAAACAACCCTTACTGCCCTGCTTCCTTTAAACCATTTTCCAGATCAGATGAGCGCATTATTCATGCTGAAATAACACGTTCTCAATCTAGTCCCTGCCAGTAGCACCTTATCAAAACTAAAACCCACTCACTGAAACAGAAACACAAAAATCAGAAGTGCAAAAGCAGGGCGTAAGCTACAAAGCATGAAACAAAACATGTCGAGGCAGTGTTATTGCTGTAAGCTGTTGCGGTCAGACACTGCAGGGTCACTAATTGCCCTTATATCTGCACTGCTAAACATCATGTACTACAAGCAAAAAATTGACCACAGGGCAAACACGGCTCCCAAGAGCAATCTCTGATCAAGCTTCACTTGTTCCAAGTGTTCTACGCATCAAAAAGCTGAGCACAAGGATGCTGCTTGTGCCCATTACATGAAACTGGCGGCCTCCATGGTACCATGATTCAAACCCAGTAAGTCCCTTAAGCAAGGGCCTCACATCTCAACGTCTAGGTTTCAAAACAGGTAAAAAAGGGAACGGCGTGATAAGAAAAAAGGAGTGGCTTAACACTGACTGGTAGTATATTAAGCAAGCTCTCTGTGTCTCAATCTACAGGCCTCCTATGCTGCCCATGTAGTGCCGCGAAAACAGCGCTAAAAAGCACCCTCTGTGCGTATGCCAAATAGTACTCATCCCCAAAGTCTGCTTCCTATTACACACAATCAATATCAGTGCACAGCTTTTGGCCGTAATGCTTTACAGAATACAACACATTACAACAATGCTAAAAATGTTTTTCCGGCTTTACGCGAAAATGCAAGAAATTGCCCAGAGCCTAGTATTTGCACAACGAGCCCAAATCAGACGTGAAGTCTCATCGAACTGCTAGTCGGCAATCAGGCGAATGTCGCAAGAAGTGGAGCTCTAGGAAAGCTTTATGCACGCGTCTAAGTTCAGCCTCAAAGTTCAGGCTAGAACCGCAACAGTGATAACCAGTTTCAGGCAAAAATGGTCACATGCTTCTCCTCGCCACTTTGCACTGTCTGTGCTCAGGAGGTGCATAGTACTTTTGCTGGGCTTTACTTCTTTTTTTCTTTCTTTCACTTTCTGCGTGCCGCTAAACTGACCGGCCACATTCAAAGCTTGCTCGGGAACGAAAAAATGGCTCAAAAATTCGTATCAGAGCTCCAACGCTTGTCGCTTGAATGCAGATTTCAGCAAAAATGCACGAACTTCAGTCTGTGCTCAACTGCCTTGGCATTAAGTGATCATATTTACTCGATTCTAAGAACCCCCATTTTTCCAAGATCACGATGCTTAAAGTGAGAGGGGGGAAGCGGTGGCGCGCTTAAATTTTTTAAAATCTAAAATCTAACCCCCCTCTCCCCTCCCCCCCCCCTTTCGGCAAAAAATAACAGTTTATAAGGTAAACACCTTCCGCAAACGCAATTGCACTGTGCTTGAAGTTCAAGTTGTGACAGCTCTCTTCGAACTCCTTCCAACTTCCATTACGGATGCCAAACAGCTGACATCAAACAAAGCAACGTGGGCCCACGATGCCTGTGAACCCGCCGAGATCTGCCTGCCGAATAGCCGCCAGCTTCCGGTCCACGTGACAACATGGTGATAGAGTAATCGGAGGTCGCTTTCAGCTAGGTTTTGCTGTCTTACACCGCCAGCTGTTGTGTAGTATTTGAACGCAGCAAGCAACACAAGAAGCTAGAGAACGTGCCGCACCTCGGGCTTCCAACAGCTGCGGCTCGATTGAGTGAGCAAGTGCACTGACAGCCTTGCCCACGCTTTCTTCCGTAAAAAAGGCGGCGCTTAGATCCGCATCCATGCAAACTTTTTTTTTGCAAACTTTTTTTTCCGAATTTTTTTTTTACGGAGTCTGGGGGGCTGCTTAGAATCTTGAAAATACAGTATAACATAGTAATATACTGCCATTAAAAACATTGAGTCTTCACTATTTGGGCAGTAGAAGCTTCGTATCAGATCTGCCTGTTACGTGTTATTTAGAGTGCACTGACATTACAAGCATGCGGCTAGCTACTTCTGCTTTCCGCTGCTTTCGGTACTCGTTGAAATGCTGACATGTCGGCGGGTTATGAATCGTAACCACGTTCCCAATTCTATTTGCTGTTGTTTCGGCTTGACAGTGAGTGGTTGCTACAACGAGGTATCGAAAGCAGCAAGCTAACCATGCTTTGCTGCAGTCTGCTTGTTGCCTGGCCCAGTTTTAACTTGCACAACTGCTGAACAGAGCAGCTTAATGACCAATTTCCCTTGTGGCTACAAATGAGCACATGTAAGGAGCTGAATGTACACCACACAGCTCAGCGTCAAGCCAGCACGGCATCCAGCATAACGCAAAAAACCGTTTCTATCAACCAGCGCAGTGCGAAACTCTACATTAGCTGTTTCTTGCAATGAAGCCCACTTTATGTGGGTTTGAAAGAATGATGGAACCTAACATTGGAATCGTAGTTGCATTTGTGGCAATGACGCGACTGGCAATAGTGATGGTGACAACGTTTCAAGATGGAGTGCTGCAAAGCAAGGTAGGCATTACATGCTTTCAATATAAAGGCGAAAGTCTTTCTAGGCTCATAGCTTCATAAATGTTCGCACGAAGTGACAGGTAAGAACAAAATCTGTCTCCACTCGGGATCAAACCCGTCCCTCCAATCCACTGCCGAGCCCACAAAGCCCTACTCAACGCTGGGCTTGTGTGAAACCGATCATAATTCTTGTCTATCGTGAGGCTAATAGTAGCGATGGCAACAACAATACAGTCAATGAAATGATAATGATAATAGTAGTGATAACGGTGATGACGATAGAAGGTATGCCAACTACGATGCAGTTAGCGAAAACAGTCCTGTAAAGTGGCTTTCACCATTTATGCTCTTAAGCAGATATGAGTTCAGTCCTGTAATTTCTCAGTTTTCTTTCTTTTTAAGAGAAGCTACAGATGGCTTACAGCGACAGCCATGATACATGCTGAGCCTTTTCGCACTTGCAAAGGGGCGGAACGAAGTAAAAACCAGGTGAGATAATGTGCTGTAGCATGCAGAGCTGGTGTCGTACTACCTAGACAATTTTTTTGCCACACAAGGCTGTATCTTTAAATTGTAGACAGCCTACAATATACGATCCAGCATACTACGAGCAGTTTATACCTCAGGGCTTCTCTGTTCTTCTGTCGGCGTCGATCAAGCTCAACCGCTTGCTCTTTGTCAGCCAGGATTGTCTCGGCGGTGGACTCAATGTCCGCCAAGAACTGCTTCACTCGCGCCGTTGCAGGGTTCATTTCTGCAAAAACAAAGGAAACAAAAGAAAGCGCAGTGGCGTGACCCCACACTTTCCACTCTGGTGCAAGCAAATGAACGTGCAGATCAATTTCGCTCAAGGCAAGAGGCCAACTCAATTAAGCCCCCCGTTTTGTTAAAATTGGACTGCTCCGAGCAGCACGGTCAAAACGGCTCAAAGGGTTACATAACACCTGTAAACCAATGTGATTATGCTCGGCAACAATTTCATGTTACCCACATAAAATTATTTTCATATCTGATTAGATATTCACTTGCCGCAGACAGCAAGAATGTGTGATACTCACAAAAGGCGGTTTTTGCCGTTCTTGAGCGCTAGTGGAAGGATCGCCGAAACTCAATCTCCATTTTTTTCAATCTTTGAGATTTCGAATCTTCCTCCACCTTCTTCCTCTTCAGCGATCCCGCCACGCTTTCGCGTGACTCTTTTCTGCGCAAATTTTCAACCGCAGACCTATCGTGGGGGCCGAAATGCGTGACCCTGGGCGCCGATGACTGGGCACCAAATCCGCTACGATCTCGCTTGAGCACGGTTTTCACGGGAAACTTTCGTCCCTGCTCCTGAGGTCCGAACCCTTTGTCTCTGTTCCAGCCCATACCAAGGAGCATCTGGAAGCCCGCGTTGTTCTCCGGAATCTCGTAGTGCGTCGAGCTGGGCGACTTACCCAGTCGAAGGTTAAACTGATGCACTATAGACGTTTCGTGCGTCTTCATCTCAGCGGAACTGAACGACCTATCGCAGACACTGCAGAACTGGCCCGAATCGCGTCGGGAGGCCTCATGACTCGCCTTCGCAACATCAACAGCTCTCTCCGCTCCGTCGAAGTTCTCGGGCTTACACAGCAGTTCGACGACGTTAACATGTCCCCGCCGCGCGGCTAACTCGACAGCTGTCTTTCCCTGAGCGTTTGACAAGTGTTTTTTAGCACCTTTTTTGAGAAGGTACCGCACACTGAGTTCGGCCCCGTCGCAAGAGGCGCACATAAGAGCTGTCCATCCGAAAACATCTCTCACGTCCACATCGATGCCCGCAAGCAGGCACCTTTTAAGCTCGGATACGTTGTTCGTCTGAGCTGCAGTAAAATATTCGCTGACTTTAACAGCTTTACCTTCAGTATGAGGCGGTCGGCGTTTGTCACTTCTGCGCTCGTGATTGACAGCTGCCGCGGTCACAGGGCTGCGCGTATCAGGCGACGAAGTTGAGGGCTGCGAAACAACGTCTTCGTAAAACTTCTTAGCGCACTGGCCACTCAAGAGATCGGCGGCTCGTGCATATCGAAAGCTGTGCGCCTCGTTGGCCTGTCGCTCGCGGTCAACACCTCGCACAAATGCGACCGTCCGAAGAAAGGCCATAAGTCGTCATTGACCTCTGCATATCAATTTACCTTCTAATATTGGTGTTGTGGTAGTGAAGAGTGAACGCTTGCAGATCTGGCTGCTGATATGCGAAGCAAATAGAATCAATTGCGGTTGAACGTCGGCAGATTCGCATAGCACACCTCTATCAACTTCAACATCCTCCACATGCCATCAGTCACCCTAGCGGTGCGCCAGTAAACCATAGTGAAGGCAAAGGCCTGTAAACAACCACTACATTCGGTACTGTGGCGTTGTAAGAACGTTGAAATTAGAAATGCGTGGTTCAAACTTTAGCTTTAAACTTAAAAAATCTCACAATACAGTGCTAAACTCATTGTCACTTTTGTTATTTATTTAAACTTTTTTTACGTTTCTCATAGGGATGAGAAGTCAAGTGCATAAAGTCAATAAAGTGCATAAAGCCCCACACTTTGCGAGTTCACATTTTTATGCAGTCGTTGCTTTTCGCGGATAACGCAATTTTGAAGTTTTGGATTCCTACAATAAGCATTGGTTTTCACTGCTACACGTTTACTTCATTCAGCATGCCGTCGTAAGAAATTTTAAGAGAGAGGGGGGGGGGGGGTAAAAATTGCGCCAAATTTGAATGCTGGCGAGTTATCGACAAACATGCAACTTCAGTCTGAGGAAATGCTCACCTCTCCTAAGGCAAATGGAGGGAATCCAGTATAGCATATACGCTGATGATATCACGATTTGGAAGAGTGGAGGCTCCAATGCCCACATCTCGCACAGACTTCAGATAGCGGCGGAGGCTGTAGAAGAATACGTACTCGCCAGAGGCTGACCTGCTCTCCACATAATTCTGAAATTGTCATACTCTCATCGAAGGAACAGAAAAGGAAAGAAGTACACCTTCAAAGACTCTACCCGCGGTGGAGGTGTTTCAGTACTAAAGCCAAGGTCATCTTGCCTGACAATAAGGCAGCTGTTCCCAACTTTTGTGAGGGGGTGGACTCCAGTCAAGCCGCCAAATTACAAAGAAGTTACCCTTCAACCAGAGAGGTCTCCCTCACGTGGGTTCCTGCTCATGACGGCATTACGGGTAATGAGGCTGCTCACAGCCTCGCTCGAGAATTATACATCCGAGCAGCTCTTGAAGTGGCCCTGAGTGGGAATAAAGACCCTATCATAAGTTGCAACGTATAAAGAAATAACTGAAACGAAGACTCTCACTTCTAGATAGGTGACTCACTCCAAAGGAGCGGAGGACTTGGAGGAGACTTCAGGTCAACATATTCTTTCCGTGCTCACACTACGATGAAGACACTAGGGAGCGTGAGCTTTGCAGTAGCTGCCACAGAACGATTTCACAAAATCACGTAATTTCGGTGTGTCAGGATTTTCCTCAGGCTAAGTCACATAGCATCCCAGACGTACCTTGCCACCTGGGAAGAGATGATCGGGAGCCACGGCCCGGATCAGCAAAGACTCATCAACCGTCAGGCGGAGACAGCTCACCACAAGGAGTCTCCCCTGCTGAGAGCCGGCTGAGAGGCATCACATCCTAATTGCTGCGCCCAGGCTGGGAGGCCCCATGATGACGGGAATAAAGTTCATTCATTCATTCATTCATTCATTCATTCATTCATCCATTCATTCATTCATTCTGCTGCTACTAAGAAGCACAAATACCTTCAAACCCCATGTCACATGACATGACTGAATACTCATTTTCTTTATCGTTCCCGTTCGCCTACCGAGCTGTCCCATCGAGCTGGTGGTAATTTAATTTAACTCCGAACAGGTTAATTAATTATTTGTCAATGTATACGACGTGGTCAAGGGTGCTGTGCCATGATTCCCAGGTGATCGAAATTACTCCGAAGCTCTCCATTGTACGGCACCTTTCTCTTTTTCCGCTTTCACTCCCACCTTCCTCCCTTCCCTTACGGCGCGGTTGAGGTGTTACGAAGAGTGTGTGCCAAATATTGCGCCTTTTCTTTCCTATTAACAATAAACCAATTATTACTACTGCTACTAGTAGTTGTTGTTTGGTTCGCCGTGTACGCCCAGGGCGCATGCAGTCTGTGATATAATTGGTTTATCCGTTGGACATTAATCTTAATTCTATCTATACGAGGTGAGACACAAAAAACGAGACAGTGTAGCTTGAAAAAATAGTGAAATTGTAATGATTGAGTGGGTTTTCAGTGGTCAGACTGTTAATCAACACTAATACATTGAAGTACTAAAAGTTCGTGAAAAAAAAATTGGAAAGAAAATGGTCACGGTGGGGGGTGATGGATGCCTGTTGCACGCAGGACAATGCACCCATCTGTCAAGCAGTTTCTGACCAGCAAAAACATTACTGTGATGGAACATCCTAATCACCTGATTTGGCTCCATGCGACTTATTTTTCTATTTCCTACAGTTAAATCTTGCTTAAATGAAACCCATTTTACCTGCAGTTTACGAGGTTCGGGCAAAAACGCAGAATCTCCTGAAAAACCTTCCAAAAACCTCGTTCTAGAACTGTTACCAGCAGTGGCAGCACCGAATGCAGAAGTGTGTGAATGCTGAAGGCAACTGCTTTGAAGGTGATAATGTCACAGAGAATCGATTCTGTAAGTTCAATAATTTATTGGACAACTCTCGTTTTTTTTTTATTTGTTTTTTTTTTTTTTTTTTCCCACCTCGTATATAGGAAAGGCGCACTATCTGTCACGCTTTCTCCTGTGGACACCTAGCTGAACCATCATAAAGGTTGACCTGAACGTGGCACCGTAAAGGAATGGGTGAAGATGGGAAGGAAAGCGGAAATATAGAAATGTGCTGTACGTAGTGGAGGGCTACGGAGTATATTTCGACCACCTACGGATCTTCAACGTGCATTTACATCCCACAGCACACGGACGCATCTCTGTTACGACATAGAAACGCAGCCGCCAGCGGTCGGGTTCGACCAGGTTCGACCCGGGTACGCGATCTGGTCAGTCGAGCGTCTTTGTACTTTCGCGACGAAGAGCGCAGCAGTTGCATGCTTTCTCGAATTCACATTTGTCTGCGATAAAGAGAAATGTATATCCTCGAAAGCAATGCTAGCTGCGCTTGTCGTGATTGGAATCAGCCCATATATAATGTCATGCACATCCGCGGCGCGCCCTTGTCAACCTTTTACGGAATGCTGTTGTACGTCATGCTTCGCGAGTCGAACGCGGTGATTTTAATGCACGCATTGCACTTTCCTTCAAGACAAAAAAAAAAAAAATTAAAAAGTGCGGCGAATGGCAGATCTTGTTACATTCTGTTTACGTGTTCCTCACGAGCGAGAGCCAATATATGAGAGATATGAGTCAGCGAAACCTGACAGATGGGCAGCCGCGAACAGGTGTTCGCCACCAACTGAGCTGTCTTGTGCAGCTGCGGCTCAGCGCGGAAAGAGGGGTCTTTCTTTTCTATAGATGCATCTGCGCTGAATGGGCAGCGCTCTGCAGAGAGAGCGAACGAAAGGCGTTCCCGCTAATACTGAGGTCTACACTAGCTCACAGACATCGTGAAAGCGCCACGTTGATAAATACAAGCCACTGCAAATTCCTTTGAGGGAACGATTACGTGTGAACAAATGTAGTACCGTGCGTGCAGGGCTTCCTTCGACAAAATCTTTCTCTAAGGAAAAGAACAATGCTTTCGCTTCGTATTTCTTCGCTTCGCTCATGTGAACGATATGCCGGCCATGCTTCCGAATATCCGTGCATGAGGAAAGCCTGACAACATAAGAAACGGTAACTCTCTTTTACGTTCGCGCCCTCTTGCCACGCGGTAGTGCGGCAGTTTCGTTTCCATTTGCTGGTGATTTGCTTTTTTTTTTTTTTTTTCTACGCGTATAGTGAGCGCTCTCATGGAGAGATGGCGCCAGCGCCCTGGTGAGTCGGCAAGTGTGGCTTTAGCAGCGACTCTTGAGTTGTAACGGCGTGCAGCGGAAGCGTGGGCGGGACGTAAGGCAACGCACCGTTAGGTTTGATCCGCTTACTACGACTGTTTTCTCGCGTGACACGCGTTCTAAACGAAGTGAATTTGTTCCCGAAATTCAGCGATCATCGATGTTCTAACCAGCGCCTTGTGACCGATCAGTGCGTTATCAACCCGACAGCTGCTGGCTAAGCGAGTGGGGCGCCCGTGTCAAACCCGGGAGCTCGCTTGCGTGTTTCAACCAGCCTCATTTGGAGTGTTGTTTACGCGTTGTTTTCTCTGTGACACCGGCAGGAGTGAAGTGTTTGACGCGCCCTAACGTGTCCGGCGACGACTGCAAGTTCTTGCGGTGCTCCCCAAGGGAAAGTGGAATTAGCACTTCGATGATCTTCGCTTGACGTGCGCCGCACGCTGCATTGGCCGCGTCTGCTCAAGTTCCGACCATCAACGCAGTGTTATGCGTTTGACCCAATCACGAATGCTACTCACGGTAAGTCTGTAGTTTCCTGTGTTGCTTGTAATCGCAGGGTGAGTGCTTCTAGCTTCTAGTTTATTGCACCGCCATGTGGCATTCGCGTATTGAGAGCGAAAGTAGTACGTCCATTTGGGTAGGGAACGGTACACTCTTGCTCCGCTTGGAGCGCCAGCGTCGCCATGCTGGTGCAAGCAGTGAAGCGCAGAAATGGCGGGAACGCCGCTGGCTGGGTGTAGCCGTTTGTTTGCTTTTCTGAGCTCTGAGTTGGCCGGTGTACGCAGCGCTGTTTCAGACAAATAAAACATGTAGCTGCTCTCACATTCGTTCGTTTTCATGCAGAGCTCGCCAAGTTGTTCTCAATTCATCGAGGAAGAAAAAAACGAACCGTTGTCGCCATAATATGGCGGCGCTTTATTTTTCTTTTTTTATTCTTTTTCCTTTCCTCTGGTCGTGACAGTTGTAAACTTGGTTAGCTGTAAGAACATGCTGTGTAGTGTGTTTAAATAACGGTATTGTGTTAACGGCGATTTTTTGTAAGTGTGTTTCATGCATCGTTTCTCGCAAGCATTTAGGTACTACATAATTGATACGCATTTTTTGCCAAGAGCCTGCGGCAGTCTTGTTTCTCCCGAGCACTCAAGGAACCTTTCCAAGTGCAGGCACCTGAAGAGTAAAATCGTTCGGCCGCATCGCGTTCCTTTTCCGTGTGTGCGTTTTGTTCGCTTATACTGTTATTTATTTATTTATTTTTATTTATTACATACTGCAGACCCTTGGGTCCAAGCAGAGGGGCATAGTTGAGTACAAAAAAGAGCGAAGAACAACAACAAAAAGTAATAAGAAATTATACAATATTAATCGCAATACATAACCATCTGTAAGTTAGTGTTGCAATCTGATATTGTGCGAGGGAAAAAGGAAAACATAAACGTGTTAGTTCGAGCATAATAGGGTGTCAGTGAGTCAGGATGATGATGTCTCGTATAGCGTGTTGATGCAGGAGATATATAAGGGGACTGGTTTATTGCAAGCTTGTTATTTATCAGGAGAGAAAGGAATTCTAGCCTCAGCTGTTTTCTGCGGGATTCAAGTGTGGGAATAGAATTATCTGTCATTGTTTGAGAGGGTGAGTCAAACCTAGCGAATTTATTAAATATAAACCGAACTGATTTTCTTTGTATTTTCTCAAGGTGCTTGATATCATGCTTCATTGCGCTTCAAAAAAACCTTTGCGTTGTAATAGTCGCCACCAGCTCATCTTGTTTTGTTTACCTGTACTTGGTGAAACATTGAGCTTGTTAAAAAGTGTGTATTCGTTTTGTTAGCTGTGGTAGCTGACCGGTTTCACCTACAATAATTTCCAATAATACTGAAATTGCGGACCTTTGTGCTTCATCACTTCAGCAAAACTGTTTCGTTGCATTGTGTTTTTTGTATTGAATTGTTTCCACCTATGTTGTAGTGTAACCTGGAGTCTTTCAAAAGATGCCACCAGGTAAAAATGAGCCGCAGCAGTTGCATAGAAAACAGGTGATTGTGGTGCAAAACATGGATTCGTTCAGAAAATGAAAGCGATACACATCCACAAAATGTTAAGCCAAATAACATTTAAAACTTCATACAGGCAATGGTGCAGAAAGGACCAGATAATGAGATTGAGTTCGCCAAGAACCACTTTGTCCGTAGTGACTCCCCATTGATTTACATAAATGAGCATATATGTCCTTCAGTGGAGTCCTTGTGCTGTTCGATGTCAGTGTACATTAAAGATCCCCAAGTGTTCGAAATTACTTCATAGCCCTCCACTACAACACCTCTTTCACTCCCTGGTTCCTCCCTTCCCTTAAGTGTGGCCATTCAGGTGTCCACAGAATAAGTGTGACAGACACTGCGCCTTTCTTTTCCTTTAAACTACTTATTTATTATTCAGTGAATATACTTCTATTTAAGGCTGTCAGCCATAAACCTGACCATCGAAAAACTCGTTCAATTTATTCAAGGAAAAGGTGTTGAGAAGGCAATTTTGTGGATTACTGCCACTGTATATACAGCACTCATCTTACTAAGGTTATTTGATAGGCTTTAACACATTGCAGTGATCTTTAGACCACATCTAGGGCTCATCCTTATGTAGTACATGTTACCCCTTTAAACCATTCTGCCTTCCACTATCAGCTGCCTGTATACATAAAAAGCCTCTATGTGATTTTTTGCCAGGTCAGGACAAGAATAGAGACTTTTCTGGGTTTATATTACATAGCTTCGATTTTATGTACGCTGTACGTGAAGGTTGTCTGTCAGATGTAACCACCTGCTTCATCAAAACTGCTAGAATTGTAATCTGAAAACAAACTATTTGTTGCTTGAAGGTCAGAGATCCCGAGACATGCCGAGATGTCCATTGTTTTATTGTTTGTTTTCTAGGGGAAAAATATGAGAAAGAAAGAGTGCACCCAATGCAGAGGGGCTGTCTGGATTGTCTCGTGTAACATTGCAAACATGAATTAAGTTCACTGTGCACAGCAGTTAGCATTGTTCACTCTATTCTTGTAAGATGTACTCAGGACAGTTCGGTAGGCATTACGGCATTACTGTGGATAAGAATAATTGAGTGCTTATTAGTTAATTGCTTCTGCTGATGACATTGTTATGCTACGTAATTTGCGAACGTGAATTGCAGAGCATGCTTCAGGATGTAAATGAAAAAGATGCAGCATTAGGCTTGAAATTTTATATTGAGGAATTACTGAAGTAATGTTCAGTAGCCTTTTAACTTAACAGCAATTCAAGATAGGGCTGTGAAAACACTAAGGGTAATACATCTACTTTTACCAGATATGGACAACAGATACATATTGTAACAAAGAAATTATCAAAAATATAAGAGGGACCAGAGTGTGTTAGACATTGTCACTGTATAAACTGCAGGTTACTAGTAACCATCAAAACGAAAGCATTTTAAACCACCAATTAAATTCAAAACAGCACAGCAGGCTATGGAACTGAAAGCAGCATGTGCATTGTTGAGCAATGAAGAGTATGCAACATGGATTGATAAACAGCGTTAATTAATTGCATTGGAGCATAAATCAAAAAGAATAAATATGCTTCTGCAAGACGTGCAGTGTAGAGAACACACAGTCTGTCAAGGCAACAAAACGCATCCTAAAAGAAGAAAGAAAGAAAATTGCGATTATGGAATTTGCCGGAGGTCAGTTGGATGCAACTGATAAATTATGAAATATATGTAAGAGGCTTTCGCCCCATAGCAGATGCAGTTAGGCTTATGTTATGATGGGCAACCGACTACTACGGCCCTATGGGCTCGACAGCACCGGGTCACCCCGACTTTCCTCGGTTGGTGTTTAGGTTAACTTATTCTAGCGCGTAAATATAGCAGTGGTGTCTAGTGTTGAGATTTGCACGCTTCCGGTTTGTGTTTTATTCTGTTGCCTTTTACTGTCAAGAGCTTTCTTTATTTTTTAACTTTTCTGCGTTGGTGAAGGCTTTGAAAGTGTTCAGTTTCGCTGACCTAGTCTTGGTGGAAACATTTGATCCCAGAGTTCCTTATTACTCGACTCCTTGACTCGACAACATGTATATACATGCTTTTAGACAAGCGAGTTAACTCAACTCTCTTCGCCACTTACATTACTCGACTTGACTGCATATACGTGAAACTGACAGCTGGTTTTTTACGTCCATGTACAGGGCTTATGTGGCAGGTTTATATGGAAAGGCATTGCAAAAGAAGAAACAGCTCTGCGGCCAAAGGTTAACCCTTTACTGGCTAATGTCACAAATGTGCAGCATGCCATGTTACTCTGTGGAACTTGAATGCAGTAGTTGATTTGAATAGTTAATGCCAACGTGCCCTTAGCAGCCAGTGCTTTTTCGTCGCAGTGTTTGACGTCTTTGTACCCAAGCTTTGTGAAGGAAAATGTGGACGCAAATGTATAACTTCCAGCCATGCATCCAACAGTTTGTCGCCTCTCAAAAAAGTGTTACATAAAAACCTACAGGGGATGATGCAATCTTTAATGCAATGGTGGAAACATTTGCAGTTAGCAGTTTGCTTATGACTTGTGCTATCACAGCTCAATTGGTACAGCACCGTACACAACATTTGGAGGTCGTGGGTTATGTCTGAGTCTTTTGTTACATCCATGTTCCGCAACAGAGGCTTCAAAACCATGTTGCTGGTTTTGTTCTTTTTTTTCTTCATGGTGGTGTACCCCTTATTGCTGCTTGCTGCTCAAGGTGGCTCAGATCAAACAAGTCGCGCAAAATTCTAATTGTTAATTGCCTCTTGGATTACAGACGAATTTCCAAAGTTGTAGCAGTGCTGATAAAATTTGCCTTTTGAATGTGGGCACATAGGAACTAGCATAATGGAGAGTAATATTTCTTTGACGCCTTCATAAGATAGCCTGTGTCAACATTACATTACATTCAGAGCTCTTGATACGAACAGAAACTACACTACATCATTCACCAGCTGAGTAGAACTCCGTGTGAAATTTGTAGCCACTGCACAATACAGCTTTCGAAGTATCATTTGCGTGTTGCATTAGAATTGCAAAAACATGGTTGCTTGCATCAGTGGTGCAAATAAAACAAGACGCCCCCGAAACAAAATTTGTTGCTAAAATGATGCTGCGTAATTCACCTACACTGTGGGAAGGGCTTGGCCATTCCACATGGCTTGTTATGCATTCACAACGTACTAACTCTCTTCACAGTAGAAGAATGCAGAGCACACTGGGTTCTACACTATTAACAAAGGCTCTATACCTTTTGTGGCTTTACCAACGACTGCAACAGAATGGCCTACATGTCACATCCTGTTGCGAACAAGTGCTTCAATCATGCTTTCTAAGCGGTGCATCTTTGTTGCTCTTCTTACGTGCAAACAGCATAAACAAACAGGAATGTAATTTCAACGCAGAAAGTTGTCGGCACAGAATAGAGCAATAGCTGCGACAGTGTTTCGTAAATCTGACTGTTTGAAAAAAAAAAAATAGAGAGAGGTCACTCTTTGGTGGCGTAGGACAATATTTTCAGTGATTTCATTCTTGTTCAAATATGAGCTTTTGAGTATACATAAATAATGAGGCATTGTGCCTGGATGTTTTTGCATTCAAATATAATTAATTTCTCTTTGAATGCTGAATGCTGTATAATATCGTGGTCGTGACTTTGTGTTCCCCGGATTGTTGTGGTTTGAGCTTGTCTCCTGAAGAAAGCTGGCAAGTTTGGATTTGTGAATTTGGGAACTCTGAAAGCTTTCAGAACACAAGTTTTTACTGTCATTTCAATACTTGACCTTTGGGCATGGTTGAAAACAGTATTCACATAAAAGCAGGGCTGCACTTTTTAATAGGAGTCTTCAATTTTCCCTGCCTCAAGCTATGTTAAATTTCATTTTATCTTGCTCTGTGCAAGCCACATTTTTTATCAGTCAAATGAATGCATCAGGTGTCACGTTGGCACAGTTTCTTCATCTGAAACAAGCTCGTTCCCCAGCATGGCGCAGTTTTGAAGAGTGTCGGGTGGATGACACAGTGCTCTGAATAGTGATTGGTGGGGGGCAGGAGCTCCAATAAAACAAAAACCGTAAATGAGAAAAATAGTGCACAAAAACGAAGTATTGCACACCATGCATGCTGTCCCAGCCACAATGAAATTCTTGCAAAACGAAAGTTTCCAAGTTGTCAATGGCAGCACTTACCTGAATTCCATACTTGCCATGCAATGTTGTTTGGAAATCCTGTTTCCTTAAATACATTCTTTGCATCAACTGTAGATATATTTCGGTGGAAACGTCATACTTCAGCGTCCTGCTGATTCGGAGCTATCTCCTGCAAAAAAATTGTCACTTAAGAGCTTCCACCCTCAAACATGCAGAAGCTCCACGTGTCCTCTACCGTCCATACACCTTGGAGAGTGAAACCGAAATCCGTTCAAAGCCACTGCGGGGAGGATCACCTGCATATATATTTTTTTTTTTCTTCCAATCACGATTTGCTGTCCCGTTGCTAGAGAGATCGCCAGGCTCTGCGAATAAAATGTTTTCTTTCCAAGTCCCTTTCCTCATCTCTCATTTTGTAAAAGGGTTTTAAACACGACAGAGTTCAAGACCTCGCTGTGCGGAAAATACGATGTTGTGAGCGAAAAACACTCGAGTGTGCCCCTGGCAAAGTGGTAGTTGGCAGTCGACACGACTCGGTCGCTGATTGGCCGTCTGGTTGTGTGACGTCATCGTATGACTGGAGGGGGTGGTGGAAGTCGAACCCGTGGCCAGTAGAACCCTAGTCAACCCATATTCTGTTATTCTGCCCGGCGTTAAAACCCCCTCCCCCGCCTGACGAGTGCGTCTCCGAACCTGTGAGACGTCACTATGGTCAGCGGACCAGGCCAGGAAGATCGACGAACACCATATGAATGAACACCTGCGGACCCCTCTAGAGTGCCCGTAGAGCAGAAATATCTGGCAAAATTAAAATGTATCCCTCCTTCTGCATATGCTTGTTTGTAATGCAGTTGCTTTAGTAATCTCGTTTTAAAGTGCGCTACTGTGTTTTCATTTGATCGCTGAAGGCATTCTGGCATAATTCCAAACAACACGAATACTTAAGAATTCATACGGAGTAAGCTAAGAGCTAAATGACCAGCAGGTTTTGTGGTATAATGAAGTAAGCAACAAACTACACCTGGTCAAGCCTATATCATTTAAGAATGGAAGTCATCCAGTCATGAAGAACACTTTCACGAAGTAATCATATGTCGCCTCCGCATTGGTAATACACATCTCACACAACTTCATACTCCTCGGACAAGAAAACCTACAGTGAGGCATGCGGTAACAGCCGACAATAAACCACATTTTAATATCATTCTTGAAATTTGAGGAGATCGGGAAGGAAGATTTTACGTGCCTCTATTATGAACGTGTCATATTTCATCCAAGCACCTCTTGCTAGACTTCTGTTTACGACTCTTTGCACCTCCTAAACAAACTGTGACTTGTTTATAAAAAGGAACTGCTTTACCCAGATGACCATAAAACACAACACGCATACTTGAGAATCGGTGCTGACGGAGGAAATGTAAAAAGACCTTTTCTCTCTCTAGGTCAAGAGGTGCGGACAAAAAGGCAGCCATAAAATCATCGTCTAGCTGTTACCGCTGCGTCTGTGCCGTTCTTTTTCAAGCATAGACGAGCAAAAATGCAACGAAAATTTAAAGAAAGGGGGAGGGGGTCACCTTCGTGAACCCGCGGCTCAGATGTCAGCTGGCTCACATTTGGCGGGAATTTGGGAGTCTCAAACCGGTCGCTGCGTCCCCTCGCCTTTAACCTCCCTTTCTCTGCCACCGTCGGCGTCCCGCTGACTGCTTCATCACGCGTCGCGGCGTCATGCTCCCTAGCGAGGACAAGAGAGAGGCAAGATGCGTGGGCGAGAGATGTCGAAGGAAAAAAAAAAGAGCTGGACATGACGGAGCCAGCGGGGAGGAGGGTAAGCTGCAAACAGGCGTGTGCACCCGGCGACCAAGGCAAAGCGGCGCAGAGCCAGTCGCGGAACGAAAGCATGTCGTCGCCGTCTGGTGCTTCCCCCCCACCTTCTCGTTCTTCTCGGGGCGACAAATCCACCACCCCCACTTGAGGCCTCCTCGTCCTCTTCTGGGTTCACGGAGGGAGCGGCACTGGGGTGCGGGATCTGTGTTTTCCCACGCTCGGTGCCGCCGTTGGGCCGGTGGTTGGGGCCCTTCCCGTCTGGCCGCGGTCTGTGCGCCTCTCTTCTTTTGCCTCCTCCTCTCTGACGAAGAGGAGGAGGAACATTGTCTGGGCATCTGCTGTGCAGCCGCTGCTGACGAGCAGGCACTTGGTCTTTGGCAACCGTGGTCTTTGGACTACAAGAAACACCCCCCTGGCTTTTTTTTTTTTTTTTTTTTTTTTTTTGTTCCCGGTTTCTTTTTTGTTCGCTTCAGCGTGTGCTTTCAGCCGTGGCGGCAGTTGTCCCTGGGGGGTGGTGGGGAAAGAAAGCTTCGAGGTAGTTCCGTCCTGACCCTTCCGCGAGGAGGACGTAGTTCAAGAAAAGGAGGAATGCATGAGAAGGCACCCCGAGCTTAGGGGCGGCTTTCTAAAAACGGGTCGGGTCGTCTCGCTGGAGCTATTCAGGAAAATGAACGCCCTAAAAGGATAAGGAACCGATGGAGCGGCGGGCAGCCCTCCCTACTCGCTCCGTGTCCCCAACTTCGGGGATGCCAGTGTCCCCCTTCTTGCACGGGTAGCTGTTTCGGGAATCTGTATACCTTCTTATTTCACGTGCAACGACCCCTCCCTCCCGTGTGGAGCCGCTCGCCCAGCTGAGCTAGCCATTGTTTGGGCAGGTGCCGAATATGAGGTATGCATTTAAAGTCGCGCTTTCAACCCTGCGTGTCATCAGTCGGCGTCGCCGGCAGAACTCTCGCATCTGCGGCATACCTAGGCTGCCTGATGAAACGGCGCATGCGCCAAGAGACGTTTGAACGGCTTGCCCCGGTGCTAGAATTTTTTTTTTTCTTTTTTTCTTTTTTTTTCTTTTTTTTTTTTTTTTTTTTTTTTTGCGCACTTGACGACGCAGCCCACCGTGAGCGTTTCGGTGGCTGCAAGTTGGGACTCTTTCCGTGGTTCTTAGGTGGTCAGAAGCTACGCGGTCTCTCCTCAAGTGTTTATTTGGGACTGCTCGAGTGGTTGTTGGTTGAGAGCCATCTTTGATTATTAGCCTAGTGTCCTGAAATCCTCCCTTGTGTGTCGTCAACGAGTTGTGTATACACACACATTTTCCCTAGCGCCTTTCAGGGCACCATGCTTCTCCTGTCAATCCGTGGCTTCCACTTATACAAAGCCGCAATCGCTTTATCTGAAGATGGTGGTTTTACACACTACATTTTCGCCACCGATCATCGGCATGCTGCAGAGAGGTATTACCGTAATTATTTTTCCACCGCAGTGGCCCAAAACGTGTAGAGGGTGCGCATGGGAGTACGCCAACCCGTTTCGCCTCGGATCCGGTATTTAACCCCTCGTGTGCCGAGGCGCGAATGCTGGGGTAAGCGACAGATAGCCAGGGCAGAGACTACACTTGAGCACTCTTGTATGTGTATGTATGTGCATGCGCCTTTAGAGCGCCTGCTTACCTCTTCAGCCAGGGAGGCTGAAGCGCGCGTCGTGTTTTGACGGGAAAAGCGACCGCGAGCGGTTGTTGTTTTGCTTTTCGCGGCAGTTTGTTTACTACGAAGCCTCTTTTGCATGTGCGCGCTACGTGCAAATGCTCCACTCACTCACACGCACACAGCGCCGAAGCCACCCTCCGCGTTCCCGGATTGCTTCTCTCTGGCTTGCGCGTCGCCGTCGCCCCTCCCCGCATTTCGCAAGGAGCGATACCCGGGCCAAGAAGAGAGGGAGCGTGCGCTTGTGTCACCGCGGAGAGAAAGAGAGAGAAGCGGCGGTGTGTTGGGAACGGGCTCTAAGCGCTCGATGCTTCCGATCATGGTCTACATGACGACACCCGCACTATAAAACGGGCATGACGATGTCGGCGACAGAGGACGCTGTTTTCTTTTTTTCGACCACCAAGAGGGGTGGAAGTGCTGCTCCACTTGCTCCATTCTGCTACGAACTGCCACCCCTAGTGCTCTTATAAACTGCTCCAGCAGCTGCCTCCAGTTTTGCCGTCAAATTTAGCGGAACATTAGGTTTCGTCGTGCAGTAGGACCATGGACGGTATTGCGTACAAAAACTCCCGGTTCTGTTATGCCACTGCGAGAAGTGATGGGAGGTGAAAACGTTTATTGATTAGAGTTTGAGGGTGCAGCAGGTCAGTTGTTGTGAGTTGTGGCAGAACACCGGTAGCAAAAGTGTAACGCATCTCACGCTGGGAATAATACGAATAGAAATTTCATGAACTGAAGAAAAATAGAGCATATTGGATATGTGTTCGCGAAAAAACTTCAGGCGAGCAAGCCACAAGCGATTGGAGGAAATTCATTGCGAAGCTTGACTAAGGGAGGAACCCAACCATCATTTAGCATTCTTTAAGCGATAGTTAAGCTTGACTAAGGGAGGAACCGAACCATTATTTAGCACTCGTTTAGTGAAGTTCTGTTTCGTTTAGCTTTCCTTTCCTTTATCACTTATTTTTCATGTTTAGCGAAACTTTTAACCGATGATATAGATTTTACTAATATGGAGGAGGGTTATTAAGGTCTTTAGTGCAACTTTGTCAAGAGATGAAGGCGATATACAGCTTAGCATGGGAACCGGCTGTCGAGATGGCGCAGTAACGCTGTGGCCAGCAAAGCTGATCTCCCTGCTGCGGCCTTGCGGCGAGTTTTTTTTTTTTTTTTTTTTTTTTTTTTAAGTTTTTGTTGCTCGAAGGGGGCTTCAGAGCCACCGTGACAAAGTCCAAGAATGCGGGTAGCAATGCTCCTGCGTTAAAAAGTGTTATTAACATTTGATGTAGTACCTCCTCGCATCATTTATAATCACCTGTTATGATAGCAGCGATCGAAGCAAACGCTGCGAACTATCACGAGCCGTTAGGAAGCTTGCCTGGCTTAAACAAAAAATAAAAGCCTGGCGGGTTGTTCTTGTAGTTCTACTGTGAAAACAAACAGGTAGTTTGTCCTCGAGTTTGTCACTAACAAGCTCGTCAAGCCTACGTCAGACAAAAGCATACTTGAAAAGTTTTAAGGAGGCGACGCCGCGATAGTGACAGTCGCTAGAAATGTCCTGTAATGTGTTGGATGAGGCAGAGCGAAAAGTTGAGCATGTTTCACTGGTATTGGTTCATCTTGAAGGAAAATAGCGCAGAAAAAGACGAGACACTTGTGGGGTGTTGCTTCATGTGTCACGTCTTTTTCTGCGCTATTCTTCCTTCAAGATGAATGTGTTGGATAGCCACACAATGCCCCAGCGTCGCTCAAACGAAAACCTGGTCAACTGGCAGAAGGCAGCAAATTAAAGAAGATGAAGGAGGAAAATGCTGCCCTTCAGTGCTGCCTATCCTCTCCGAAAGCATTGCTGACTGGTGCCCAGAACTTCGTCAGCGGAGGCGTAGGATCAAAGGGCATGCACTAACTAGATGGAGGGCGAAAATGTGCCGCTCATTGATGTGAACTCCAAACTGGTGGTTATACTTGAGCGTGTCAGAGTGATAGAATTAGAATCCATGTTTGAATGTGTCAAGTCAAAATGTGCGAGAGCTTTATTTATTTTTTTTTTTTCGAACGATGTTCGCTTGTGAAGTGCACAAATAAGCATTCCATTATCAGCTAGTCTGTTCCAGCTAGTCTATCCTGAATTGTTTGGAGAGGTCAGAATTGTTATTTAAGCGCTTGCCGTGTATATATATTTGACCATTGGTCAGAGATACGGGCGTGGCTATAAAGTTCGAATATTGGGGGGGGGGGGGGGGGGGGACAAAAACAAAAATCAAATTTAGGTTCTTTCTACATCAGGAATAGACTAACGTTGCAGTTGTAGAGCCATTTGTTTGACCCTGGACAGAAGTTCCAAAACATAAGTTGAGTGCTTGAAAACTGCTTGTATTTCTCCAAGGCTTCTGCAAAAATGGCATTAGCTGGTAGAACATGCTCAAGCCTGCTCCTACCTCTGGCCCTGTACCTCGCAAATATTTGTCTAGTACGAGAAATATAGGAGTGAAACGGGCTAGCCACCAACGCCGAAGATGAAATCGGCACGCATCAGCCGCTGCGGATTTTGTCTTGCAATGCAACAGCAGCAAGGGAAGCACCATTTCTAGCATGTTTTTCGCGAGTCGCTTCTGACATTGCGATCCGCGTGCCGAGCTCGTTTTTCGCTCGTTAGGCAGGGGCGTTCCGGCATGTGCGAATTCTCCGTTCCATCCTCGGCGGCCGTCCCGTCTCGGTTGCCCGCTTTCCCACGTGTGTCGGCGACACGCAAGTGGGCTGTCGCCCTCTCCCCTGGTCTGCCGCCGCAGCTGTTCTTGGCTGCGTAGCTGTTCTCCCGCCGTGCCGCTCGCTTTGCGCGTACCGCTGACACCGCTTTATCGTGTGGGCGGAGGTGAAGGAGGCGCGGTTGAAAAAAATCATTTTTTTTTTTTATTTTCCTTGCAGTCTGCGATTTCGGGAGCGCTCCTCCAGCTATCTGGCGCGAAAGCAGGCCGAACTTTTTTTCTCGATTTCCTACAGAATTGAAGAGCGTAAACAGTTGACAATCCACGGAGAAGACGAGAACAGACGCTAACAACTCAAAAAATCATAGAAAATCATAAACCAACTAGGCCCAACCGTAATTTTATTGTTTTTTATTTTTTTTCTTCTCGATGTTCCAGATAGCGGGTGTGTGTAAAGGCGATCCCAACGTAGTGAAAGCCTGGGGGCAGCATCGGCGGTAATCGCACTGTTCACCTTGTAGCGAGCTACCAGCGGCCGTAGCATAGGCCGTCTGGTTTGGGGCACGCTATACTCCGTTTCATACATCTAGTGCAACACTACCAAAGCTACAGGTCTTGTTAGCGCTCTCCGCATCCGCGATAAAAAATAGTGCCTGCTCTTGACGAGAGAAAATAATAGTTGCTTTGTCTGCAAGCTTAATACATTTTACATTTGCCATCAACTTTATATAAAGCACCTTTTTTAGGAAGAAAAGGTCGGATTCGGCTAATTTGTATGTTTCTTTATGTCGTTTTTGTTCGTACCGCGTTTTGTTGCCCCGCAACCTTGCCAGCTGTGCCACCAGATGGCGCTGGCTGTGCCCTCCGCGCTGCGCATTCCTTTTTGAGAAAATGGTTCTTCGGTGCGCATTTTTTCTATAAGCTCCGCTCTGTGAAGATGTCTAAGCATGCGAAGCATGTTATTGCAAACGTGTATGCTCGGAATAGAGCCCGTTTCGCCAGGAACCACTCGCCTACAGAACGAGCGCGTAGTGATACGCCTCCTGTTTTTTTTCTCGCGGACTACTTGCGTAGCTTTCGCTGCGTTGCACCTGATGTATGAAACGAAGTATAGTGTATGCAGAAAGGATTAGCCTCACTCGTTTACTATCGTGCGGCAAAAGCGGGCGCACCATGTTTACTTTCTTTTCTCATTAGGACGCTTTGTAAACGCTCTTTCTGCGATAAATTCGCGTCCGCATCGGTGAGCAGAAGACAACGTCTGCCGCGTTTGTAAATACAAATACGGCAGGCAGCGCTGCGTCTTCGTGAGGCTGCCGGTTTTACAGCGAAGTGCTGCTGTTTGTGGCTCGCTTGAGCGTCGTCGGGGGCGCGTACGCATCACGTGACCATCTCGTGGGCGCGTGACATTACGCGACCGGTGACTTCGTCGCCGGCTGCGATTATAGTTCCATCCGAGCGCGCATCACACAGCTGTTGGCGAAGTGTCTCCATTTCATCGCAGAAGGAGAAAGCTGAAGTCGCAAGAGCGCCAACGGCTTGGCCGTGTTGATCTAGCGTGTAATGAGAAATCTTAATCGATACGTGCTCTCGTTTTGTTTCACATCAGGGAGCGAATGCCGCCTAAAATCGATCGGGGGAGAGGGGTTATGTCTCACCATTTTCTATTCCTTATTTTTTCTCTCTCTATCTTTGTGCACCTGCTTGAGCTGGGAACGCCCTTTCCCGCGGCGCGGCATTCATCCGCGTGGCGCGAGCTGCAGCGGCGGTACTGTTGGTGTGCACCTCACCGCAGTGCTCCTGCTCTCTCTCTCTCTCTCTCTCTCTCTCTCTCTCTCTGCGTGCGTGGGCCGTGTCGTCGTTTCGTGGCTTGGCGCAGCCTGGAAGCACCGTGTCGCCGCCAGTTCGGTGCAGTGCCTCGCGTGCCATTCTACAGGTACATCGGGGCCTTTTTCTGCCTGTATTCGCGTTTGTCACGCAGCGAAAGGCACGCACGTTGGCTGAGAAAATTTACCTCTAAGGTTTTTCGCCTGCACTGTATTCGAGCTCTCGGCATCGTTACCGTAAAACGCCTCCGTGATCACCGTTATGAAGTGGATGACTGTATGGCGTGGCCTCTGGGATCCGTGTCCCAAAATCTATGTCTACGCTACTTGCAATATCAGCTGGTCTTGGCGGCACCGTTGTTTTCCTATCTCCAGCTTGGATTGAACCCCCCCCCCCCCCCCCCCCCCTTTTTTTTTTTTTTTTTTTTTGAGGGTGGCTTTTTAGGGTCCAAGCCAACTTTGGTAGATGTTTCGGCCAACATCCGTCTAAGCAAACTGCAGGCCAACTTCGATTGGTCCTTTTGGCAACAAAAAGCGTGTGGTGCAGGTTAGCGATTCGCTAGTGGCGGTGGTGGTGGTGGTGGTGGTGGTGGTGGTGGTGGTGGTGGTGGTGGTGGTGGTGGTGGTGGTAGTAGTAGTAGTAGTAGTAGTAGTAGTAGTAGTAGTAGTAGTAGTAGTGGTGGTGTGGTGTGGTGTGGTGGTGGTGGTGGGAGTAGTAGTAGTGGTGGTGGTGGTGGTGGGAGTAGTAGTAGTAGCAGTAGTAGTAGAGTAGTAGCAGTAGTAGTAGTGGTGGTGGTGGTGGTGGTGGTGGGGGTAGTAGTAGTAGCAGCAGCAGTAGTAGTAGTAGTAGTAGTAGTAGTAGTAGTAGTAGTAGTAGTAGTAGTAGTAGTAGTAGTAGTAGTGTAGTAGTGTAGTAAGAAACATTAGGACACGAATTAAGCGGTCGACCGCGATCGGCCGTGCGTTCTCTATCGCCCGATGTGTCACGTGTCTGGTCCGAACAGTAGCTCTCCTCAGATGTCGCATTTTGACCGTGGCTTCGAAATATTTCGCAGAGCTACCGCATCTTTTACCTTCCGCGCCGTTGCTGCATAAATGAGTTTGCGCAGGTGTTAAAATGACATTCATGCTATCTACCGCGTAGGCGCCGTACATTCGCCAGAATCTAGCACTGCATTTAGGCAGTAGAAACAATGCACTCCAGTTTACACGGGCGGATCGTTAGACAGCCGTTCAGTTCCGCTACACGAAATCTGAAAAGAGAACGGTATGCTAGCAGGAGAGCGATTTTTTACATGCGAATGCTGCGCTCTTTGTCTCAATGTATTGCGAGGACATTGCGAAAACAATGAAATTATTCCGATTTTCCGAGCTGCGTCGGCGTAGTACGGTAACGAACGTGCTGACGCGATCGCTGCTTGATGAGCTCACCGCATAAATATTCCGCAACAAGTCTGCTTGAAGCTTGCCCAGGGGGACCTAAACCAAAAAGGGGCGTTCCGCTTGATAAAGGCGAATTTATGCGTCAATCTCGTAGGGGCAGTTCCGTTTCAGTAATTTGTGTTTGATTTTTTTTTTTTTTTTAATCTGAAAGACGCTTCTTCCATCCCAGCGTACTCTTAACAGACGATACAATGTAGACTTGCAGCCAGTTGTTACTACGTTTCTAAAAGAAAGAAACGGTGTGCAGAGCTGTAGCGCGAATCTTTCCAACCGTCTGTTTGGAGTCCATAATGAGACTTAGCTGCTTTAATGCTACGTCAACGCACTCTCGTTCCCTGCCTGTCACCATTTTTAGCCTCGCAGCACATTTATTCCGAGCTCTCTAAAGAAATGGTGCAGTCACCGGAGCGCATCTTTCGTGTGGGGCGACACGCTGCGAAAGCCGTGTCCGCAGTGCACGCAATCCGCGCGGCGATGCCCTCGGGCTTCCTTCCTTTTCTCTCTGCGAACTTTTCGTTGTCCTTGCTTTCATTATCATCATTCTACGCTCGGTGCTTCTCCGCTTTCGTTTATCGTCATCACTCTTTTACCCTGCCGCCAAAAGAAAGACAACAACAAAAATTAAAAAGGCTGCACCATGCGTGTGTGTTAGTGGGGGGGTGGGGGGTACAGAGCGCTGTTTAGTTTCCGCTTTGCGGCTTTTCCACATCCCCCGCGCTGCGCTGCAGGTGCTCGGAGAGGACCCGCCTGTCTCTGTTTTCTTTTCCCGTCTTTTTTCTTTTTTTTTTTTTAAATTTTTCGGTGCCCTGCTCGCCCCCTCGTTTTGACTTCTGCTGTGCGAGGGCCTGCCCTCTCCGCGTGTTGCCGATCTGCTGCGACCGGTTTTTCTCTTGTTCGCTGCATTTCTCTTTTTCAGCCGTTTTTTTTTTTTCTTTCCCAACACGTGTTACAGCTTGGCAAGGCAGCTGCGCAAATTTCTCGTTTTAGAGGTCTCTTCCCCTCCCGCGAGCTTCACGGCCCTAGCCTCCTCCTCTCCGCACTCCCTGGCTGCTCCGCTGCTGAATGCAGTGCATGTGCGCTGTCGGCTGCCGGGATTTTTTTTTTTTTTTTTTTCGGTTCGAAACGCGCGCGCACTTTGCGACCGCGCTACGCTTCCACTGAAGCGGCGGTACGCAGCATTGATTCTCCTCGCATTCGAGAGGCGCTGGGGTTGGAATCCCCGTGCTGTCAGGTAAACAGCGTTGTTCTAAGTGGGTACAAGATTTTCCCCGGCCTGTTCGTTTTTTCTAAGCGTCTGGGGTGAAATTCTTTGGGAAGGGGTCTTTTCCGTCAGGAAATATTTGCTGCGATGTAGCAGGCGCTTGCGATTGCTGAATTTCAGTGCTAAACTGATAGCCCACTATTCTGACTTTTGACGCACTTCCGGACTGCTAATTTAAGCAATTTTACGCCCGAATAGCCGTTGCCGTATACGCCGCGGCGTTAAACCAAATGTGAGAAAATAATTTCCACATACTGTGTCACTGAAGCATTTGCCTTGCCTCCGGTAATTACATTCACGTCTACCGGGTATACGCTCAATAAGGCTTTGAGGTGCTCAGGGTTTCGAGAGTCAATGGTAGCTACCGCCTCGCTGCGCGAAGGGCTGAAAAGTGAAAGAAGTATTGCGTTCTCAATAAAAAATGTGCTCTGCGGTCTCTCGTACTCGACAGAATGGGCAGGTAATCATCATCATCAGCCTGACTATACCCACTGCAGGGCGAAGGCCTCTCCCATATTTCTCCACTTAACCCGGTTCTGTGCTAGCTGCATCCACTTGCCCCCTGCGAACTTCTTAACCTCATTCGCCCACCTAACTTTCCGCCGCCCCCTGATATGCCTTCCTTGCCTTGGAATCCAGTTTGTTGCCCTCAGCGACCATCGGTTATCCTCTCTTCGCACTACATGTCCTGCCCATGCCCATTTCTTCTTCTTAGTTTCCACTAGAATGTCGGTAACTTGAGTTATTTCTCTGACCCACTCTGCACGCTTCCTATCTCTTACTTATTCTTACTTATATTCTTGCTTACCTAATATTATATAATTCGTACTTGTGCCGCGTATATGTTGTGTTTGTTGCCTGCCAGGCATCGCCACTCAATCCCACCGAGTCTTTGGCAAGCCTCTTCTGTAAATATCGCGTATTCCGCGCAATAAAATCATTACTACTGCAGTTAAAACTCGGTTTAACGAATTGAGGGGAACCACGAATTATTTCGCTTATTCGCAAACTTCGTTAAATTGAGTAAGGCATTTCTCGATCGCAAAGATTCGATACATTCGATTACGTGGTGAAACGGCATCCAGAAAGGTACCGCGGCATCATCATCATCATCATCAGGTATATCGCCAAAGCGTAATTGGGCCGAAAATGAAATTTGCGGTCCCCGGAAACAACCGACACCACTAGAACGAGTGAAAAGAAACAAAAATTGTTATGTTAACAAGACCCGCCGGGGTGGCGCAGTGGTTACGGCGCTCGACTACTGTTCCCAAGGATTCGAGATCGAATCTCGGCCTCAGCGGCCGCTTTTCGGTGCTGGTGAAAAGAAAGGCGCCCGTGTGTTGTGCGATGTCAGTGCACGTTAACGAACCCCAGGTGGTCGAAATTTCCGGAGTCCTCCACTACAGCGTCTCTCATAGCCTGGGTGGCTTTGGGACGCCAAACCCCATAAACCAAACCAAACTATCTTAACAAGAAAACAACCCTCATCAGGAGTAGCATGCTAGGCTTACCACCAGGCAGACATCTCCTGTTGCCATTAAAATATATATATCTCTCTCTTAACAAGAAAAGACCCCGGAACAAAAGTTCATCTCCCAGCCAAAACATCGCTGATCTTTGCTTGAGTGTGCTTTGTAAGCTATTAAGTTCAAAGTGCGTCCAGACATTACCCTCATCTAGAAGGGTAATGGTCCAACACACGTCTTTCGTCCCCTCATGTCTTCTGGAAAACTGCCTAGCAACAGATAAAGGGCATTCACCACTTTATCCGCCATCTGGTGAATTCATTGCAAAATTTTAAATCTCGTTTGGATGGCGTAGCTTGGTAAAAGCGGGACGAAGACGTTCCGTGACGTTGTCGTTGCGTCACAATAAATTTTCGGCCGTTCTCTACAAAATGCACCAAAAATTAACTTTTTCACCTTCAGTTTTCGAAAAAAAAGTTTCCCTAAATCTGAACAGATCACGAATTTGGTTTCCTTATTTCGAGTTCGCCAAAGCGGTGAATCCTATGGGCGTCTGAGGGGGAATCGGGATATTTTTCGTTAAATCGGGACTTTCGATAAAACGAGTTTCGTTAGAGTTTTGACTCTGCTACTATGCATTCACTACTACTGCACTGACATCAGAGAGCGTCCAAGTGGATCGGTTACTGGCGGAGCAGATTTAATGTTTTCTCCAGCGAACACCTTTTGCCACCCTCGGTGTATACGTTTAGTGTATAGCTACAAAATTTATGGAAAGCGACGTCCGCTGTCGAGTAACGATCCGGAACTCTCCCGTATTTGTTTCGGAAGAGAGCCCCTGCCACGTGCGAAAAATAAGGCGTAGATTTAAAATAGCGCTTTGCGGAGGTAACTGCCTTCGGCGAATGATATTTTTAAACGCCGATATCGGTACTCTCCACGAAGACCGCGCGTGACGTTACCAGCTGTAGTGCCTACCCTTTCGAAGCCAGTGAGTGAAAAACGTTTATTTTCTAACATGGGGATTACATACGTTGCACGTAGCCGTGCTTCGCGGCCGCTGTTCAGCGGTAGTTCAAGCGCCCGTTTATGCTGTAGTCCGAGGTAGGTGCGGAGCAAGGGCCCTTCTCGCAAAATTAGCAATGATAGGCGGGACTGTTTGATCTTTATCCCGAATGCTCGGTTTTGATCCCGCTTGCTGCTTGCCTCTTGTCTACAATCGCCTTGAGCCTCTCAATCCCGGATCGGTCTTCTGAATGGACAGCAGGCCAGAAGGCTGTGTGCACTTTTCATCTCGTTAAACACTTTAATGGTAATGGCGTACATGGTCATATGCCGTCACAGTCGTGAGAGGCCAGTTCTGCCGCCAAAAGATGGTCTCTCTCTCTCTCTCTCTCTCTCTCTCTCTCTCTCTCTATATATATATATATATATATATATATATATATATATATATATATATATATATATATATATATATATATATATATATATATATATATATATATAGCACTGTTTCCCCTGATGGGGCTGGGACAGGTAGGTCACTGCCGCTTGCGGCGGGGGGCTAGCCTGCTCGAATTTTTACCTGTTGTAGGCCGACATTGCACCCGCCACCTCTTCGGTGGTGGACGACGGCTGTTGTTGCGGCGCACGTCTTTCTCTCCCTCTTCCTTTTTTTTTCTTCTCTATGTTCTCTTCTGTCTGCACGAGGCAGCGGAGGTGGCTCAGCTACAGAGCCAGTAGCAGGCCCGTGCATTTTCTTTTCCTTCTTCCTATACAGCCACAACACACACACACACACACACACGCACACACACACACACACACACACACACACACACACACACACACACACACACACACACACATCTTCGCCTGATGCTGAACTTCCTTACTTGTGCAGTAAGTAGCGCATCATTGGCATAGTTAACAAACAGGCTGTGCCAGGGCCTGCATATTATGAGGATTCTGTAACCAATTTCATGCCATTTTCGAATTTCCAGTTCTGAAGTCAAGCAGCGTTTGCTGTTAAATGACTGATGCCCAGGTTACAGTGAACTACTCAGGGCGTGGCGTCGCTTGTTTCAGTCCAAAAAGAAAAAAAAAAAGCGCGGGAAGCTCGAAGCTGGGATTTATTCGAACATAAATAATTATATGTATACCTAATCAATCAGGTATCCCTGTTGGTCGGTTTACTTCGTGCCGTGGCTCTCGTGTGATCAAAATTCTCCTTCGAGTCCTCTCAGGTGTGCTACTGTGGTATGCTCTCGGCGACGGAAGAGGGGCGCTTCCGCGGACCACAGCTTGGCTCAGACACAAGTGCGCTTCCGCCAAACGTGCCATGCGGCCTCCGGATTTGTTTAGCGTGGGCAGCCCTGGCACGGGAGGGCAAGATGTTCTCTTCCTGTGAAGCCTTCCATGGACGAAGATCCGCAGTCTTACGGAGGAAAAGATCGAAGAGTTATTAGAGAGATTTAGCTTGCCGTGATCCGCGATCCGCTACCGTGATCCGTCACCGCGCGTTCCACTGCGCATGCCCAGATCCTTTGACGCCGATAGATGGCGCCACATACTGGATGTCCTTTGTATTTGGCCTTCCTGGACATAAACGGGGCGTACGACAGCGTAAGCAGGGAACTCCTGTGGAACATATTAAAAGAGGAAGGTATCGGTTATGAAATAATAGAGTTCCTACAGGAAATATACCGGGATAACAAAGTTGAAAATACGCGGGAAGGGATAAGAAGTACGGAGGATGTCAAAGTATGCAAAGGATTAAGACAAGGCTGTCCTCTATCACCGGTGCTGTTCATGCTTTATATGATAAACCTGGAACGGAGGATACAAGACAGTAACCTAGGTTTTAACCTGTTATACAGATTAGGTGGAAAGGCGGTAGAGCAGCGCCTCCCCGGTTTGATGTATGCAGATGATATTGTGCTGCTAGCTGAGAGTCTGGAAGAATTGCAAACTCTAGTTAAGTATTGCGGAGACGAAGGGGACGCTCTAGGCTTCAGTTTCAGCGCAGTTAAGTCGGGTCTGATGATTTTCAACGGCTCAACTGATCAGGGTCTTAAAATTCAAGGCCTTGAAATACCTAGAGTAGCAGAATATAAATATTTGGGGGTATGGGTAAACGAAGGATTGGCATACATTGGAAAGCATGAGCAATCACTTAAGGCCAAAGGGCGAAGGAATGCCGGGATAATGAAGCATAAGGCATTGTGGGGATACAATAGGTATGAGGTATTGAGGGGTATTTGGAAAGGAATTATGGTGCCCGGACTTACTTTCGGAAATGCGGTTTTGTGCCTAAAATCAGAGGTACAGTCGACATTAGAAACAAATCAGAGATCCGTTGGACGATTAGCACTAGGTGCCCACGGCAAAACTACAAATGAGGCGGTACAGGGAGATATGGGCTGGGCATCTTTCGAAGTACGGGAAGCTCAGAGTAAAATATTATATGAGGAACGCCTGAGGAAATTGGACAGTAACAGATGGGCAGCTAAGGTATTTAAATACCTGTACCTAAAAAGCGTTGACTCACAATGGAGGAAAAGAACTAGGAAACTAACTAGTAAGTTTGCTAGTAACAAGGACGGAGAAATAAAGAGCATTAAGCAACAGGTGAAAAACACAGAAGGTAAAAATTCGATAAATTCGATGGAAAAGAAACAGAGTGTGGAATTATACCGAAAGTGGAAAATGCAGATCAGGAAGGAAGATTTCTTTGATAACTCAAGAGGCAGTGCCCTACTTTTTGAAGCTAGATCAGGGTGTCTTAGAACACGCAGCTACAAAAAGAAGTTTAACAATGGAGATGACGCATGTGCTGTATGTGGAAACTCCAGTGAAACAATTGACCATATTATACTCGAATGCAATGGTATCCATCCGGAAGTTGATGCAGGCGCAATCACTGTTCCTGAAGCTCTGGGGTTTAAAGATGCCAAATCTGTATGACAGTGGCCGGGTGAATAAACCGGCGGTGGAAACTAGCAAAAAACGGCTGGAAGATTGGTGGCTTAAAAGCAGAGAAATGACATAATGTTAGTAATGTAGGAGCAAAATTTAATAAATAGAATGATGGTTTAGTTAACCATTCAAAATCAATAATTAAGATATATGGAGAAAAATGAGCATGATAGCTACTGCTACCACCCCGTTTCAAAGGGGACGCTCCTATATTCCATCTATCCATCCATCGGCACACAAACCTACCGCGTCGGGACCAATCAGCTTGAGCGCCTCGCCCACGCGCGGTAGAGAGTCACGGTGGCGGATCGCGGTTCACGGTAAGCTAAAATTCTAATTTCCCGAACGAACGGCGGTATTTTCGGAGGAGAGAGGAAGGGAAGAGAACAAAAAAAAAAAAACGTATTTCTCTTTCGCTGAGCGTGTCGCAACGATGCGTGTTTGGAGTGATGGAACGGAATGGCGTTACGACAACCCCTTTCCTCCTCCACAGGTGGTTAGGGGTGGGAACGGTAAGAAATGGCTGACGTCACGGTCCGGTCGCGTCACGAGCCGTCGGTTGCGGCTGCACCAGTTCGCTGACGCAGGGAGCGCCTGTCGGAGCTGGTTGAAAACCACTCTGACGCGTACTCGCGCAACGCTCTCCTGCAATCCGGTTCGCGCGCCATTCATCGACCTCCGAAGTAGCGTGGCTTGCTTGGGCCACTCGGAGAAACCGGCGGGAAAGGGCGCAGAGGCAAGGACGACGGCGTTTTTTAAGAATTACGATGAACGCGTTCGTTTCCTTTCTCGGGCCGGTCGCGCACAGCGGCCATGATGATGATGATGAATAAGGGAAGGTTGTTTCTCGCTAGCCGTCGTGTTCGCTCTCGAGATTGCTTGCGCTGAAAATGGCTTAACGGATCTCGCCGATTTTCCAGGCAGCGTGTGACGTTTTGCGGCTTTGCTCGGAGCGCTGTTTAAACCTTTCGGGTGCAAACCGTGAGAACCGTTATGTCACAAGTGTTCCCGAGCGAATACGAGACCTAGTACCCGGTCAGGTTGCGGTTATGCTTGCCAGGGGTAACGTAAAAGGATATCCTTTTTTGTACACGATATCTTCGGTTCTATCTAGCTCATAAAAAGTAGGGGTGGCTGTAGTCTGCAGAAGCCATGGCAAATTGCGCTAAAAACACAGCACGCAAGAAAAGAAGGATACGTAGCACAAGACGAGCTCGTCCTGTGCTGTCCTTCTTGTGTGCTGTGTTTTTAGTGCAATTTGTCATGGCTTCTGCAGACATTCACTAACTAGCCCGACAACAGCTTTGGCTAAAGTCGCCGACATTTAAAAGTTAAAAAAAAAAAAAAAAACTATCGTGTGCTGTGCGTGCACGGTAAAATAGCCCCAGGTGGCGGAAATAAATCCCGAGCCGGCGTCGCGTCTCTCATCCCCCACATGTCGTTTGGGATCATAAGCCTGGTATGCCATCTAGGCGTTCGTAATTCGTTCGTAATAAGCAGCCGTTCGTTATAAGCAGGCGTTCGTTATAAGCAGCCGTTCGTTATAAACGGGCGTTCGTAATAAGCAGAACCGCGAGCTAGCTCCGTACTGAGCAGGGCACGTGCTGGCGTTGTATAAGCAGCAGTTGTGGCTGGCATGAATGAAGTTCTTGTTCCCGTACGTATCGTGCGGGCTGTAACATAGAAAGCAAAAAAAAAGAAGAAAATAAGCATTGCACCAATGTACTTAATTTGTGAAAAGCACGCTGCATTCATTGGACTTGATTCGGTTTGTTGCGTGTTGAAAAAAAAAAAAAAGCTAAAACGTGCTGGAAGAAATATTTAGATTTAAGCTACCAGTTTTAATGACACCTGTAAATCATGGCGTTTCAGAGTTTTTTTGTCTTAATCGTTGATGCGGTAATTTGCATTGCACGTTTGCTGCATCGGTCGCAATTAAGGTTGCACGGTCACCTTAACAGGACTGTTTTCTCCGCTTAACCACCCCTGGAGGTTCCTGCGAATGTTGATGTTTCTGAGTTGCACGGCCATAGAAAAGAAATGGTAATAGCCTTGTTCGAATGTGAATTATATGCGGTGAGTGAATATAAATTTGCTGCTTCGAGGGCGGCAAGTTTAGCCGCGCCATCCTTTCTGCTCTCGCCGCGTGCTTATGTACAACATCCGGCGGCTGCGCATCTGCTGTCGGGCGTGGTGTTCCGCGAACTTGTGTGAGAGATGACAATCTCGCAGTGTTATAAGTGTTTTCCTTTCCCTATTCTGCTTTGAAAGACGGAAACTTTAGCGCAGTTTTATTGCAAGGAAAAATATATATTCAGTTTTATTTTTAAATTTTGATATTCTTACTTCTTTTTTTATTTAAGAACAAAAAGGGCTCGTTCGTCGCCGGATTTCTAGCCGCAGTAGATTGCTGTAGCAGCAACTGTTATTTAATCGTATTCCGCACGCGTTCAGTGGAAAGTATTCTCTAATTGTTCTTTGCAAGACGTTCCAGAAATGCACGCACATTCCCAACAATACAAGAATGCGTGATCACTTCAACTGCTCACAAATCATACAGTCTGTCCCCAAGGAAGAAACGGTCCTTTTCAAAAAGGTCATCCGTAAGTGGGCGTTACATATATGGGGAAGAATTATGTACAAAAAGCATATATCTCATGATTAAACAGTATTTAAAAAAAAATAGTTAAACGTGCTTGTTGTCGACGGCACGTGGTATTAGCAGTGATGTCATGGGGAAGGCCGTTCCATTCTGTAGCGGTCCGGAAGTCATTCATCCATTCATAAATCTTTATTCGTAAGAAAAGAGAGGCAGTGAAGATTGTGGTTGGAGCGCTTGAGCGCGCAGTTTGTAACGGATGCGGGCCAGTGCTGCTGCTGTGATGTATGGTGCTTGACGAAGGGAAAGAAAAGAATCTGTGATGCAAGGACAGGCTGGCGATGCGATGTCAACTGGAGAGCGTTGACAGGCCGCATTTTAAGTGTTGAAAACCCTGACGTCATATGAGTACAAGGAGGGATTGGATCTCACTGCGCGATTTTGAACCCATTTTTAATGAGCCAATGAGATAAGATTGATGTGGGTGCCAAATAGGGGATGCGTATTCGAGCTTGGGCCTGACATGTGTCTTGGTACGCAATTAATTTTACATGTGACGAGCGCTGCGCAGATGACGTTTCAAAAAGTCTAGGTACTTTCAAGATGGACGCTCTAGGGACATATTAGAGATACTAAGGAAAGGGGTTATTACGGCGGGAGAAGGATATGTATTTTTCATTTAATGGCATTTTAGGTCATTATTGCTGCAGCATTTTAGAACACTGCTAAGATCGCTTTGTTGAGCGGTTTGGTCAAACGCGTTATCGATAGTATGCGGTTACATACAAATATGCGTATATCTGCAAACGTGCGTGTATTACAAGAAACAATGTGATCCGGAATTCTTTCACGGCCAAAGTTTCAAGGTGTAACTTAAAAGAAGAAACTTTTGGCAGCAGCTGTTACTTGCACTTGTTTCACCCGTTTCAACACAACACTGCCTTGTCCTCTACGGTACATGACCCTCTATATATAGGTTCTGGTAGAACATCACATAAATCACAGTAGACATTTTTTGCGCTTTACAGTCCCCAGGCTTGTGAGAAACGCATCGCAATTCTCATTGTCTACCGTGGGGATGATAGCGAAGGCGATTACGACACAGTTATTGATAATTATAGGGTTGATAACAGCGATGATAATGACGCTGGAGTTTGTGATAATGATGGTAGTAGCGATAGTTATGCTCCTGCTGCTGCTGCTGATGATGATGATGATGAGTAACAAGAAACGTAACCGAGCCTAACGAAGCTTTCGCTTCGTCCGGGTGTAACAGGGTTAAACCACAGCAGTTCTCCGTTCCCGATTTCGCGGAAGTCACTTTTTTTATATAAGCTATTCCTTGTTAACTCTTTCTTCAGGCAGCCACCTTGCGGAGTGCTAGTATTGAGCCATATTTCTCTGTTCTTTGGTAAGACGTCATTGCCATGCTTTCGCATAAAAAAAAAATTGTTTTTCTCACTTTTATATGGTGTCGCGGTGTACATGGTTATAGTTTTACTACTCATTGTGTTATAATTTACGCTTAGTTGTTTGGTTCGTGCTAGTAATGTTCTGTAATGCACTGTGAGGCACTAGCTCCTGTGTTGTTGCTTTTTTATGCAATTCGTTTACGTCACCGACCGTAGCCAGGGGGAAGGGGGCTTTGTCAATATTTTAAACTGGTGTTTTACGTATGATGCGGTAGTCGAATAAACCGTATATATATATATATATATATATATATATATATATATATATATATATATATATATATATATATATATATATATATATATATATATATATATATGCGGACATGGGCAGGAGCAGGACATGTAGTGCGAAGAGGATAACCGATGGTCGCTTAGGGTAACAAACTGGATTCCAAGGGAAGGAAAGCGTAGCAGGGGGCGGCAGAAAGTTACGCCGCGTTCAGACTACGTGCGCATCCGTCGTAAGTATCGCATTTATCGCAGTGCGCATAGTGGCTGGAACTCCCGTTTACGTAGCTTGCGACCGCACATGTTCACACTGGGCCATTCGGTAAGATACGTTCTTTACGACCGGCCAATCAGCGCTCTCAACATGGCGCTGGTTAGCAAGCGGCTGATAGCAAAGGTCTGGGCTCTTCAAGCTCAAAATGAGATGTGAAAGAAAAGACTGGACACACAAATAAAATACGAAAAAGAACAATGGGTATATTAACAATTAACAGCTCGATTATAAATACACTTCGTTTCACACACGCACGTTCGCACACAGTTTTCAAACGTCCGCTCACCGTGTTGACGCACCGCTCACTCCTTCGCACATTTCACGCGCCCGCTCTCATTGTCGACGTACTGCGCACTCCTGCTCGGTGTCCCGTGATCGCACCCTCTCGCACCAAAACAGGCGTACGGTCCGCCTGCATCCCTGCTTGCGATTTTACCAGTGCCCCGCAGCGATCTTGGAGACGGGCCGGGGCGGTGACTCAAAGGCCGTACTACTGACTCCAAACAATGAGCCGGGGCGCGCGGCAGACTCGGAAACGTCCGCGGAACCTCGTCCCCCCTCAGAAAATGCTGTTTTTCTCTTTTACGGTGAGCTTCTTTCAAACTTCGACGAGTCCGCACCAGCTCCGTTCTGCGGCCCGACCGCAACGTCTCCCCGCATCGGCCTTTCGCTTCAGGTCAACTGTTTCCTCACTTGTCAACGGAGCCGATGGGCTGCGAGAATGCACGGGGATGAAGCGGGCATCCCCCGCCTCCATAACCTCACTTTTCTAAACTAGAGGAAACATTTGCTTGTTGAGAGCTTGTTCGCGCATGAAAAAACGGATTGATAAACCACTTACTACTTTGACTCAGCACACTGGCAATTTGCAGCCAGGCATCGTTTTGCACTTCTCTCTGTGCGATTTCAGCTACTCGTAGTAGAGACAGTAGAGAGCCGGCTGCCGAACTTTTTTTATGAGAGGCTGATAACTCCACAGCGAAGATTCCGCACTGCACATGATCAAGCTGCGGACAGACACAATCACTGACACAGACACAATCACCGACAAAACACCAATAACACCGGCGAGCCGAGACACTGCAGCAGAGTAGGAGCGTTGGATGATGTCGCCTACTAGTGGTTTGCGCGCGAAATCTGAAAGGACCGGAAGCCCCGTGACCGGAAAGGGAAAACCGAAACGGCTGTGCGCATTGGTCGCGCGTAACAGACGTATCTTTAATAGTCGTAAAAGTCGCGGGTCCTCCGACATTTACGCCCACGCTTGCTGCGTACGTTGCGCATTTTACGCTCAATACGACAGCAGTCTGAACAGACACGTTACGTTTTTTGCGCTTACGCTTACGATCCTTACGAACGATACGTGCGTTGCGCACGTAGTCTGAACGCGGCTTTAGGTGGGCGGATGAGATTAAGAAGTTCGCAGGGGTCAAGTGGATGCAGCTAGCACAGAACCGGGTTAAGTGGAGAAATATGGGAGAGGCCTTCGCCCTGCAGTGGGTATAGTCTGGCTGCTGCTGCTGCTGATAATATATATATATATATATATATATATATATATATATATATATATATATATATATATATATATATATATATAATACACGCACACACAATATTGTGGGTGGCCGCCCTCAGGAGAAGAGGGTTTGCTTCTGTGCTGTTTTGCGGTGCTCCCCCATTACCTGTGGTAGTCCAAAGCTTGTGTTATGCTCTCACTGCCTCGTAGAAAATTCTCTAGAACAGTGTGCTTCAGCGCTGCAGACTAAACCTAACCGGCGCCTAACTGGTCATTACTCCGCGAGCATGAATTCGAACCGACCGTTCTCTCACCCGCTCTTGTATCGCAGTACGTTTTTCACTGTTTGCGGTGACCATCTTTAGTACCACCGTCTTCTTTGGGCGTCGGCCTCGCGGCCTTTTCGGAGGTGCTGCAGATGTATAGGCCTATCTCGAGCGCTCGGCGGCGGGAATTCGTTCCCGTGAGTCTAGACTGCGCGAATGCAAAAACCTCCTCCTGGGTGGTCCGAGAAGCGATAACATTGGCAGCCTTATCTCTCTCTCGCGACTGTCGCTTTCCGGACGGCCGTTCGCACCACTGCTCGTAATCGAGTCCAGCTGACTCCGTGGCTTGGTGATGAGTTTGAACCGCCGGCGGAACGGTTATGGCGCTCGCGAGCTCGTTCAGCTGTGTGCTCCTCTGCGCTGCGTCTGCTTTCTCGGCTGCTGCTGCTGCTGCGTGACGTGTCCTGTGACGTAATGCTTTGAGGCACCGTCGTCGGATCGTCACGAACGCTGTATTGACGGAGCTGTTGTCGATGTGTTTGTATGCGTTCGATGAGCGCGCGCAGGTGCGGCCGAAATAATACGCAACGTGTTGCTTCGGCGTTCGGAACTTCCCTCACGCGTACCCGTTGATGAAACGTGTTTAAATGCAGGAATGTTTTTATTTTTTTTAATGATTCGACTTGCTTTTTTCGCTGTTTATGTCAGAGTGCAATTCTCGGTCGCTTTTGTTTGCTTGGTTCCTTACAGATGTGATTTTTCGCAATAGAATTGTCGCTTTTTTTTTTTTATTTCAGCGAGTTCGTTGGTATTTATTGTAGATTAATTGTTAGCAAGGGCTGTTTTGTTTTGTTTTTAACAATAGTCGTGTTTGTCGTGTAATGATTGCTATATGAACTGCTCTCACCGTTAAATAAACGTAGGCACCTCCGTGGATGTGATCCAGCTATAAGACAAGAATGTAAATAGGAGTTTGAATAGTCTGAAAACACGGCTAGGCAAGGACGCAAAACTAAAACGATGAACCGAGAGCAACGTACCACACAAGAGAACAATCGCTGCCTCAGTCTTGCAAGACTTCCGTGTCCTGTCGCTTTTATCATCGAATACCTTTATCTACTTGCGGTAACTGCAGGTGCATTCATTGCTCGGGACACATGCGTCATGGAAAGGAATTCCATGAGGGCAGCAAGCCTTTCACAAAACCATGTTTTGGATTGGAACAAAGTAAGAATTAAGTTACCGCAGCAGGAAGGACTATTCGGTTCATGTAGTCAGCATGATGATGGCACGCACCGTCGCGGAAGTCACAACGGGAAACTTGACACTCTTGTGCTCTCGTGCTGACGGTGGCTTAATTGTTACGGTTGCAAGATGCCAGTGGCCCGAAATGCCTTGCGAAGGCTCATTAACTCTTTGGTTTTTCAACGCCTGTTCACACATCGTTCAGTTTAAGGAGTGGCGCAAAGTGCCTCATTCTGAACAACCTGTACCGCTTCTGTACAAGTATAAGGTCATTCAGTACGTTGGAAAAGGACTCTGAGTTTCGCAATGGGGTTTGAAGCGAAAGCTTCACTGTCCCACCTCGGGCCGAGATCAGCGACGGCTCCCGTTTGTCATTCAGTGAGCGAGAGGAGCAAGAGTGGCTATTAGAAAAGGCCATGCACCACCCATATGGTGTCGCACCACCTTTGACCATTGATTGGATGTGGGGCTAAAAGCAAAGACCAAAGTAACATCAAAACTGTCTCCATCGGAAACGAACCACTATTCCTCCTATCACCAGCTGAGCGCTCAAACCACTACGCCTCGCCGGGCTCGTGAGAAACAAGTCGTAATTCTCCTTGTCTAGCGTGAGGATGACAGTAGCGGTGACAATGACGGTGCATTTAGTTGATAATTATGATCATGATAGTACGATGATAATGACGCTGTAGTTAGTAGTAATGTTATCGTGAAACTTTGCACAAGTTACTCTCTACTTTCGCCGGTCATAGATAGAATTCAGGTTCAGTATACGGGCGCCATTTTGAGGCATGTACGTTTGGAGTATTGTAAGGGTACTTTTCAGGAAAATATTGCTAGAAATGGACCAAGACCGGGATGCGTAGCAAAGATTTGCTTCTGAAGTTTGACTTGCGCCTGTAGAAAAGCTGTGGCGAGCGTCTTAAAAATAGTAAATAACTAGAATTAACTTATCGGGAGAATATGTAGTATCTGCGGATAAATTGATTCTTATCGTGATGTCAAAGAGCGTGGGAAAAAAAAAAAAAAAAGTGCGTTCAACATCTCTTTCTCGGAAAGTGTCCGGGATTTCTGGGTATGTTTACATCGAGTATAAAATTGTGTAAACTTTAAATGCGGTGCCATAAGGAAAGTTAAGTGTGTATAGAAAAAAATACTTACGCGCACTACCCTAAAATTGCATGTTTTTTTTTTTTTTTAGTTTAGTTTTTTGCATGTTAGGCAAAGCGTTATTGAAGTGACAGTTCTGATAGATAATGAAAAGCTGGGTACAGAAGGCGCTAGAACAGACTCAGCTTAACGGTGATGGTGGAGGTTCTCAGTCCAGAACGGCGACGGACTCGCTTCTGGTGGGCAGCTCATGTTGGGGCCCTGTCTGTCTACGTAGAGGTCAGTCTCACGCACCTCAAATCCGGTGCAGTTTCCGTAACAGCCGTACGGCGTTAACGGTCGACGTAAGTATAAAGTGCTGCCTAACTTTGGTTGTATCATGGGAGCAATTTGTTTGCCGTAACGTCCCCATTATTTCTATTTCCGCTGCTGTGTTCTAATGCGTTCCGAGCTCGCTGGCCTGCGCTCTCGGACGCCGACCGTGACGAGATTTTTTTGCCGACGCGCAAGGAGTGATGTAGCTGTAGCGGTTTGCTCTCTGCTGACGCGCGCATCTTCGCTCACGGGACAACAGACCGCGCCGCAATCAAAAATATAAATAAGGAAGGGAAGCAGGTACAAAAACGGAACGGCACATGTGTACTGTACTGCGCTTGCTTATCGTCGTCCCGGCACGCATTCCGGGACCGATGAACCGGTGACGCAGATAGGGGGCCCTCCGTGTCCGTTTGCAGTACGTGGCGGCCGTTCGCCCTCGGTGCCCTTGGCTGTCATCGGGAGTGACGTCACTGGTGTACGGGCTGGTGACAGGACTCGCCGCGACGTCAAGCACACTATGGGCTCCGGTTGGGCCAGCTGCGAGATTCCGGGGTTTTTTTTTCCCTAGGCTCGATCTTTTAGCCCCTACATCGCCGCGCGGTTCCATCTGGTTGAATTCGTGGCAAACGCAGAAACTGTGGATCAATTGAGTTTTCAGGAAATAGCATAGATGGGGTTCTAAAAGGAAATGGGGTTAAGCACTGCTAGTAATATTTATTTTTTTTTCTTGATATGGCGGTTTTGTCTCGTTTACTTGGGCAATTGAATTATGGATGATATTTCGGGGCCCAAGTATTTCCTATATAATTGCGTCAGCGCCAGTCGTGCGGTATTTTTTCCGTGTTTTGAATCAGGGACTTCACGGGGAAAGGAAGCCTTCTTGCCTTCGTGACGACCTTTCTCTCTCTTTCTTTTTTTCGTATTTCATCAGAAGGTGGCGAGGTGCATATTGAACGTGCCTTTCCACCTACCGTATTTTCATGAATGGCCGTGCATGAAACCTCTGCCGTATTAAAAGACGTGTCCAACTGTTATCAGCCTAATGTGTACAGGTATATTCCAACTGTTATCAGCCTAATGGGTACAGGTATATAATAGCTCTACCGGTTGGTGAGACCCTAACATTGTCACGCAGACTCGTAGATCGTTAGGCGCCTCTAGCAGCGCAGAACACTTTTTTTTTTTCTTTTTTTTTTTCTTTCGTGGTTTGTTACTGCTGACGCGCTGTGTAAAAAAAAAAAAAGCCATTTCAGCGAACCCAGTGCTGCGTCCGTTGCGTCTCTCGAGAGGAGGTCCGCCATGCCGTGCGTCGCTGAGGCAACGCGCTCGGAGCCAAATGCACTGCAATTGGTGACACCGAGGCTTTTCAGCGCGTTCCCTCAAGGCACGCGCGTGTGTCGTAACGGGGTCCCCCCTGAACAACAGCAAAACACCCCCTCTCTACGGAGTCGTTGTCAGCTCTCGTGGTCGTTGCTCCCTATTTTTTGCTTCTCCTCTCCTTTCTTTTTCATTGGACAGGCCTTGACACTCGGCCGCCGCTAACTGCGGGGAACGAGGCGAAATTGTCGCTTTATGTAAGCGGGGCCCCGGATCGTTGGGGCCTGCCTGGAAGAAAAGAAAGGGGGAAAAAAATACGGCGGTGCGTCTCGAAATTGCGATAACCTGCGCGCGCGCGCTGCTGTCGTCTCGCGTGTGCTTTGCGGTCAACTCCTGCGTCATTGTTTCCCCGTTGGCGAGTGTTTCGTAAACACGACCCCGTTCACTGCGCGCTGGTTTGCGTGTGCTTAACTTGACTCGATCTGGGATACCTAAAGCCCCTGGGATACCCGCCTCGCTTCGCCGAGGCTTCCTGTGGCGTTTCCTGGAAATGCTGGAGTGATTCTTAACTCTGTGATTGGCGCCGCGTACTTCGTGTTCGAAAATAACGACCATCACGGAGGCATTCCCGATGCTTCAACTGCTGTCATTGCATGTTCAGGGAGGCGTAATTCCGTCTCCTCAACGGTGGGGTCCCGCAACTTCTTTCTCCTCACTGGTTGCCTCTGAGCGGGTTAAACGGCGATTGTTACCGAGAGGTACTCTCTGAACGCAACCTAAAGGTAGCATACACTCACTGAAGGCAGGAAATGATTACGGTGAAGCTAATTAAATAGTGTTGCCGTTGTCATGCCGTCACCTCGTGGTTCTCTTCACGGCTGGTTTTGCGGCTATCAAGGATTAAAAACGTCACATGATGCAACCTAAAGGGGTGCAGCCCCCCCCCCCCCCCTAGAAATAAGCGATAAGAGACTACATTCCATGTGTCGCTGCTTCGACACACAGCGGACGAAGGAAAAACAAAAATGCACCATTTCAGCCCGCTGAACTGCATTTTCGATTGATTGATTGATTGACTGACTGACTGACTGATTATATATCACGAAGCTTCTCAACTAAGCCGAATTTCGACAAACAAAGCTAAATAATAGTGAATAAAAATATCGTTTGAAGACTTTTCCTGTAATATTTTCTATTTAGAAGCAGGCATTTTAGAAGCAGGCATCGATCAAATGTAAAAATTAGAACACATTTTCATTTTTTTTTTTAGGGAACCATAATGTATGGGGGGGGGGGTCGTGTTTTCCATGCCTTGGGGGAAAAACGAGAAAAGGAAGTGTTTTTATTTTCTTAATTTCCTTTTTTTTTTTTCGAACCCTCCCGTCTCTACTCTCGTTCTCGTGATCACGTTCAGGAAGATCTTGTTCAAGCGAAGAAAAAAAAAATAAATGGCGGCGATGGGGTGTGAATTTCTGTCTCGGTGATTAGAAAAAAAATAAATGGCGGCGATGGGGTGTGAATTTCCGTCTCGGTGATTAGAAAAAAATAAATGGCGGCGATGGGGTGTGATTAGTTTCCGTCTCGGTGATGCCAGGGTGTCGCATTAACGCTATACGGTCAACTGTTGACGGAAAGGTTTGTGTTCGAAGCCTGTAGACTGTATGACACGCCGGCCGAGTTGTGGTAACACGTGGTGACAGGTATTCGCGATGGAACCTTCCTGCCATGTCGTTGGAGAACAGGGATGTAAAATTTCGTAAAGGGCGCTCCCACCTTCCTACCTTCCCTCACGGCGCGGTTCAGGTGTCCACAGAAAGTGTGACAGATACTGCGCCTTACTCGTCCTGTGAACTAATTATTATTAGGGTAGGAGTGTTAGCATCGCTTGAACCTACTTGGAATCCAGTTTGTTACCCCCAGCGACCATCGGTTATCCTCTCTTCGCACTACATGTTCTGCCCATGTCCATTTCTTCTTAATTTCCACTAGAATGAATGTCGGTAACTTGAGTTATTTCTCCGACCCACTCTGCACGCTTTCTATCTCTTAATGTTACCCCTACCATTTTTCGTTCCATAGCCCTCTGGGTTGTCCTCAGCTTAACTCTCTTGGTTCCAAGGGAAGGAAAGCGTAGCAGGGGGCGGCAGAAAGTTAGGTGGGCGGATGAGATTAATAAGTTCGCAGGGGTCAAGTGGATGCAGCTAGCACAGAACCGGGCTAAGTGGAGAAATATGGGAGAGGCCTTCGCCCTGCAGTGGGTATAATCAGGCTGATGATGATGATGATGAACCTACTTATACGAGCGAAACCCTGGGGTCCTGCACTGAGGACACCACTTTCCTGTATTTTCCCTCTCCCTTTCTCTTACCGAGAATGAACGTTTTTCAATCAATCAATTTCAATCTGTCAAGCATGCTTTTGCATGGTTTAGGAAGGTTATGCAAGGTTTGGCGGTTTAAATTAGGGGGACGCTGAAGGTTCGCCTTATGACTAGATTATTCTTACACCGTGGACTAGACGCAGTAATGCCTAAAACTGCCTTTTCATTCCGCGACATATATATATATATATATATATATATATATATATATATATATATATATTTACTATTTATGTTTAAGTGCTTTCGAGGAACAAAAACGGAGTATCTGCCTCACGTTTCGGTTTGAACCTGCACTTATCTTACGGCCTAAAATTTTGAGGCGCCTTAATAAAAGGAATATTTTATTGTTTTTTTTTTTTTCTAGAAGTATGTTTTAAAAAAATTGGAAACACGATTGAACACAAAGCCGTCCAGCAACCGATATGTGTATTTTGTAACACTGAACGAAATATAATTCTTACTTTAATTGCATCTCAAAAGTTCTAGCCGAGCTGCCGGGTCGAGAATTTACCCGATTTCACGCCATTGCGTCCTGACTGACTCAGTGCATCAGTCTATGTCCGACAAATCTCCACGTTATGCTCTGCAGTGGGCGAAACCACGCGCTCACAGGTGAGCCTGCCACGTAGTTTGTGTGCACATTGCCAAACTGGGGTCGTACTATTCTTGTTCGCAGGGCGCGGCAGTTTGCAGTACGCGACAGTCGTAGCTAGATGCTCTCTGTTCGGGGCAAAGTCCCTGCCCCACGCGTTAAAAGGTTCAAAAACGAACCATATCGACAGCTTCGGATACTCACGATACAGTTAAGCACTGGTGGATACTTGAAACTAGAAACGAAATTTCGAATACGTCGAAACGCGAAAAACATAGCGCGTCGTTTTAATATGACAATTTGACATCCTTCTCATGGCTTTTTCGCGCGGTGAGAGGTAATTATCCCGATTTCACAGCGAAATTAGAACTCAGGTGAAAAGCAAGGAGTCGCGTCGTAAAAAAAAAAGATGAAAAATGGCGTTAAATCTTTCTTTTCTTTTTCAAATTTTATCCGCATTAAGGAAAGCAAAATACAACGTACAGCGTGGCTTCTTCGAAAGTGACACATTTAATGATCTGCTACGAAAAGAAAACTTCATTTTCGTGATCTTTGGTTTTCGGGGTCTGTCTCGAGCTGTGACGCCGTTGAGGTGAATGGTGCTCTTTAGGGAGAAGAGGGGGGAGGGGGGGGGGTGCTTAAATGATGCGGATGTTAATATTGGACGAGATATGTGGTAACCATTTGCAATAAAGGGTTATGAGGCAAATACACGATGGTTGGTTTGGATTTTCCAACTCGCAACAGGCACACCATTGAGTAGCGTGTATTATGTTGGAGGAGGAGGAGGAGGAGCGCGCGCATGGCTCGTTGCCGCCTTGTGTGTGCGTCACTTGAGGCCCCAACTGCTTGCGCATGTGTAACCGAAGCGAAGGGCAGACTGTTGTACGTCGCCGCTGGCGTCCTTCGATCACGTGACGTAGAGTGAGCTCTCTCTACAATCGCGTCGCCCTCCCGTCTCGGGTCTCAGCCTTCGTTGCTGGGCCCCTGCGCGAACGCGTTTTGTTATCTTTCCAGTCCGTGGTGCAATCGGTAGGGCACGTCACGCGATGCCTGCGTGGAGTGACGTATCTCGCTCCCGTCGATGAATGCTTCGGCGCGGCGGCAACAGCGGAGATGTTCGCGCTCTGAGCTCGCGCGTTTCACGGGCAGCGTTAGCGTAGTGTGATGAGAAGGGGTCACGTTATGTTCGCGCAGTGCCACTAATGCTACGTGTGCGGCGCGCGACGGCGAGCGCGCGCCAGTCGCCGTACGCGCTGGGAGCAGAGAAACCTGTTTCAATGGCGGCGGCGGCGGTGCCTTCACGCCTCGCGCCGTCAAGTGCGTCGCTTATGCGGTCGGCCGCGTGGCCCGAGTTTTGTCCCAAATGCAGCGGGATGCGTGTTGCGGGAAAAAAAAAAAAAAAAAAAATATGTTCGGGTACCAGGACTGGTTCAAGCGGTCAGTTGTGCGGACGTTGTGGTCCTCGGGAGAGAGGGGGGTCAGCCAAAGATGCGTCATGAAATCCACGGGAGCAAAGTTTTGTTTGGTTTATATATATATAGGATTTTGTAGTGTTTGCGCGTCGTCAAGGCGGAGAAGACGTACGCGGTACTTTTAACTGTGTTTATTAAACAGACAAGAGGGTACGAGCAGCGTCGGCCGAGGCAAAAGCCGAACTGGCCGGCCGAAGAAGGGAGTTGGAACGCACATCCCACGGATGGGACTTGCTTCCCCGAACAACAGGAGTCCGCCGGGCGCGGACAGGGGGCAAGTTGTCGCAGCGACGCGCGGAGAGGGGTGCCAGGGTCTGTACGCCTTTAGTGGAGGGCTCCGGTTAATTTCGACCGCTCTAGTTTACCATCAATAGACTTTGCGCAGTACACGGACGCCTTGCATTTCTCCTCAATCGAGGAGCGACCGTCGCGACCGGCATCGAACGCGCGTCCTCTTTGTTACCAGCAATAATGAAAATAATTGGTTCACAGGAAAAGTAAGGCGCAATATATGTCGCACTTGTTCTGTGGACACCTGAACCGCGCCTTAAGGGAATGGGAGCAAGGTGAGAGAGAAAGTGGAAATAGAGAAAGAGGAGCAGTAGCGGAGGGATACGGAGTAATTTCTGCCACCTGGGGATCTTCACGGACGCCTCTCCGTTTTGCCTCCATCGAAGCGCAACCGCCGGCGGTCGGGATCAGGAAAACGATAGCCCGTGCATCAGTGTCTCGGGAGCTTCGGCTTTTATCGAAGCGGCCATAAAGCAACTCTTAACAGTTTATGTGACATTTGCGCGGCGTATGTGTCGTGACAGATGTAGTGATGTGTTTACGCCTGCGTAAAACATTCTGCCGGAATCAATATAGGCACCGACTAGATTAGCGTGCCAGCCCGTAGTCTGCGCTCCACTCCCCTTCTTCTTATTTCTTGCTCGTTTTACATGAAGTAGCAATTTCACCACCCATAAAGTGCCATTTACTCATGCAAGAAAGGAGATTCTGACGGTTCTGCTTTGATTGATTGATTGAAAAACTATTTTCCACCAGAAGAAGTTCTAGACCTCCCTCCCGGCCTTTTGTTTGTGCTGCTGACAAATAAGAGTTTCCTCTTACGAAACTGTACGCTTCGTCTTCATGAACTACAACGATAACTGAGCTGGTAACTGAAATCAATGAAAAGATAGTTTCGCTATGTATAAGGGCCGCCTTGGTCCACTTACACGGTGAGCTACACAGGTACGAGATATGCATATCAGCCGTCCGCCTATCCGCCTGTATGGCAGAGATTTGCTTGTTTTCGAGCACTTGTTCTTTAACGTTTGCTTACTGCATACAGCCGCACAGCACAAGGATGCCTCTCCGTTTCACCTTCAACGTAGAGACATCCGTGTGCTGTGCGATTGTACGGCAGGCGATGTCAGTGCACGTTGAAGAACCCCAGGTGGTCGAAATTTCCGGAGCCTTCCACTACGGCGTCTCTCATAGCCTAAGTCGCTTTGGGACGTTAAACCTCCATAAACCATAAAGTGTACAATCATTATTCACTTTTTGTGACCCCCCCCCCCCCCCCTCGCCGCCTTTTTTTTTTTTTTTTTTGGTAGGTACACGTTTACATGAACCCGACAAAAGTCGAGTCTGGTCCCCTTTTAGAGAGCAATTGCAAAAGCACCGAGAAACGGAGGGGAGGGTTATTCACGAGTCTCCTTCTGAAAAGTTGCTTTCAATCTAATAACCAACTGGACGCGCATTCTGTGGAGTTCTTGTATACAAGGCTTGTACGCTTTCCCAGAACACGATAATGACGGTTGATTATCGAAGCCTATGTGTGTGTGTGTGTCACTTCTTTTTCTCGTCCTCTCTTGGCGCTTATTCACTCTTCTAACTCAACCAGCCTAAGTAAACGCTTTACTACGAAAAGCAGCCTAGCGAGATCTCTGCATCATCGACACATACTCCGAGGGTGTCTTCTTCCTTTCGAGAAGTTGCTCGTTGTCACTGTGCCCGCTGAGTCTTATTTCCTCGTCCATTTGCGGCGGCAAGGACACGGTCATTTCCGGAGGCGATCTCCGGCCGTCGTTTCTTCTCAGCCTCCGGAAGTGCCTGCCATCGATTTAGCGTAGAGTGGTGCCGTGTGCCTGGCGATTAGCCCCCCCCCCCCCCCCCCCCCCCCCTCCGTGGTGCCGGAGATACGCGTATCTTCGAAGTATCTTGAACACTGTGCGGGGTGTTGGCTTTTTGACCGTGCAGGAAAGCAAACGTTTGCTTGCTTCCCCCCCTTTGGGGACGTTAGACATGTGTGTGCACGTGTACTCCGCACGAGCATGCATTATGAAGGTGAAGTAGAAAAAGTAACATATTCTGCTGAATGGTTGGCTGTATAAAGGTAAAGGGATTCAAAAGAGGCAGCCTATTTGGAATACGGCAGACAAGTAACGTTGTATCGAAGTCATCTTATGCCGCCTTCGGTCTGGATTCACTGTCCGTATACGCACAACTCACGCACTCATAAAATGAGGGAAGCCGCAGTAATCCATGATGTTGTGTTTTTCGTGCAGAAACCTCGAATCCGCGAAAAAAATAAAAAAAAAAGCGTTTTGAAGTTTCGCAGCAAACACACGCTCATTTCTACCTCAAAAGAATGCGACAGGGCTTATTGTGAGTTGTTAGGTTCCTGGAGACGGGGGACGTTAATAAACGAAAGCTTTAGCACCTTAGCAATGGAATAGGGAAGGCTTTCGGCTGGTGCCTCATTGCGGAAGAGTAATAGTAGCAGATGCTCCGTCGCGCCACGAGATGTCATCAGATCACACCTTCTCGGGGGCCGCGATGTGACGGAAAACTGCGCCGCACTACTCAAGAGAGACAGTGAACTGAGTACTATAATTCACTTCGATCTCCCGTGATTTCTTCAGATTTCCATTTCACTGGCTGTCACTGTTCACGGAACAGGACCTTAATTACAAGAAATGGCTTTTATTTTACTTGCTATTATTTTGTTTTTCCGCTTTGTCATTGCGGCGACTCGTTTTATGCGCAGCTTTTCTCTGGTATCCCGTGGACGGATGGATGGGTGGAATATAGGAGCGTCCCCTTTGAAACGGGGTGGTAGCAGTAGCTATCATGCTCATTTTTTTCCCTATATCTTAATTATTGTTTTAAGTTGGTTAACTAAACTATCATTCTATTTATTAAATTTTTGTTTCTACATTACTAACATTATGTCATTTTTCTGCTTTTAAGCCACCAATCTTTCAGTCGTTTTTTGCTAGTTTCCACCGCCGGTTTATTCACCCGGCCACTGGTATCTCTAAACCCCAGAGCTTCAGGAACAGTGACTGCGCCTGCATCAACTTCCGGATGAATACCATTACGTTCGAGTATAATATGGTTAATTGTTTCGCTGGAGTTACCACATACAGCACATGCGTCATCTTCATTGTTAAATTCTCTAGTAGCGCGCCACCCTCGCGGCCGCCAGGCGAAGTATACGTTTGGTGGGGCAGCCGGGTTACCGAGGCTTCCGCGTATATTTTCAGCAATTTTTTTTTACCGCAGTGGGGCGCTTCCAAGCAATAAAGTGCAGGGCCGATCTTGCTGATTCTTTCCTGGGACGCGTGGGTCATTTGTGGACACACCTTGACACACCTCCCTCCTGCTCTTGATCTACTTAATCGATGACAAAACGACTCCTGGCTAGCCTGACCGCGTCTTCTCGCTTAATGCGAAGGCAGGCGGACAAAATGAGCGCATTGCTAGCATTGCACTCAATTATTATGCAGCAGTTCGTCCCCGCGATGATCGAAGGAACGTCGTTCGTGGAAAATCGCGTTTTGTGAAGTCCTCCCTCATTTTTGTCAAAAATTGTGGACGAGGAGAACGTTACAACGCTAGTAAAATGTCTATTGTCCATATATATTAACAATCTGTGGATGTGACATACGGGAGGAAAACGGTGAGATGAGGCCGGATAACTATTAGAGCCAACCCTCCTCACACCCCCCACCCCTCCCCCCATAAATTTGCAATAGCCTGGTTTGTTCGCAGTGGTTTCTCTCAATTTTTTCGTGGCGTTCAGTTTTGTTGGTTAATGCATTTTGTGCGTGTTTCCGCAAAATATTGTGATGAATTATGTAGGCATATGCTCAAAAACTCTAAAAGTGAGCTTCTCCACGTAGCGAAAACCCGGTTCACCATGGAGGCTAAACCTGTTTTGGGGGCAGAAATTGGGTGCAGTACTATTGAAGAGTGAAGTTGAATGGGCCTTAGCCAGCCTTGCTAAGAACAAAGCTAGCGGAATTGATGGCATTCCAGCTGAGTTGCTTCAAAACCTCAACCATGACGCTGTTAACATTCTGCATACATTGTGTCAGAAGATTTGGACAACCCTGCAGTGGCCACAGGATTGGAGGAGGTCAGTTTACATCCCCATTCCAAAGAAAGGCAGTGCCAAAGATTGTTCCAACTACCGCACGATCGCGCTTATTTCGCATGCTAGCAAGGTGATGTTGAAAATCCTCCAAGGTAGGCTGCAGCAATATGTGGATCGAGAGCTTCCGGACGTGCAAGCTGGGTTTCGCAAGGGCAGAGGAACTAGAGACCAAATTTCCAACCTTCGCTGGATCATGGAAAAAGCAAGAGAGTTCCAGAAACCCATCTACTTCTGCTTTATTGATTATGCGAAAGCGTTTGACTGCGTAGATCACAGCAGATTGTGGCAAGCTCTCCAAGAGATGGGAGTTCCAATTCACCTCATCCGTCTCCTCAGGAACCTGTATGAAGGGCAAGAGGCCACAGTCAGAACTGGGCATGGTCTTACTGATTGGTTTCCGATCGAGAAAGGAGTGAGGCAAGGCTGCATACTGTCGCCCTGCCTATTTAACCTACATGCAGAGTGCATCATGAGGAAGGCCGGTCTGAACAAGTCTTCAGCTGGAGTGAAGATTGCTGGAAAACGTATCAACAACCTTAGATATGCGGATGATACCACTTTAATGGCAGAAAGTGAAGTGGAAATCAAGAGACTTCTGATGCGCGTACAAGAAGAGAGTGAGAAGTTTGGGCTTAAACTGAACATTAAAAAGACAAAGATCATGGCGTCTTGCCCTATCAAGTCCTGGAGCATCAATGGACAAGAAGTGGCAGCTGTGACAGATTTTCTGTTCTTGGGCTCCAAGATTACCTCAGAAGGAGACTGCAGCCATGACATTAGGAGACGCCTGCTTCTGGGAAAGAGAGCAATGGTTAGCCTTGACCGCCTAGTAAAGAGAGACATTAGTCTGCCAACCAAGATCCGTATAACTCGTGCTATGGTCTTTCCAGTTGTGATGTATGGATGCGAGAGTTGGACTGCGAAAAAGGCTGACCGCCGAAGAATTGACGCGTTTGAATTGTGGTGCTGGCGAAGACTCTTGAGAGTTCCTTGGACTGCCAGAAGGTCAAATCAGTCGATATTGTCGACCATAAACCCTGACTGCTCATTGGAGGGTCAAATTCTAAAGTTAAAGCTCAGCTGCTTTGGTCATCTGATGAGAAGAGAGGAGTCGCTGGAGAAAGATTTGATGTTGGGAAAGGTTGAGGGTCGCCGGAGAATGGGTAGGCAGCGAACGCGATGGTTAGATGGCATGCAGATGAAGTTATGTGATGTTAGGAAGATAGTGAGAGACCGGAAAGCGTGGCGTGACATGGTCCATAGGGTCACGAAGAGTCGGACACGACTGAACTGAATGAACTGAACTATTGCGACAATAATGGCCACGTCCATCTCCTGCACCACTTCGCCTTGTGTTGCTGCCGCCAGCGCCTCGGCGCTCTTCACGACCGCGACAACTTCCCTTTGGAACGCAGCCGCCCTCGGGCTCAGCTTGGAAACACGATACAGGTTGAAGCAACCGCAACGGTGGCCTGCCGCTACAAGCTGCCGCCCTTACTATAGCAAACGCGACAGATCCAACGGTAGCCACATAAAAAGTCAGTGATAAATCGAGTGGTTATACTAAAAATATAAACAATTACAAAATGTAGTAAATCAATAGCAAAATAGATACAATAAATATAATTAAAATAAAGGCTTTCGTCTTAGTGTGCCTAAGCTGTCTTAATTGTCTCTTAGAACTTTTTCATTTGTTTGTGCAAGCGATGACAGCTTGAGCGAGCGGAAATCAATGAGCTTTCAGATTTGTTTTATCGTCGCAGCATGCCCTTTCCTCTGTTTATTCACCATACCCCCTTTTTTTTTTTTTTTTCTGCTTTTAGCTGAGCTGTATGGCTGTGTGTGGTTAAGATCAAGGCGGCCGCTAATAGCCGCTTCCGGGGGCGGCCAGGGAGTGAATTAAGCCTTCGTACGGAGGAGTGGAGGAAGGACTACGTACATTTCCGGCGCTGAACCTAGCGGCGTCAGTGATGATGACGACCGGGGACGCGCTGCCTACCTTGGGCCGAACGAGACCCGGCGAGATTCGTTCATTCTTTTTTCTTTTTTTAGCTCCTTTCGCGGAAAATTGTATTGGCGTTCTACCTTCCTGCTGTGACGGGTGCACGTTGCTACGGGAGATTCCTGTGTGACGTTGTGGCGAAGCCTGATATATATATAATCAGGCGGCACGAACCATCGGCCCAATATTCGGCTGTCTTGGCAATGCACTGGTCCTATGTTGGTTTGGTTTGTGGGGTTTAGCCTGACACATCGCCAACACAGTGCCAAACTGGGCCTATTGCTGCCTGATCCGTGCGGTCGCTCCGCGAGTGTCATAAAATAGCGGAGCTCGCAACCGGCAATGCGGAAAGGCTCCGTGTCAAGCTCGGCTTGCGCGGACTCTGTATTTTATTAAAAAGCTTCGGCGGCGACGGCCGTGTACAAACGCGCTTTGCCTCAGAACAATTTGCATTAACAGCTGGCACTGCAGAAAAGGTTGTGCCGCACGCGGCGCACTTCAGGTTTCCGCTCGGAGTGTGATTGTTGAGCCTTCTTTTTACGCGAAGCGGTTCAAAGAATACTGCATATTTTCGAATATGTAATATTATAGTGCGGAAAAAAAGTAAACGGAACACGCTATTTTGTTCTAACATTTTTCGCGCGTTGCATAATTGAAATGGCAGTCGGGGTAATTACGAACCTGTAGTACACGCCAGTTTCCTTTCATTTGGACCAATATTGTTTTGTTATCTCCAGTGCAGAAATTCGTGATTTTAACTTGAGCAAAAACGCGTGCTCCGTTTACATATGTCCGCACCTGTACGTTTTGTAGTATACAGCCAGTTCGTTCGAAAAATCCGCCGCCGTACGTTTTGGCTCGAGCATTGTCTGAAACGTTGTAGGAAGAATTGAAGCACGGTTCAATTGTACGCCGGGAACTGTGACAGATACTGCCTCTTTACTTTCTTGTAAATCAGTATAAATGAAGTGTAGATGTCCACCGAACAGTGACGCGGATTCTGCGCCTTCCCCCGTTCCCGAAAAGTAGTAGTGGTATGTGGTTATTTATTTTATATCCAAAAGGAAAGAAAATGTGTTTGCCGACCCCGGTATCTGCTATCTGAAGCACCTTAACTGGGGCGGCGGAAATCCAGGGATAGTGAGGAGGAAGCGGTAGACGAAATCAAAGAGGTGAGCGATAGGGAGAAATACGACTTAGACAAAATGTGTAAGCCCCGCCGCTGTGGCACAGTGATTAAGGTGCCCGACTACTGTACCGGAGTACCTGGGTTCGAACCCAGCCGTCAGTGCGCTCTACAGATCACCAGGCGTTCGAAATTACTCCGTATCCGTTCAATCATTCAGTGCCACTTTCCTCACTTGCTTTACGACGCGAAGTCCTTTGACATGGTGTCTCCTTCTGATCTCGGTGGCAAGGTAGAGGTCCATGCGGGGCCGTTTCGAGTGCTTACAGAGCGAAGAAGCGCGTCTGCTCCAAATGACAAGCGTGTCGGGGCAACTTTCCCGCTCTAAATTATATCCGTAAGAGACATAACTGCATATGACACGCGACTTGCATCGGTGATAGCATTTCCCATTGGCGCTGTTTCGACTCGAGCTGAGGTGGACCATGAGCCTGGATCACTACGTGGCCTGGACGAAAAAAAAAAAAAAAAAAAAAAAAAAAAAAACGACAGAGAAACCCGCCAATTGGCCTCTCCGCTTTCCCCCGCGGCTACGTGGTAGTGAACGAGCGCTGCTGCCTGCAATGCTGAGTCGGAAGATATTCGCGCTATCTGCGTTTGAAAGCCTTCGCCGCCACGAATTTCTGCCCCATGGCTGTGAAAACTATTCGTTACGTGAACGTGCTGACACCTTTTAGCACATCACTCCCATTGTTCTTGTACTGGAAACGGCGCGTAAACGAAAAGAGGGGGGGGGGGGGGTGCAACAGGACAGGACGCTGTGTGCCCTGTCATCTCTTGTGCTTCCTGTTTCGGCTTCTGCGTCGTGTGTAGACGACTATACATACCCCTTCGTGGTTCACTGGATTGCCGGCTTTGCCTATAGAAGCCCTTCTCATCAGCAGCGATGATTTTATTAATTGGAACAGGGATTAATGGCCGGAATCGAATAATTTTTCGCGCTTTCTACGATGCGTTGTCTCTGTCACGCGGATGGCTGAAAAGAAGCAGCTCGAGGATGTGCTATCGTGAGGAAGGGAAAAAAAAAAAAAAAAATGAGAGCACCCCTCTCAGCTCTGAACTTAACTTCACTGCATGCCGGCGTCAGGTACTTCTGCGGTTGTGGCCGGAGACCTTCCGGATATCCATGTGGCGGCAGTTTTCTCGACTTTCGTATTAAAATCGTGCAGTAACCGTTATTAACACAGCGTTCCAGGTGGTGTCACACAGCTTCTTATTGTACATAGCATCCGCAGATGTGAAAAGCAGAAATGAAAAAGCGCCGCCGATGAGGGAAGCAACGGAGCATACAACACGCAGGGAGCACGCATCGCCATCTCAACAAGCTGCACCACGGTTGTGGAGTCAAACCACTTGACACGCCTTCTCCGCGGGAACAACTAATGCAGGAACAAGCACCCCTCCTCATGCTGTTCAAGGGATGGCGCTGAAAAAAAGAAAATGAAAAGATAACGGGCGCATACTGGAAAGGGGGAGGTCGTAAACGAAAATTGGCAATGGCCGAATGCGCTGAGGTACTCTGCCGAGCTGAGCTGGCAAGCGAAAATTCGGCGGGGGAGGAGGGGGGAATACGCGCGTCGCCGCGTCCAGCGGTGCGCGCTTCGGTTTTGCTGCACGCTTGTTATCGCCGTAGTCCGCCCGAGAAGACTCCATCTTGGCGCCTCAGTCGCTCGCCGCTTGTGTTTGCTTCCTCGACTCGCTTGAGATTGAGCAGGGCTCGCTGATGGTTCTGTTTTGTTGCTTGAGCTCCCAGACTCGTGACGTCGTTTGATGCCCTCGCTGGAAAAAGCCGTTCCCCTCTCCCACGGCTCCAGCGCCACGAAGGGAGAAAAATGGCCTGGTGGGCGTTGAGGCGCGCGGCGGGGGGGAAAGGCTGCGTCCCTTTCTCTCTTGTCTACGTGTTTGAATTTCGCCTCGCTCCGCCATTGGTCGGCGCCCATGCGGAGCTCCGCCTACTCGCTGCTCTGACGTCACCGCTCGTCCGCCACATTGAAAAGTTGGTTACGTTCTCCGGCAGCCGAGAAAACTCGCTCCAGCGCGCCGGTGGCTTTGAGCGGCTGCGGACGCCTGTGCGTGCTGTGTGTCGTGCTCGGGCTGCTAGCGACGGCGACGAGGGAAGTGTGTCGTGTGAGTGTTCTGTCCGCTGGAAGAGCTGGCCTGTGCGGCGGCGGCCACCCCTCGCGCGTCGAAGCGACGACGAAACGAACAACACTCGACAAGACGCTGCTCTGTTGCGCGCCCTGGCCGGAGGACGTGGATTTTGTGCTGTCGCTTCGGCGCGCGCGCGGACTGAGTTTACGATAGCCGTCGTCCGCGGACCCAGGCGAAGGAACACGGTGTTCGAGGACAGAGGGCAACAGACGACATGAGCGCAGCCATGGTTACCTCATTCTTCAACGACTACAGCCCCAATGTTATGTACGGCAAGGTAGGCGAACCATAATACATTCGCTGGCGCAATGCTTGCTTGCGGCGCGCTCTGATCGGTTTGTTTGTTTTTTTTTTTGTTTCGTATTGTTAACAGAGGCCTTCTGCCGTTGGTAACCATGTGTGACTGAAATGCGTCGAATTTCGTGTGTCGGGCGGGCTGAGGCGTCGCCCCGGGCACGTCAGTGCGGCGGAATGCGCGCTTTTAACTGGTGGCGGCAGGCGGCTTTTATTTGCTCCTATTGACAGCCAGCATTCGTAATAGGTTCATAAAACTCCAGAAACACGAGTTTCCTATTGCGCATTGTCTTTCCGCGACCGTAACTTTTGCTGGTTGGGAAGGACGGCCTGCGCGTTCGGTCGGAACCACCTGTTGCTACGTGCGCTCTCCTCAAACGTGTGGCCACCTGTTATCGCGGAGTCGGAGCGCGGCCTGGCGAAGCCTCTCGAATGTTCGCCGAGATTGAAACCGCAGCTTAGGATGAGCATCGAGACTCGCTTTCGGACGGCGTCCAGCTTGCTCAGCTTGAACTGCCTTCCAAAACATTCCCTTCATTTTGGATTGTCGCCCTTCGTGTTGCGCTTGTATGGAAAACTTGCCTGTCTCTAACCGTCTCGTATGCGCTTCGCCTTGTACGACCTCAACAAATTGCGCTACTAATGGATCCTTAATTTATTGTGTTTTGTCAAGCGGTCAGGTCTGCCGAACATTTTGATTGTTCGCGAGCGCGCCTCTAAAAAGGAGGCCGTGTTAATTGTTCACGATTGGCCCACGATAGTAATGGTACGGTGTTCAGGTTCAGAATACGTGGGCAAAGTTCGGGAATAGCGTATTACTTTCAGTTTCAGTGCGCGCAATAGAAATACTGAACACAAAAAAGAATCAGAAGAAGGAATTAAGATTTATACCACCACCGACATGTTATACCAGAGAGCAAAGTTCGAGCGTTCTATAAATAACTCCGTATTTTGTGTGACGGGCGTCACTTTTTTTTTTCTATTTTCTCATAAAATTCCTTTTGGCGTATAATATCCAAAAGTTATTTTTACGAAGGAATTCGTATTTTTGTATGTATGGGGGAGAGGGGGGAGGTCAAATCGGTTTTTCCATTTCGTATTAAGCGACCATGCACACTCCACTCGTGAGAACCTGAACTGATGTAAACTCTTCGCTCGCGTTAATGCGGCGGTCGATAAGGGAGCGGTAGAAATGTCACAATAATTAACACTGCTGAATTGTTAAACCGTGGGTTTACACAGTCTTCTTTATTACGGAGGTATGATGTAGACACAAAAATCGTGCAGAAATATCAGACTCCGTACTTGTCCCTGCGCACCATTTGTGTGTGCTACTTATGCAAATTGAAAAAAAGAATAAATAAGTGATCCGTACAAATACAGAGAGCGCACACCACAACTAAGTACACTAAAACTCGAGAAGAATGTGAACAAGTATTCGAAGTACTTGTTTCTATGAGCGAAACAGCGTAGCAGGTGTTGGTAACTGACTGTTGGCTCTGTTACTGCATTCCTACTTTGCTGTGCTTTTTTCAGGGCGAATTACTTGAGCGCTAACCGCGCGTAGTTAGCTGCTGCGTATGTATGTACACGAGCTCGCCAAGTAGGACGCGCCAAGGACTCTGCCGCTCTTCCGCTGGCGTCGACCCACGCGCCTCAGAGAGCGGACGCGTCGGCGCAGAGTCCTCCCCCCTCTTTGCCGCAGCTGCGACAACGAGTCATTGGGGCCAGGAAAAAAAGAGAAGGCCTTCTTCTCTGGCGTGCGTGCACCTTCCTGGAAAAAGTACCGTGCGGCGCGTCGTCCGCCCCGCGATGAAAGTGCGACTTTTCTGGTCACACCGAACGAACGTCGTCGGTTCTTTCGCTGAACGGCTGTCCGCGGAACTGGTTTCCCGCCTCGAATGTAGCAGGGGGGTCTTCGCCAAGAAAGCGACCACCTCAGCTCTGGTAGGGTGAACGACGGCCACTCGAAAAAAAGGAAAAAAAAAAAAAATTTTTTTTTTCGTGCTCTCTGGGGGAATCGATGGCATCAATTCTTCTTTACCCAATCGTCTTGTTTCTTTCTTTTCGCCTTCTTTTTTTTTCTCCCCCACCACGCGCAATGTACGACGCGGTCGTCTACTGGGATCCGGTTCCTGCGCTCACATGCAGGCTCCACAGCGCGTACGTACGTGATCTGGCCTCGAGAGAGACCTACGTCACGCGTTGTTCGTTGATTCAGGAGGGGTGCGCTCTTTTGGCGCGCCTCGTGTCGGTTGTCTCTGAAGCGGCCGCCGCTCAAAGTGCGATTGCTAGGCGGCGAGTCTGGTTTTCTGCTTGAACGCAGATTCGTTTTCTGGTCGCACCTGAATCTCTCTGTTGGGCGGGAGACACGGGCAGCCATTCGCTGCGTGGTCGTCGGTCTTTCGGTGAACAATGCTCACTGTGTGACGTGAAGCAGCTGCGGCCTGATGTTAACGCGGAGTCGCCGCTACGCTGTGCAGCTGTCGTAGAGCACAGCGTAGAAGTGTTCTGTGTGTTGTGTTTATTGTACTGGCTTTTATGCTGGGCCTAGTAGTATTTAGAATAGTAGTAAAGTATAAAGAACCCCGGGTGGTCGAAACTTCCGGAGCCCTCCACTACGGAGTCTCTCATAGCCTTAGCTTTGGGACTTCAAAAGCCCACAAACCAACCATAAATCTGGCGCTGGGTCTTCGTAGAGGTGTAATGGAAGCGACTGAAGAGCGTTGAGAAATTATGAGGAACAATTTTGAAAGGAAGTGCAGGAATATCAGTGGATACGACTCGAGAAAAAGTGAAAAGCGGCTGACCTGTCGGAGGACCCAACGGCTTTGGCCGATTGTCATGACGTCATGGACTGTCTCCTTAGAGCGTCTGGCGTGAGAACACATGGTGTGGCATCTATAAGCGGGCTCCCCACGGCATAATCGTATAAACGGCTTGTATGCGCGATGGTTTGCAGCATACGCACGACGTGCTGTTTGACAGGAGCTCGTACGCACGACATGGCCTGCAAGAGCAACAAAAACGCGGCAGTTCGCGCTAGTTGAGGGATTTGAATCCCGATCGTAGTTCGTAATCGGAGGACGCGACACCTGTAATAAGCCTTACCGTGCTTTTTTTTTTTTTTTTTTTTTTCCGGGCTACAGTACAGGCGCCGGGGGTAATATTCGACAGCGCGTCCATCTACCTAAAACTTAGCCTACAAGATAGTCAAAAGTTTGCATTAATCTTGAGTAGCAGCCCCAAACTTGCGTACGTAGTTAAAATTAGCGACCTTAAACTTAGCGTCGAGCCTGGTGATACCAGCCGAATCGCTCATTCACCGCGACGTTACTTCTGACATGGGAAAATCGAGCGCGTGCGAAGCTGCCCAAATTCGCCCGTAACGACACCGTAACCGCATAAAGTTTGGCCCGTTGCGTCTGCCCGAGGTCGCGGCAACGCGGAGTGGTGCTTGTGCGTTTCTAGAAGTCCCCGTTTGGCGAACGCGACGTCGTGTGTTTGCTATCACTCAAAGGATAAATAAACCCGGCGGTGGAGCTGCTTAGAGGTGTAGTTTAACTGAAGAAATTGTTGAGAACAATTTAAAAACCGACCTCTGGCCGTCATAGAAGGCTTTGGCTGATTCTCATGACGTCATAAACGATCCCTTTAGAGCTGCTAACTAGCCTGAGAACGTAGGGAGGCTTATAAAAGCGGCCCCGCCACGGCATAATCGGATAAACTGCGAGCCTCACGCCGCCATTTTGTTTTTTAATGCCGTCCTTTAAAGTGATCTTCCGCCTTTTTTTGTTTGTTTGTTTGCTTTCGTTGCATCTAACCGTAGTCTACGACGAGCCTGTTCTGCCTTAATCAGTGTTGGCCGGTCACTTTTACGCGTGTGCGCATACCCCAGTTTCGGCATGGGCAAAAAAGTTGGAACGAGCTAGAGGCCTGTGTAGTTCAGGCGGCGGTTTGCGGTTGTTCCTTTCCTTACGGTGCGGTTCAGGTGCCCATCGAGAACTGTGGAAGGTAATCCGCCTGTACTTTCCTGTAATCATGATAATAATTGGTTCGCAGGAAGATAAAGGCAGTATCTGTCACTTGTTTCTGTGGACACCTGAACCGCGCCGAAGGGAAGGGAGTAATGTGAGAAGGAAAGTGGAAAGGGAGGAAGAGGAGCCATAGTGAGGGCTACGGAGTAATTCCGCTTTCCTATAAAGCAGTTTACACATTAGGTGCAGTTATACACCGATAAGTCAGACTTACTTTACGTTCCCCTAAATATATACAAGGCAAGGCCCACCCGTCGCAAATCACAAGTCTAGCATAGTAACGCGAGTCGGGCGTTTTAAAATTCTTGCGGATTGTGATGTCCTCAGATCGGAATTTTCTGTATGGTTGGTTCGGTTTTCAGTATTTAACGTCCCAAGCCAACTCAGGCTCTGAAAGCTTTCGTAGTGGAAGGCTCCGGAAATTCCGATCACCTGTGGTTCATTACCGTGGGCTGACACCGCTCAGTACGCGGACGCCACTCCGTTTCGCCTCCATCGTAACGCGGCCTGTATGTCAGCAAGTGGTTTTAACAACGCAGTTCTTGTCTCCGAGCCGTATTGTGTGCCGCAGCTTCACAGCTTTGAAGCGGCATTTGCTTTTTTAGTTCACGAGCTGGTTCGGCGAGCGCGGCCGGTGCGATCTCAATGAAGCGGCGATTTCGGAGGTCGGTCGAGGTGCTCGTCCGTGGTGAAAGGAATCGCCGTCGAGATGACGGTGCTTTATAGCTTGAAGGTGGACCGTCTCTTGCGCGCCTTACTTTCCTCTGTAATCGACTACGTGGCTAGACGGGGGGGGGGGGGGGGGGGGGGGGGGACCTGCTTTTGGGACTGCCGAACGAAGCGGGTGTCGGTGTTCGTGTCCACTTCCGCCTCATCTGGTGGTGCTGGCCTGGATTACGCGTATTCTCCAAGAGCCGGAGCCTGGCTATGTGGTATAGCACACGACGAAGACGACGCCTCCCTTTGGGGGCTTCGTGCAGACACGCTTCGGCCGCCGGTGCGTTACCGCACGTTCGGGCTTCTTCTTTGTGGGCCGCCTTTTTCTTTTCCTCTGCCGCCGTGGCGGAGGGCGCATTCAGTCCCAATTTTAGGTCTCACGAGAGCGCCGCAGAAGTGGGTCAGGATTGCCCCGGTGCCGCCGCTGCCTGAGCCCGTTTCTCGGGCTGGCTTCTCTTCTTCCCTAGCTGCGTGGCGTGTGTGGGGGGTTATATTTGCGTGCCGCCTCTTTCCTCGAACGACTGCTTGTGCTGCTGCTGCTGTGTATAGTTACCGTTAGCGATCGTTGCTGCCTTTTCCTCCCACCGGTGCCTCGAGGAATGCCCTCCCAGTGAAAGCCGCTCGCGCAGGACACTGTGCAAGCCAGTGATCCAGGTCGTTCGCGCCGGCTGGCGAGTCGCGTTTCGTGGAGCGCTTGCCGGACGGCTTCGTTCCAAACACGAGGGGGAAATCCCGCTTCGGGCGCTTAACTGGCACGCGGCTGCCCGTACTCTTCGCAGGCACTGCCTCGTGGTTGCATCGTAGTCGTGGAGAGTGTGAGCGTTAACACGGCATCGGCAGGCAGGGCCGAACTGGTCCAGACCCCTATTTATGGCGCATGTGCAAAATGTGATGTTGGGTTGTGCACTGGACTTCCAGTTTGACGCCATCACAGACTCCCAGCCGGGTTCGCTTTGGTTCTGGGCAAATTTGTGATAGGCGATCTACGATTAAAACGACAAAACGTCGCCTGGAACGTTTGTGGTGCGCTAACGCGTTGAGGAATTCCTCATAGGTACTTTTTTGTTGCTATTAAGTAACGACGCAAGCAGTGTCTTTTTTTCTCTCTCTTTTTAAGGCGGGATTTGCTCGCGACATTGCGCGAGATGTGTCCACCGGACGTCGCAGTAGGTTCTGACGTCGACATAACGTCGCGTAATTTACCTAGGCTATGTCGAGGTGCCGATATTGCCGATGACGAGGTCAGATGAAAGTGAGAAATGAAATTGACACGTACACAAACGCGCAATATGGATGTAGAAGAAGCGAGGAAAGGCTTTCGCCATTAAGATGTTAAGCGAAGCTAAGTGCCGTCATGGGATTTTTTTTCATGTCCCAGATCTCGCGGCGGGCCACTTCACTCAAAAGTTCCCCTATGTGAAAGATGCGGAGATGAGCTCCCGTTGTATTTTCATGCACAAGGCTTGAAACACAAAGAACAGTGACCACATTCCCATTCAATCCAGCATTGATTTTAGATGAACGAGGACTTGTATTTAGCTCTCTAAAGGAAGCAAATGTTTTAGACAAGTGCAGTGTACTCTACTGAACGCAAGATATATACATATCCTGAGCTGCTTATGCGCCATTAAACACAACACACTCACTCTAAAGTGCACATTCCCGGTAAACCTCTTGACCTTTTCACGGTCAAACAAAATCGAAAAGGTTGAATCAGTCTAGATCATGGTACATTTCAATAGTACGGAACATTCGTGAACAAAAACTCGTAGTCAGGTCCTCGTGTGGAAACCAAGAGACCTCGCACATTTTCTCTTTGTTCAATGTAAGCCGCGACGCTGTCTCCGACACCGCTTCTAACAGGTGCATCATCCCGCTGGCATTGTTATGCAAACAACTGCGCCACCTGACGTGATGTCCAGCTCGACAGTTAGCGCGTGTATGTCCAGGGCGTGCAGGTCTAAATTTGCTGTTCTCGGTTCGGTGGATAAATGTGTGTGTTTTAAAGACTGAGAAGCGAGGCAAATAGCAAACATTGCGAGTCGAACGCGCAGATCGCACAGGCACACGTGTGGTGAGAGAGCATTTTAGGGGGGGAAACGGGATTGGGCGACGTTTATACAAACTGTCTGCTGTAGCCGGCACGCACACAGCCAGTTCGCGACAGAAAGTAGTCCGTCGTTGGGGGCCCAAATGAAAGCGGACCGTCAAAACAAATTCCTTTGCTTGTTTGGTACTGTCAAATATTCGAAACTGATTCTGTTTACTGTTCAGCGGAATAATGTGCACGCCGCTTACCACGCCCATAGTTTAGCAAGGGCTGTTTAGTTGTTTTGTTTTTTCTTTAGTTGCACAAGCTTGTCTTCTCGGCTTGGTTGCATTGCGTACACATGCGTAGTCCGTTGCCTTGCTGTCGGATGTGCTGACCGGGGCCTCCTCCTTCTTTGTTCTCGCAGAACGGCGGAAACTTCGCGGCGGCGTCCCGGGCCCCGCAGGTGCTGGAGTCGCGCCGGCACTCGTCTTCAAGCGTGGCGGGCCACGGGATGCACCACCACGGCGTGGTGCCGCCGCCGCCTCTGCGCCGCTCGACGTCGTCGGTGACGCCGGTCGTGCTGCGGACGACGTCGCCCAAGCCTTGCCCAAGGATCGTCCAGGGGCCCCCCTCCGCCGGAGGCATGGTGAACGCCCTCGTGGCGCGCGCCGACCACCGCAAGCTGGACCGCAGCTACAGCGAGCCCGTCGACCGGAGGTCCTCGCTAGGCGCCGCCCCGGTGCCGCCCGCGGCCGCACCGCCGGCGGGCATCGCCGCGGCAACGCCGACCAGCCCTCCGCCGGCGCAGAACTCTAGCCGCTACAAGACTGAGCTGTGCCGGCCCTTCGAGGAGAGCGGCACTTGCAAGTACGGCGACAAATGCCAGTTCGCGCACGGCGGGCACGAGCTGCGCACGCTGGCCAGGCACCCGAAGTACAAGACCGAGCTGTGCCGCACCTTCCACACGACGGGCTTCTGCCCGTACGGGCCGCGCTGCCATTTCATCCACAACTCGGACGAGTCGCGCAAGAACCTGCTCAACAACATCAACAGCGGCCAGCCGCAGCCCGCGGTGCCGCCGCAGGCCCGGCCCAAGGCGCTCTCTGTGGGCAGCTTCGGGAGCCTCGGCTCGGCCGGCGACCTGTCGCCACCGTCGAGCCCCATGTACGACGATCCGTTCAGCGGCGGCAGCTTCACGCCCAACTCGACCTGCAACACGGCGTTCTCGTTCTCGCAAGACTTCGCCACGCTCGTGGCCGCCAACACGCTCAAAGGGCCCAACGCGTCGCCGGGAGCAGTCTCGACGGCAGTGACGATGGGCGGCTTCCACCACGGCTTCGGCGGGTCGCAGCCCGCGCTCGCCGCGGCCATGAGCCCGTTCTCGGCGCTCTCTCTGCCCGACACGAGCGCGTTCCCGTTCCCCGCACTGGTCGGGGGCGGCGGCGCGCACCGCGGAGCGATCATCGAGGGCCCACCGTCGCCTGTCGATTCCCTTGGCTCCGAGCTGGACACGATGAGCGTCAACGGTGGTGGATCGCCGGCTCCGGCCTCGTGCAGCTCGCCCCTTTCCAGGCTGCCCATCTTCAACCGGCTCGCCAACGGCCGGGACTCCGACTGAGCGACGACGCGGGAACCGCTGCTTTGAAGGCGCCAAAGTTCGGCCTTCTCCACATCATATTTTCTTTCCGTTTTGTTTTCGCTTAGAAAGATAACGAGCTTGTGGTGTTTACCGAGCAGAAAGTCGTCGCTGCTTTGTATGAAACCCTTTCCCCTATCCCAGGGTCCTGTGTCTGCCACGCCATCCACACGTGCTACACACAGTAGTCAATGGGGCCAGAACTGCTGCCCGCTGATGTGTTCGCTGTCGGCGGGAGGGCAAGCTATAATCGCAGCTTTCCCTCATGTAACATTGACGAAGGCTTGTGTACAGCACTGATGTGATCAGGGATTGTAACTTCTCTCATGCGCAATCATTGTTCATCTATCACGTTTTTTAAGTATAGGTTAACCCTGGCGCGAGCACCGATTAGCGGGTTTATATAGACTGGTGGAAGATTGATTCTTCAACGCCCTGCTGTCGACTGTCTGCAGCCCCCTTGTTTTTGTTTCTCAAGCGTGGTTTTCTGGCAGAAAGCATTGTCACAATCGTGTCGAGAAAACGTCTTCACTTATTTATTATTTGTGCTCATGAACGACTCTTTTTTGGTACAACCGCCCTCCCGCCTGGCACGAACACCGTGGCCTCAGTTCGGCTCAAAGTGTGCTCCCCCAGTAGGCTTCAAGTGAAAGCATTTATTAGTTCACTGTCTGTCGTTCACTCAGTCACAAAGGTGATTCGCTGTTCAAACCAGGATGAGGCAAAACGTTCCATAATGACTTGCTGGAGGGAGCACTGGCTTTCTTTAAGTTTGGGCATTTTGGGTGGCAGCGCAGCCCTGGGCCTGCCATTTCAGTTGTATTTTTTTTTATAAATGTGTGTTGTGTGTGTGTGCTAATAATTTTATTATTACAAATATTTAATGGCACACTGCTCAAGTCCTGTGGACCAAGCTCCCTGAAACATTGAAATATATGTGTGAACTCTACGAACCAAGAGAACAGGAGCCGTCAATGTCAACCGTGCTTCTATAGTCCAATACATGTTTGCCATAATAATATAGCCTAGCTACACATATCTGCGTCACGCTTCCGTCTAAACTGTATTAGCAAAGACTTTTGAGAAAATTTATGAAAATGTGGCTTTTTTTTTTTTTTTTTTTCCTGTGCTTGTGCAGCGAGTAACTTGGTTTAGATTCTTGTCGGTTTTTTTCCTTTTCGTACCATTCCTCGCTCGCAAAGAGGTAATCGTTGCTTTTGGTTATGCTTTCTTGAGCTTTTGATGAGCTTCTGATGAACAGTGCACATTGCCGGAGTATTTTGTTACGTTTGTTCACTAGGCATAATCGTTGCAGAAGCAAAAAGGCTTACCTTTCAGACTGAGCATCACCGCATAGTGCCTTCTTATGTTTTTTTGGGTCAGAGTTATGCAGGCTTACAAAGTTGTGTTTTATTCTGTGTGCTACTCCTTTTGCAGGTTTTACGAATTATTGAGTGTGCTTGTGTTGTTCCCCTTGCCTTTCCATTCTTCTGTCGTATTTATTTGATTATTAATTATATTATATTAATTATTATTATTATTATATTATGCATTGTACACTATGTCATCGACTCTGTCAAATCGTGAGAAGAAAAAACATGTCTGCAGTCAGCAGGACATTTGGACCTTGTTCTGTTTCCATTTTTTTTTTATTATTATTATTATTTGGTACTAAAATCAGCAGCTTTCACATTTCCCCATTGTGTTAGCCTCAACCAGCTGGGTTACATTTGGTGTCAGATTGTAATTAAGTCTACCCACCTTTCCTGCTGGGCTTTGTACATAGGCAATAGTGAAAAAGGACCAAGGTCCTCAATCCTTCAGCGCTCTTTCTTCTCCATGCTGCAACCACCGAAAAAGTACCTTGTCCTTCTGGCCCTGCAGTCAACCTGTACGGCTTATGGCTATTGGTGAATTTCTACCACCATGCAATTTTTTTTTTTTCTATCCGTTTTCAAGCGAGGCTCACTTGATGATGTCTACGTGTTTGCTCTTCATTCAAGCTGCCGTTGTCCTTTATTATTTTGGTTCCAAGTGCGATTCTTGTGTGTACTTTTGTATTTAATGAGAATTTAATTTATTTATTGACATTGAGGCATTCGGTGCCTTCTCTATTTTCGTATTCAACCTAGGTTCGAAGCTATGTTCGCAAAAGGCGAGCCCAGTTTATCTCTCTCTCTCTCCACCCTTTGAGTCTACACTGACACACACTGCGCGGCACATCATCCGCTTTCCAAAGCACACATTTGGGGAGGGTAAAGAACATGCATTCTCTATTTTCACACCGCTCTTGTCATGTCAAGGGTTTTTCATATCCGTGATTAGTGAGAGGTATTAGGATCTTGAGGGCAATCAATGCAACACCCATATTTTAGCTGTTTACTACGACTGGTATTTTAAACGATTATTTATATGGTGATAAATATTAACAAAAGTGCAGTCTTCCACTGATCTAGTGCCTTTGCTGTTGGAGGTTTTTGTCATTCATGTGCCTCTCTTTGTCCTTTGCAAATCATCACAACTCGTTATTTAAGACTTGCATTGTAGAGTTTAGGTTATCAAGTGACAAGACAGATACACATTGTTCAAAGTAGAGAGACACAAACTTGACAGGTACGCACAGTACCAGATCTCAGCTCCAGTATAAGACGCAGGATTGCCGGTGGGCTTCTTCCTCTCGCCAAACTTTTCCTGCCCTTTTTTGCTTTCACGGTCGCAGTGATGGGGTCGCCACTGTTCAGACGGCGCAGAGTTATCATAGTTTGTATACTGCCTATACGAGCGTCTGTTGGAAGCATTCTAGAGCACCTAGGTACGTCTACCAGTCTACTGCTAATGGCTCAGGTTGAAATCTTACTCTCCATTGAATATTTGTTGTAATGGTTTCTAGAAGTTGTGTGATTAGTTGAAACGAGAATTTGTCCTGCCGTGTTTGAAATTGGTGAAATCGTTGAGAGGTGCTAACTAGTAGATTTATGCTCCGCTGCAACTAGTGTAAGGATATTGTGCTCAGTCACTCTTGTCCACTGAATCTTCATCGCTGCCACTGTTATTGCTAGTTCAGAGATGTGCCGCTAGCACCATGACCTTTCTAAGAAAGCATTGCGCAGGTAGCTGTGTTTATGATCCCATTTGGCGGTGATGTTGCTAATGGTGAATCCTTGAGAGTGTAGGTTGTAGTGTCTCTGCTACAGCTTCTGAAAAACATACTCGATTCATGTACAATTGGTGCAGCGTGTAAAATTGGGAGTTGTCGGCCCAGGCAGTGCAAACAATTGCCCAATATTGGTTCTGTGTCGGTCTGACATTGTCACCACAGTACCAATATTGGGCCATAGCTTTGTTCTGCCTGGGGTGCCATATAGTTGGAAGATTGGATATGCAACAGAGGCCGTTACAGAGACTGTGCCAGAAAGCAGCGTATTCTTCCGACAGTTAACTATATGCGGTCGTGACTCGTCAATACACCGCTTGGCACGCTGTGCTCATTAGTGGTGCCATTCCAAATGCAGTGGGGATCTCAAAGCGTGCCGCGTTGCGTTGTTTCAGGGGGATTCGGGGCGGGCAGAGAAAGGCAGGTGTCAGACAAGCATGGAAAGCAACAAACTTGTCGGACGCACTAATTGTGATAGCTTCCCTCGTTCCACCGACCTCCCAGAACGAGTGACTGGGGGAGACCTTTTGCCCCCATGACCAGTAGCACAGGTCACTCTGCTCTTTTTCCCAGCAGAATGTTCGTTGCCTGTCTGCGTGCATCTACTGTGGTTCGAGTCTGGTGAGCTGCCTCGCTGGTTTGGGCCGAGGAATGCTTCCCCACTTTGAAACATGTGATGCTTGGTGTATCCGTGGCTGCCTGTCGCGATCTGTTCTATTCTCCCCGAGGCATCCCTGCATTGTTTGCCGAAAGTGCCTTGTACCTCTAGTACCTTTTCGCCAATGGACCATACTGGACGCATCGTGCGGCCTTCTATTCTTCCGCATTCGCTTCCTCCCCCTCAAACCAGCTGTGCCGCCGAGGGTTTATTTCTTGTACAAGGACCAATTGCGTGTTTCATGGCTCAGCCCAACTTCTAGCTCTGTCTAGACTCAGCATTCCTGACGATGAATCGGTGACTGATGATGAAGCCCTCTAGGCAACCTGGCGCAATGTTTTCTTGCGTGTTGCAGCTCGGGGGGGTACATTCTGGACTAAGGATGCTCCTGGTGCATGTTTCTTTGCCTGGGAACAAAAAGCCCCGCCAGTAATGTTGTACCAAATGCCTCACTTTCACAAAGAGCACCCTGTTTCCAAGTGGCCTTAACCGCATTTGCAGTTCGGAGTATGGATATTATAGTGCACATATATATATAGACATATATATTTTGTACAATAGCAAAAAGAGAACTGAAATTCTATATTGTTGGCCTCTCTTTCTTTTTATTGATTTTTTTACTTTTGTGCGTGTGCCTTTTGTTGGTTTGTTTTAGAACAGTAGAAATAATGACAAATGTGCGACCAACTTCAAAATGGCAAAAAAAAACCTAGACTGTATTCTGAAGAGATTTGTTTTTATGTGTATGTGTGTGTCAAGAGACCTTAATGGATTTTGAGAGAGACAAATACAAGATGTTTAAGTTATTAAACCGTTGTCTCGTGTGATGTTTCTTCCGCATCGTGCACGTCGACAGATGCGTGCCTGTCTCTGCGGACTCCCAAGGAGTCTTGCTAGGATGCTGATAAAAAGGTGCATGTTGGAGCTTCACAGTGGTCAATTCATTCGAGGGCATATGATAACGCCACACTGGCAGCATCGACGTGACCTTCACACAAGCAAGGGTGTAAAACGGTCACCAAGATGCACTTCCTTTAAGTCGGCCTGTCTCCAGCCAATGGCCTGACCTCTGGCTCGCTCCACCAGCATGAGGTACCCCTAACTAACCCCCAATTTTCTCCAACAAAGTTTATCAATCTCCAGCGAGGTGGGCATGCCTAGCAATTATAGACTCTTATGTGTCTAGGCGCCTCGCAATATTGTGAAGGTTTAACGAGATGAAAGTGACAACACATTACAGGGTGTCCATGGTTGGTCGAAAATGGCCTGGCTATAGGTGCATTTACAGCACTGCGAAGCTCAAAATATCTCAAATGAGTAATCCACACTCATAGTGGTGTTCGTTTAGTTTCCTGCGAACTCTGAATCCTCAATTGTGTTGCTTCAGTAATATAATAAATGGTTGACAGGAAAGGAAAGGCGCAGTGTCTGTCACGCTTGTTCAGTGTAGCTTCAAAAGCAGAGTTTAGGCATGGGGACAATTCTGTACTACATACAAATGTTTGAGCGCTCTCTGAAACATTCGCTCAGTTCACGCTCTTGGTCAGAACTTTGAGCAGTCGTTAGATATGTGAACAGTTAACCTGACGAGCTCTGAAGAGAAGTATCTAAACATTTTCGGTAAAACAAAGTCACTAGCGTTGTTTAGTTTGACCCCTTTTTAGAAATATCGAACAGCTGAGACTGTGCAGCACGTTCGAAGTCTAATGTGCATAGGGTAACCTGTTGACCTGGTCATGTGTCCAAAATGTGAATGGGATAGGCATACTCTGCTTGGCATTTCACCGTAAACATTTTGGAGATGAAGCTTCGAATGTCTCATGTCTACAGTCTTAGGCCAGCAAAGCTCTAGGAGGCGATGGCTAGACCTGTGCGGTGCCATCATAGCGCTAAACGCTTGCGAAGAATATTCCCATGCTTCCGAATAATTTTTTTTTTTTTAATGAAATCTTTACTAGCTTCATAAGTGATGTGAGCAGGGACCAGGAATATAAACGACGCAACCGCTTTTTTGAGCATTACTCGAGGAGGTGGGTGGATTTAGCATCCATGTGGTAGTCAAGTTGGGTGCGAGTGTGCGTTAACAATTCGAAATTGGCGACATACCAAAAACGAAACCAACTAAAGCCGCGATAACTTTGTGGTTAAAACGGTCGGCTTACTGAAGCGATGGCAGTGGACGTTAAAGATCCCCAGGTGGTCGAAATTATTGTCCCGCACAGCGACACCTTTCTCTTTTATCTTAATCCCACATTCCTTGGTGGACCGGGTGTCTGCCCTAGAAGTATGGCAGATACTGGACCTTGTCTTTCCAGTAAACAAATTTAATTGTGGTTTAAAGGAATGAAAAGGTGGAGTATCTGTCACACTTTCTTTATGTGGACAACTGAACCGCTCCGTAAGGGAAGGTGGGAGTGAAAGCAGAAAGAGATGGATGGATGGAAAAACTTTATTTTCGTCAGAGAGCATGTGTGGACGATTCCGTGTTAGACGGCCATCAACCCATTGCTGACGGCGACCTGGGTGGCCCACTCCACGGCCCTGGTCTGGACGACCGGGTCTGAGCTGGCCAACACGGCCTCCCACTGCTCGAGGGAAGGATCACGCATAATATCCGCCGGTGGCGGTGCTATGCTACAGCTCCATAATATTATGTGGTCATAGGTTGCCAATTCCTGACACCATTTGCACTCCGGCTGAATGTCCGGGTAGATTTTTGCTCAACACGTATGGGTTGAAGAAACATCTAGTCTGCAATCGTCGCCAGACGCATTCCTGCGCCTTCACCAATGAGATCGAGAAGCCGTAGTGGAGGGCTGCGGAGTAATTTCGACCACCTGAGGGTCATTTTCACTCCCACCTTCCTCCCTTCCCTTACGGCGCGGTTGAGGTGTCCACAGCAAACGAGTGAGACAGATACCGCGTCTTTCCCTTCCTATGAATCAATCAATCAATGAGGGTATTTAACGCGCACTGACATCCAACGTTGCTGGATTACCAGTAATCTAGTAAAGTTGCTTACATCGCACAGCATACGGACGCCCCTCCAACGAATTTACAAAAACATTATTTAATGCCAAACTCCGTGCCAGTCCCTCAATTCTAAACTGCTATGCAAATACATGCCAAACGGTTTCTATATTATAAGCGTAAACGAGATGACACATGGTAGAAAAACGATGAACTTTAATCTGACGTTTCAGCCGGGATCGGCCTTTGTCAACGAGTGCCCTGACAAAGGAATACCTTTATCAAAGGCCGGACCCCGGCCGAAACGTACGATTAAAGTATATCATTTTTCTGCAGTGTGTCATGTTGTTTACGCTTGTGCCCTACCTTTACGGAACCATTCGAGCTTCTACCCCCTCATGGAAAATTAACAGCGCACACACGACAAGGACAAGGAAGAAAACACCCTTGTGTGTGCGCTGTTAATTTGACAAGATGCTTTACCAACTAGCTCGAATGTCGGTTTTACTTATATATCTTTTTTTTTTTTAGGGGGGGGGGGGGGGGCGTTGCGGGAGCTCTGCGTGCAAGTTTCAGCTCCACGATGATGCGTATGGATGATTTTGAAAAACGCTGAGAGGATGAAAGTCGGGCCGAGTTCGGCCACCGCTTGCGCTCAGAAAAAGTACAGAGCGGTGTGCAAGACTTGTGTTCACGAGCGATGATGGTTGACAGCGCGCGACGACAATCGGGATTTCCGAGAAAGCGGTCGCTTCGTCTTCTCCGCCTTGCGTGGCTTGTCAGCGTACTCGGCCCGAAGAACGCGAAAGCGCCGGGGAGAAAGCGAAGCTCGCCTGTCGCCACTCTTCAAAAGCTGCTGCACAATGCGGCATCCATAACTGTCGCCGCGGCTGCCGTGCATATGGGGGGCGCGCTCTAGCAGCAGTGCATTCGCGCGGAGCCTCTTTTTTCTTTTCCTGGAAAGAGCTTGCGTAAAAAGAAAGAGTGCGTCGGCGTTGCTTCGCAAATGGAAGAGGAATAGCCGAAAAGAATGCGAGGACCGGCGGCTACATACAGTTAGCCCGACATCCCGAGTGTGTGTGTTGTGAGTTAACAACAAAGGTTTCCTGAGCGAGGCATATAAGATACAGCTGCTTATGTTGTGTTGTGGCAAGTCATGGATCGAGCTGGCTTAGTATTTTGGTTACTTATGCGTGCGATTAAAGAATATTTGGGTACGCATTTTACATTACACACGATGACAGTACGTTAGCTTTCTTGCACCTTTGCTTCTCTGTGATTTCTTTTTTTTTTTTTTTCTATTATGCGTTTTCTTTGGAATCGGAGCCGCTTCGATGACCCCACCAAACACGCCGATTTGCCAAGTCAGTACGCACATGCTCCTAACCATAGTTCGATATAACTAAAGAAAAAAGCTGATTTTGTCCCTCAGTCTGAACCCCCCTGCATTCACAGCCAATGGCGTTCACCAATTTCCGTGAATAATATCCTTTGGACCTGCTAGCGGGACAAGATGATGTGGCAGATGAAAGGAGGTTCACCACACGGACTGACCGCCACGTTATAAGTAATAGTCGACGCCATTAGCTTTAACGTGTTACATCAGTTACTTGTCTTTGTGTATGATTACATTAAACATGTGTACGGCGTAAGTGGTGACGTATGTGTCACATGGTTGAGCAGTATAACCTCGCGTGATGACCCAGGCGTACTTATACAGTCTCCTTTGAAATGGATAGCGAGCCTGGTCCTTCGAGGCAATTGTCGGAGGTTGAAATGCACTATGCCAAGCCGCGTGCAGATAAACTACGCCAAACTACTGCTTTTGCATGTTATGCTAGGTTTAGAAGCGTTAAACCTCTACAATTTTTCTTTAGTGCTGCGCATAACGGAGATAATCACTAGCTATAGTATCACGCCGGCTCTTTGACGTCACCCTAGGTGTTTTTCTTTTTTTTTTTTCCATCCTATCTAGTACTGACGCTAGCTAACTTACCACCGCGTCTACATATACGGTGTGGTCTCTAATATACTAGAATACTAGTAATGCAATCTCACCTCACTTTATTATTGCACTACTCATATTCGCTCTACATACCTACCAGGGGCCCGGACGAAGCACTGCACAGACGCACACCAGTGACACCACCCACATATACGGCAGACACCGTTTTTTTTTTTTTTCTTTTTTTTTCCCCCCCCCTTGGCGATGAAGCTTCTCAAGATAGCGGTTCATTGCTACGCGGGCGCGTTACTTTACTCATGTGCAGAAGCCCAGAGAAGGAGGCTTTTGCGCATTGCTTCAGTTCTGGCGGTGATGCTCGGAGTGTTCCTCCGACATCAAAAATAGTTCGGCAACACGACGCATATGCGCTGCCATCTCAAGCTTTTAGTGCAGAGCTTTCTCAATATTCGCGAGCCTCCGAAGTCTTTATCGGCCCGGTTCTCGCTGGCGTGTGGCAGCTGCTCGGTCGTGGAGCCTTTCTTGTCGAGAAGGCCAGCTTGTACGGCCAGACCGTAGCGCTCGGCGCAGCAGACGGAGCGCAGCGAAAGGTTGCCCCCGGCAGACCGCCCGCAAGGCCGCTGCGACGTTCTGTCTCGAGGCGTCGGCGCGTTGCGCGACCGAGTAGATCGCTTGGATGATGCGCCCCGCAGATGCATGGCTGCGCGAAGCATTGTCGCCGCCGCTGGTTCCGCTTCGCGTGAGCGCGCGTAATGGTGGAGTCATTGCGCGGAAGCAGCAGTTAGGGCACCGCGTGACATCTCCGCTCTGAAATTCGCACTTGAAAACGAATGCGACTAGAGAGGCGGATTCGGAGCGTGTTCTCGTTTCGATCTCGCGGATTCTCGTATGCTGCGAGATTTCGCGAGAACTCCTTTCGCGCGCGCTATTTGCCAACCGGCTGTGTAAGCTGTATGGGTGGGCTTGTGGCTGCGAAGTGATCCGCGATTATTGGTGTTAGTGAACAATTCCTGATTCTTCGAAGTTTTGTTGCTACCATGCTTCGAGTTGCTGCGGCAGCCGAAGGCGCTCAAATGGCGGCAAATCTGGCTGCGGTCCCGACTGCAGACTGAACCGCGGTAGTTTTGAGGTGAGCTAACAAATTACAGCCCCTGGTTCCCGGCCGCGATGTCGTATACTAGAGAGGTATAAGTTCAGGCCCCGCTCTGTGCTATCTGATAGAATTGTTCTGAAATAGCTTTGACCGTTTTCCAAAGCTTATGCTAGAAGACAACTCGATAGACAGCAGTTAAGCAATACTTGTTGTTGGGCTAGTTGGTTTGTTTCCATGCTTGCAGGACTCGGCGCACAAAAAAAAGAAAAAGAAACTAAGCTTGGTACTTCTTTTGTGTGTGCGCGCGGAGTTCTACAAGCGGTAGGTAGCAGTTGACGTGCTAGCAACGGATTCTTTACATCGGTCGTGATGCACGTCAGAACCTCAACTTTCCACCAATCCAAAGCGGGAGAAAAAAAAAAAAAAAAAAAAGAAAACTCGGAGAGCATCAACTCTTACGTGCTATGAATGCGAAAGCCTGGGATGGTTTAGTGGAATAAGGAAGGATTAGTAGTAGTCAGCTTATATACTACAATGGCTATCGAACCACTGTGACCAGGTGGCTGTCCCGGCCGACCGCTAACGTCACACCGAATTTCCGTGACCACTTTTTCTCGACACCGCCGTCGCGTTCTGTTGCTAATGGGCCCATCTGTATTCAGCCTTGGAAAAGTGTTCACCGGCCGGTCGCTGTATCCGCGTCGCTTCCAAAGTCAGCAGCAGCGACCAACCAGCTTCGCTCGCCGGGCTTTTAGAGAATTGTGAAAACGGTGCTGGCCTTCCACGCTACACGACGTGTGTCAGTGCACATTAAAGAGCCCCAAGTCATAGAATCAAGCCAACCCAAGCCTGATGCTTTCAGTTCGCGAACTATATGAGCAACGTTAATATCTATATGAGGCCAAGTTTGTTCCTGAAATGGCGAATCCTTTCTGCGCGTTGTTTTTTGCCTCATTTTTGGACACTGTCAGTCCTTGTGGCGGACGTGTAGTGTAACGTAGAGTTACAGGTATATATAGATGGTTTTTATGTGAGGCGGCCTGCCCAACGTCCGTTAAGCAATACGAGCTGGGGAACGATATTGCCGGCTGATCGTGTTATCAGTTTGGCCGCCTCTCTAGGAGAGAAAAACAAAATGGCAGCAGGCTGGCGTGAGTCAGAGGCTGACCTCTGGAAGTCGATTTCAAAGCAGCCGCGCTCTCAGCGTCTAATTGCAGCCCAACTGGGGAAGTCCTTGACGCCACTGCGTACCCGTTCCAAACACAACAAAACGTTCCGCAGACACGGCGCAGAAAGAGTGCGCGTCGTAGCGTTGCCAGCTCGGATCAGTGAGCTACCTGGAGATTAACCAACAAAAGTCCCTAGGCTGATAGAAAATCGATAACTATTTTTTACGATGCGGTTAATAACGAGCATTGATAACTGGCTGTCCCACGACATTAAAAGTTAGATTGTGCACTGTGATAAAGGCTGCACTCTTTCTCATATATCTTGCTCTTTTTCCGGGGAATCGAATGTCATCGCGAAAGTGTGCACACAAGCCTGCAGAGCAAGTGCGTGCTCTTATAACGCTTCTGTGATGGCCGTTGATTTCAGATTTTCTTCCGTTATGTTGTGTGCCACGTGATTCTGAACGAAAATTTGGAGGTGTCATTTGTAGCTTGCCGACAGGCAATCTTCGTTCTGGACAGCAGCAGTTTATTTGACCGAATAGTTTTGGCCATGTACTCTCGTCACTGTTTTTTGTTTGTTTTTTTTTTTTTTTTCCTTCTTGGCTTACTCTGGTCTGTTTCGCCCATTCCAGGAGTTGTAATTCGCCTAATGCCTGCAGCGCAGAATAATCGAGCCTTAAGAAATTAAAGTGGCACAATTTGTGCACTGACTTTGTAGTCGCTTTTGAGAGGGCGAGAATTCTTGGCTTGATTTTTTGCTAGTGCCACCCCGTAACCCGTCACGTTCACGGCACTAACTATAATAAGAGCAGTTAAACTCTGTAAAGTAGAAAATGCTTAGACTTTAGAGTGAAATCAATTAAGGGTACGTCCCCCCTCCCACCTTTTTTTTTTTTTTTTGCGTCGTTCGTGTCGGCGTAATAAAAGTACACTCTTATTGATTAGCAGGTAGCCACGTCACACATGACGTCGCTTCAAAGCGTCACGCTGATTTGTCTGCATACAGTCACATGGCTGTGACGTGTAATTCCAACGCCGACGCCAAGTGCTCCGAACACGGTTGGTTTCTGCAAGATAGAAAGATGAATAAATATGAATATACGCCATTTGCCTCCGCAAGCTACTAGCATTTCTTTTCACGTTACACTGCGGTTGAGTGTAACTTTCATGTCGTAGGAAATGCTGAGGAAAAAAAAGAATCTGCTCTAATTTTTTTATTGAACCTCACGCACAGAAAAAGTAGTGGTCAGCGACGTTTTCTATTTTTGTGTTCGAAATGCGGGGTTACTCGTGCAAGAGGGCCATTAGGCCAGCACCTCGAAAATCCCTCAATTCTCTCAACAGGCGCGAAAATCTCTAATTGAATGCGAAGCAAAAACCACATATATCTGGGAAAGAATGCCCAACGTGGACCTACGGTACTGTACAGTATGGTCCACTGTTAAAGGGAACGTGCGACCGCATGGCCTACAAACTTCGCAAAGCGTTCACACTGACAGCTGGCGAGAACGGACAGCAACTATCCAATTTCCCTGTGGCGTTGACAAACGCCTGCCCTGAGTCAAAAGCTATCAGGACCTCACACTTACTTACTTACTTACTTACTTACTTACTTACTTACTTACTTACTTACTTACTTACTTACTTACTTACTTACTTACTTACTTACTTACTTACTTACTTACTTACTTACTTACTTACTTACTTACTTACTTACTTACTTACTTACTTACTTACTTACTTACTTACTTACTTACTTACTTACTTACTTACTTACTTACTTACTTACTTACTTACTTACTTACTTACTTACTTACTTACTTACTTACTTACTTACTTACTTACTTACTTACTTACTTACTTACTTACTTACTTACTTACTTACTTACTTACTTACTTACTTACTTACTTACTTACTTACTTACTTACTTACTTACTTACTTACTTACTTACTTACTTACTTACTTACTTACTTACTTACTTACTTACTTACTTACTTACTTACTTACTTACTTACTTACTTACTTACTTACTTACTTACTTACTTACTTACTTACTTACTTACTTACTTACTTACTTACTTACTTACTTACTTACTTACTTACTTACTTACTTACTTACTTACTTACTTACTTACTTACTTACTTACTTACTTACTTACTTACTTACTTACTTACTTACTTACTTACTTACTTACTTACTTACTTACTTACTTACTTACTTACTTACTTACTTACTTACTTACTTACTTTACTTACTTACTTACTTACTTACTTACTTACTTACTTACTTACTTACTTACTTACTTACTTACTTAAGGCGCCCGTGTGCTGTGCGATGTCAGTGCACGTTAAAGAACCCCAGGTGGTCGAAATTTCCGGAGTCCTCCACTACGGCGTCTCTCATAGCCTGAGTTGCTTTGGGACGTTAAACCCCACAAACCAACCAACCAACTTACATGTGCATGCTGTAGAAGAGCAGCCAGAGGTTGTTACTGCGCATTCACCTCGTGCCATTAGTTGCCACCGGCTCTCGCAGGAGAGCTTTGCAAAGCGGCAGCCACACGGTCTCATGTTCCCTTTAACAGTGGACCGTACTGTACATGTGGGCTGACCGCGCATCTAGATCGGAGCTTCATCTCCTCATCTCATTTTGGGCGAAAATATTCTCATGTCTGGGAATCCACGGCATCGGGTCGCCGCGGAGACTGCACACTTTTGAGCCGGTGGACACCGCTTGCGCTGCGCCCTTTGCGAGCGTCGCTATCAACGCGCGCTTCGTCGTCGGTCGGTGCCCCGTCGCGTTTTCTCGGAACTCTGTCCAGCTGGGCAGTAACCTAACGTGTCTGCGAAAGCACGTCAGGAGGCTGCACGTTTGTGCGGCAAGGTGATACTAAGGCGAAAAGCTTTCTTATCTGATCAGTAGCGTGCGCAGAAAAGTGACTGTCCGCGGAATGCTTAACCAAAACACAGAGCCAAAGCCAATCCAACGCAATCCACATAACAAGAAAAAAAAGACAAAATATCGAATTTAGTTATGAATGTTACTTAATTGGCTGCAATGCCTTACTGGTTCTCTCTCTAATAATAATAATAATAATAATAATAATAATAATAAAGGCTCAGTATCTGTGACACTTGCTTTTGTGAACACCTGAACCGCGCCGTAAGGGAATGGATAAAGGTGGGAGTGATGGTGAAAAGAGAGAAAGGGGAGCCGTGGTGGAGGGCAACGGAGTAATTTTGACCATCTGGGGATCTTTAACGTGCGCTGACATCGCACAGCATACGGACGCCTCTTTGTTTCGCCTCCATCGAAGCGGAGCCGCCGTGGTCGGGTTCGAGCCCGCGAACTCCGGCACAGTAGTCGGGCGCCTTACCACTGCACTACCCCGGCGGGGCAGGTTCTCTCTCTCTCTGTATTTTGCTTTTTGCTCCTTGTGTATCCTTTTCTCTGCGTTATTAAAAGAAAGGTTGCCAATCTGGCGACTGCTTGTAGGCTCTATCCTCTTAACTCGTGATCGTTAGTTTTGCTGCACGCGCAGTGTTGTGACGATCAAAAAACCGAGCGCTCCACTTTCTTGGCGGCACGACGCAGCTGTCCGTCAGCTGCCGCTGTCGTTCGCGTGTCCTGGAAGTAATATCACCTATGCTAATCGGCAATGTGTGGCGTGAGTGAGGTATAATTAGAAACCATATCGTGAACTAAAACGTCGTAGCCCATAATGAAATTGATTCATTGGCTGGAAGGAAACGACGGCACCTGAACTGAAGTGACAACTACACGTTTTATTTTGATATACTTTCATTACTTCCGCGTCGCCACCTGTAGACGTTTTCGCGTAAGCACATATTCACCAGCCAGATTACCTGGAGCAATGTCTGGTTGTGCGGAGACAGACGTGTAGAGGACTACAAACACAACCGTGGAAAAAAAAAAAGAAAAAAAAAAGAAGTATGACACGAGAGGTAAGTGAAAAAGCAACAATAGCTTCTAATGCAATCGCATTGCATATACTTACAACGTAATTAAGTGAGTCTGGGATTTGCTTCTTTTCCCTTTCCTTTTCAGTACGTGTTATAATTTCATGAGTCTTGTTAAAGCGATATTGGAGCAAGACGTTTTCACGATATCTATTGCGGGCTTTCTGAGTTGGCGACAGCGGCGGTCTCGCTGGTCCAATGCGGTGTCAAGCGGTCTGTCCCTGCGCTCGTGCTATCTAGCCCAATAATGAGCTCAGCGACTCGGCCACTCGACGCCGGCGGCGCGTTTCCTTTCCCCGCTGACGCGCCGGCCGCCGCTGGCAGGGATCGAGAGACCTGCGGTCGAGTGAGCGCGTAACTACCGTCAATTTCGGCATTCATGCAGCCCGCAAGATATATACAAGTCTAAAGGTTAACTTTTAGGGCATTGAAGCATTTTTCTTTTTGTCGACGTGTCACCTAATATATCATGAAATTCCCGACGCTCGATCCCCCCCTTTCTCCTCAGTAGTAGTCTGGCGTTAGGTGGCGGCCCTTCCGAAGAACTGCCATCCTCGATACACCTCCCCGCTTAGCCTAACCCCCCCCCCCCCTCCTCCCCCCTTGTTGGGCGTGGAGGTGCACTATATCGTGATCTCGCAGAAGCGACAAGGAGTGTTCAGGAGAGTCATTCGTCACAAGAAACAGCGTGGTGTGCCCGGGTGAGCGAGTTATTGTAAAACAATGGACGACTACGGCAAGAACAAGCCAGTAGAAGGGAAAGCGAAATTAATTGACTGCAAGTTCAGGCATTTGGATATGGCAGAACTAGACCAGCACCAAACAAAGGAATCGGTTGGAGAAGCTTCAATCGTAGAAACATTGAACTAAAATCGCCACTTCTTACGCGCGATGCCGCTTCTGTCGCGTCAAGTACTAATAAGTCGTAATAAGTAAGTAACAAGTAAGTAATATGTACTAATCAAACCTGGCACGCTGCCCATTGGCGTGGAACAGCGCAATGTGCTTGGTCGACACATAGTCGCAAGCGCACCGCCGTGATGGCGCAGTGGTTAGCGCGCTGGACTGCTCTATCCTAGGATGCTGGATCAAATCCAGGCCGCGTCTGGCGCTTTTCGATGGAGGGAGAACTCAACGAGCCGGTGTGCTGTGCGATGTCAATGCACGTTAAAGAACCCCTGGTGGTCGAAATCTCCGGAGCCCTCCACAAGGCGTCTCTGATATCCTGAGTCGTTCTGGGACGTTAAACCCAATAAACCAATCATAGTCTGAAGCCAAGACGCAAGCCCAGCGTAGCTTGCGATATGCCGTTGTTTGTACGTTACGCAAACCTTTCCGTATCGTTGTCGTAATAAAGGAATCACTAGGGTAAAATAAGATGAGGCGAGATATAGTAAGAATGATAGTAGTATGCATATAAAGGTTAAAGTCCCAAAGCGTCGTACGGGCAACGCAGTTGGCGGCGTTGTATCAATATATTATACTACCTATTTTAATATGCAGTAAAGCGCCTTTTCGATTTTGCCTTCAAGTAAGATGCGTCCTCGAGCTTGGCAGCCGAGCGCTGTAACCACTGAGCCACCGCTGCGGGACAGACTGATTCCGGCCATAGCTACGGATGATTGAGAACTCCCGATGTTTTATATGTAAGCTCAAACATGTACAAACGAGGTTTAGAGGGGCCGAAGCGGGAACGGCAGGCGGTTGAAGAACGGGGGGTTGGTGAAAAAGGGTTCAAGAAGAAACGAGCGGAAAGGGAAGAAGAAGGGGTGGAGGGGGAAGCTACCAGCAACGGCGCTGCGCGGCAAAGAACGGCGGAGCGCCTTCACGCATGATTCACCCACTGCCGCCCAAGCTCCCCAAGGCCGAGGAGAGGATTGCCATTCGTTCATTGATGCGGCACGACCCGACGCGTCGCGACTCGCGAGGATGAGCGCTCAATGTGGTGGGGGCTGTTCCGCTTTGCGAATTGTGCCAGTTGATTATGGAACAATTAAGTTCTTGTGGCCAGTATTACAGGCATTATAATTGGCCTCATTTAACGCAAAAATAAACGCAGCACAAAGAAGACGAAACTGGAAGCGCCTGCGTTTCATCTCCTGTGTTCCATTCCCTTGTGCTCTATTCGTTTTTGAACTAAATGAGGTGAATAATAGAATGTCAACAAACCGACTAGCCGACCAGTTCATTCTTCCGGTGTATTATATAAACGACTTAGACGGTTACAGAGATCACATAAAGTAGAAAGAAAATAAGTCTGCAACTGAAGTAACGAACAGAGTCAAAAAGCAGTTCTCCGCTACGAAATTAATCTTGCACGGGAGCAACAAAATCATTAGCATAGGAAAAACTCTAATTACTCCGCAATTGTCCAATTCGCAAAAGAATCTTGAAGTCGGGGAGCGGTGGCCTTAGTAAGGTGGCAGAGAAGTGCTAGTTGAGAAAGAAGGAATATGACAGACCAAAAAAGCAGTGGAACATACGCGAACTCCATAGTGCTCATCAATTGACGATCGTATAGTGCGGTCTGCATCACTCCTGTGTACAAGAAACGCAGGAGAATCGTGGTGCGTACATTAGAGCACTTTTCGAAAAGAATAGAAGCCTTAACTGTAATCGATATATTGCCGTTTCTCAATGACAAAAACACGGCTCTCACTTGGGACGGAGTTTCGATACGAGTTGAAAAGGTGAGAAAAATGAATGCATATCCTCCACCCGCTTTCCAAGTATAATTGTATGATAAGATTTTCAGACGCAATCTCCGAGTCTAAACGCTTCATTCAGCCTCCTTCAATAACGGTAATCACGGAGCTTTTTTTTTTTTTTTTTTTTTCCCACTCTAGACGTCACTCGGCTTAATCGAGTGGCGGGGTTTACGCTGGCAAAAAAAAAAAAAAAAAAAAAAAAGCCGCTCAAGTTTAACTGTGCTAAACCTAGCTGGTCGAAGCTAAAGCGTGGTTTTGCTTGTTTTTGCTTTGGTTAGGTTTAGTTCAGACATGGGCAGACATGGTTTTGCAACGGTTTGGTTGTCTAGACCATGGAGTCGAGGACGCCATCAACTACAAGAGGAAACACGTGTTGCTCTGTCTGCCGTCAAAGGTCAAGTGGTGGTACACCATAGTTTCCTGTGGCTTCGTTGCAGGTCAAGCTAGCTGACGCCTAAGTTGACCTCTGGTGGTACATTGCGTAGTGAATGAAGCTTTCGCTATAATAAATAGTAGTTAGTCAGTGTAGGCAGGGTATACCGCGTTGTAATTTGTGATCCCGAAGGCACAACTCTCACTAAAAATGGATATTTTAGAGGAAGGAACTGCAAAACAACCACAACAACCGTGGAATCAATTTTCACTGAGAAAAAAAAGAATATAACCGCGGTGTCCCCACAAGGCGTGCAGATCTTCGTGAGAGGAGTCGGCCGTGGGGGCCTCGTGTCGTCCGGGCGGCGCAGAAAGAGAGCGCGTCTCGACGTGACGGCAACGCATTCGCATGGAATCGTACCGAGGCGGCGCCGGCGGCTGGCGACGATTAGATAGCGGCGGCTGAAAGTTCCAAGGGTTGGCGCCGGATGCGTCTGCAAAGCTATCTCCACCCGATAAGGACGAACCGCTGCTTCGTAAGCCGGCCACACTTGATGCTCCCACCAGTGCTACAAAGCAAGGCGAATTCATGCTTGGCCGCGCACACCTGCTCGACCGCGCTACGCACGCCGACGCGGACACAGCGACTGACCCAGTCCACGCAAGCAAAATTTAGGGACACTAGTCCCTAAGAGCATTGTGCGATAGAGTTAACTATTCCCTATGGCCTCTTGGGGAACTCTTGGCGGGCTTTTCACTGGCATCCAGCCACTTTTCCCAGAAGACACTGGTTACTTTTCTAAGTGTGCCAGTCCACGCAAGCAAAATTTAGGGACACTAGTCCCTAAGAGAGCATTGTGCGATAGAGTTAAATATTCGCTATGGCCGCTTGGGGAGCTCTTGGCGGGCTTTTCACTGGCATCCAGCCACTTTTCCCAGAATACACTGGTTATTTTTCGCTTTTTTACTTTTTATTATTTTCATGTCATTTCACAAGACCTCCCTTTAAGCAACTCGAACGAACTGCCTCGCCGACCCGGAGATAACTGTCTGACTCGGGACCTAAAAGGGTTCAGGGTTCGATCCCCCCACTTGATTACCAAAGTTTCTTTCGCAATTACTTTACTGCACATTGTCAGTGCTGTAAGGGCGCTTAAAACTAATTACTATCTCATCTATGGATTCGTTATAACGGAATTTAAAAGACAAACACAGACACAAGGAAGGATACGGGACTGGTCTATCTGTATCCTTCTTTCTCTCTGCGTTCGTCTCTTAAACTGCGCTATAACGAATCCGCAAAAACCACGCCATTTAGGCCACCTTCAAGTTATTTAAAGCTACGTTTTGTGCCAACGCGTTTGAACTCCGCCACCTCTGTGTCTCGTGAACAGAAGTGAACGGAATACGAGCGTTCAAAAGTGGGCGCGGAGTGTAGATTGTCCTAGCTGTCTCTCCTTATTGCCCTTATTCCTTTTGTTCAACGTCCTATACGCCGGTGCGGTATTCCAGCGATAGTAGGAGACACGTATCCCTCTAAAGAAAGTCTCGTAATTTATTGAGACAGTGCTGGAAAAGTCTTTTGGGATGCTCGTAGGACAACCAGCGTGGGCCTGCTCTCTGGTAATTAACTGCTGACGAAGCCGCGAAAGCAGGCAGCATCTACCGCGCGCCGCAGATGGCCCAGGAATTGAGGCACCTCAAGGCAGCCTAGGGATCGAGGAATCGAGTAACATTGAGGCAGCTTAGGGATCTAGGAACATTGAGGCAGCTTATAGGGATTGATGCATTTTCAGGCAGCCCTAGCGGCATCGAGGCTTCCCACTCATGCGCCTTCCTTCACGCCGAAGACAACCCAGTAAAACATTTTTTTTTTTTTAAGGTGGGGTTGTTGGTTTTCTTTGTTCTGTTCGGAGGGTTAAGTCCTTTCGTAGTTCGTGTAAAAGTAGAAAATCTTAAGGCCCTCCAATTACAGCGTTTGAGTACCATATATGCTTTGAACGAATAATTATGGTGCACGTAAGTGTTTGTTCAGTGCGCCTAGGGACGAGTGGTAGGGCACACTGACGGAAGTGAGTGCGTCAAAACAGAAGGACGCAGTTCCGAGATAAGAAGCATGTACAATAGGCTGAAACACCGGAAATGGCTATAGTCGTCAGGCAAGAAAGACCACAGCAAGTGCTGCCGGAGGGCGTACAGAAAGGACGCAGGTTTGGGGTCATGGCAGTTGTGGTAAACGAAGGAAAAAAAGAGGAGAGAGGGGGGAGCGAAGGACACTGAAAGCAACAACTCTATGCTCGCGCGGGAGGGCCCGTTATGCAATAAAACAGGCGGGGAAAGGTTAGTTTTCGAAGGATTGCACCAAGACAGTAGCCAGCAGTGGCTTTCCAATTGTTCTGTAGAAAGCATAATATGCACATTTGCGTATAGTACAGTGCACTGTTTATTATAGCGTCCTAATAAAAAAAAAAGAAAAAAGGACGGTGCATGTTTCCAGAGCGAAACTTGAACAGTATTCCCGGGACTCGGCGAGAATACTCGTGCACGTTTTGCTTCATACTTTATTTCGATATGCTTTGGCAAAACCATTATTTAGCTCTTATAAACTGCTCAAACGTGCTAAAACTGTCAACTAAAAAAATTGTAGTGTCAAAAAGCAACGCCAAGTAGCCTAATTAATTCCTTGATCGACAGCGTTATTCTTTTTCGTTATAATTATTTTATTTATTTATTTATTATTATTATTTTTTACAGAAGCATGCATCGATTGATACGCCTCAGAGTCCCGCTCTCACTTTTCGAGGAACTGGAAAATGTACTGGTCTTTCTCGCTGACAGCTGCCGCTTTTTTTTTTTTTTTTTTGCTCTCGCGCTATCACCCGGCGGAGCGATCGATATTTCAGCTCAAAAACAATGATGTAACAGGCATTGAATGCAGCTGCACACTGCGTCACCGCGGCTTCGCGCTATGTTTATAACAAGCATCTGCAACCGTGATCGTTTCGTCTTACGACCGCTTTCTTCAGAGCGTGAGAAACGTTTCCTCAAAAGGCTATATACACCGCAACAAACAACTGCGCCGTTCGAGGTAATTCGAGGCAAGCGTTGAATAAAAAATTCTGCGCACCTCCCGAATGGTCTATTAAGCTCAGTTACTTATTTGTATCCCGAATCGACTATTCGTATGAGCTATTTATTTGAATTCGTGCAAAATTGTGAATGTATACTGCTGCACTTTCCACTCGGCATCAGCAGTATGGTGTGTCATTCATTCCCGCAGCCTACATCACTGCTGTAAATTATTATATTCAGTTTATTGATTTTTTATTACACAACACATACGAGCAGATAGCAGGCAGGACGAGAGTTGCTGTTCGCCTTCCAGAATGCCAGGGAAAATGGTTGAACTGACTCCCCCGTAATTGGGGGGGGGGGGGGGATTAATTGAATCTAAACCTGATTGGAATAGACGAGAGGCAAGTGCATGAAACAGAAGAGTTCACAGGATTGATTGAAATAACGAAAATACAACACCGAAAACGCGATAAATTTTGGAAAAGTTGCGAGTCCAGTGCCTTCCTCTTCAATTCAATTGCGTCTGTTTTCGCTGGCTTCACCCGCCAAACAAGATACAGTTACCCAATCAATGGATTCTGGTAGCTGAAATTGCAATCGTGCTACGAAGCTTGCCGGACTGAACGAACACATCAGTAAACTATTGCTGCGAACTGCGTTTCTGAGTTCCTGAACTATTTAGGAACTCAGAAACGCCGTTTAACTGTTTCGTGAAGGCGAAAAGCAAGGCGCCCGTGTGCTGTGCGATGTCAGTGCACGTTAAAGAACCCCAGGTGGTCGAAATTTCCGGAGTCCTCCACTACGGCGTCTCTCATAGCCTGAGTCACTTTGGGACGCTAAACTCCACAAACCAAACCAAACCAAACCTTAACTATTTAGATGAAAAACATAACAAGGACGAGCGGGAAACGCTTGCTGAATAATTTGGTCTTCTCGACTTGGCTTAAAAAATATATATGAGGTACACTTAAGGTCTGCGCATTTAAGAATGTGATCCGATAGCGTAGGCCACCAGCCCGCATAAAAATCCACACTTTAACGAAGCCGTATGAACGTGTCTGCGTCGCCAAGGAGTAAAGAACCTGAATCAGTATCCAAGAGCACCTGTAAGGTTGATTCTTATCCCACCTTCCCACCCCAAATGAGCAACACGGTTGTCAGCTCCTTCCAATTTTGTGATATCACGTGGCCTCGTTAACTAGCACAAAGCATCGAAGGATCAGTGCTCGGCCATGTCCGCTGCCAGCTACCACTTTCCAGAGCCCCTGCCCGTGGTTTTTCGCTCACAACGCCGACACCGATAACGCGGATTTTTCGCCGCAATGATATGGGCAACAGTGGACGTGCCTCGAATGCTAATCACCGTGGATCAGGTTTGGAGCTTTTCGTTATCCTACATCGCTGCGTACAGCGGCGTCTGCGAGCTGGTGCACATTTCCTGCGTAGACATTATTACCAGAAATGCAGTGTGTTCGCTTCATTCATCCTCGATCTGGGCGCTCGCGATATTTTTTTTTTTTTTTTTTTTTTCACATACACCGTCCACCGTTGCAAATCGCATCACCGCCGGCTACGAACTAACGGCCAGTTCCCGTTCGCCCCCGACGCTCGTCTTTTCAAGCCGCGGCATCTTCCTTGGACGTCCAGGCTGACCGGCGCCGCGCCGATCAGCGAAGGCGGCCAGCGGAGCAGCTCCGCCGATCGCTGCCGCGGGGTTCCCTCCGATGCCCGCCTGACCGGGTCTCCCAGTCTCTCTCTGGCGCCGTCGAAAGGAAAAACCGGCCAGGAGGAAAACGCGCTGACCCGCTTGAACCCACCGGGAAAGGAGGAAGACGGCGCCTGCTCCTCGGACCCAAGGAGGACGAGGAGGAGGATGGGCGCACGCGCTGCTAGAGACGGACTGCAGCAGACTGGCCCGAAGTCAGCCCTGCGGGGGCACATGCGCCAGTGCGAACAAGAAAACAAAAAAGAAAAAAAGCTGAGACAGAACTGCAGCTCTGCTCACTGCAGCGGTGACTTCTAAAACCCCAGGGCCAAATATCATCCCTGTTTCTTTTTGGTTTTTTTTCGCCGAAGGATAATGTAGAAAGTATACAGTCCTTGTCAAAAGTGTAGAGCCCAGAGGGTCTGCTTCTGAGCCACTTCGTGCAGCTGGTAATGCATCTCCAGTGTTCCGAATCTCTTGATGGCAAGAAGATTTTTTTGTCCTACCCTTTCCAAAGGGAAGGAACCTCCACGAATGGTAAATAAGCGCCACTACACGGCTCAGAAGCAGACCCTCTGAGATCTATACTTTTGACAGAGACTGTACATTCTACAATATTCTTTAGCGAAAGAAAAAACAGGGCCGTCAAAGGCTGTACATAAAGAAAAAGTACTCACAGTGTAGGTCCTTCATCCCCCTAACGGAAGATCAATACTACACTTCGAAAAGCCAGCGCTTGGAGGTATTCTCAGCGGTGTGCTTATTGGGCGATGCAGCGAATGGACTCAAACAAAGCAAGGACTGCGTCGTCAAAGAATGTTAGTACACGTAACTATTCGGAACTCCGTGGCTGCTGCGCCGCCGATCCACTCTGAAGATGTGATGCCACGTCCGTTCCTCTTTACCCGATTGCACCTGAGAAGTCCCGCGACAATTTCTCAGCTTTTCTGCATTAAGCGCGTCCTTAGGAGCTCCGATAAGGGGAAGCAAGTCTGTTGCACTTCCCCCTCCCCCCTCCCCTCCCCCCTTAGGCGGCGTCACTGGGTGGTGCAGGGGCAGCTGTACAAGGCCCCGTTCTAATTTGATTTACCCACGCAGTTTTTAAATCTGAATGCCGGCACACTCTCAGCAAAACTGATGAAATCAAATGGCTTTACTGTGCTAACTAGTCAGCAGCAACGTACGTAGCATTTGCTAATTCTTTCCTTTTTTCCACGCTTATTTTTTTCTTGCTCCGTGCCGCAGTAGCTGTAGGTAAAAATACAACGAGCGGTAACACGGAACACCCACGCGCTGTCCTTCCTCTTGCGCTGGGTTCAGTGCCTCCTCGGTCAGATTAGAAGCCCCGACTATAGCTCAACTTTCCTCTTTGGTTGTCCTCTTCCTTTCTTCCATTTCCTGAACAGCTCGGCGACTTCAGCGCAAGCAAACGGACCTCGCTAGTGAACAGCGCTGGCTCCGATGTGTGGCCGAGAAGTTTCACGTGACTGGCCCGCAGATGTGGTTCTCAGCGTACTTTGATACTTCAGCTCTGGCGACTTCGCGAGTCCCGACACCATTAGCACGAAATAATAATTAGCACCATTAGCAAACCGCGAACGTGTGGTTTGCCGCTGAGATGCAGCGTTGTTATATAGCATTATAGTATATGAATTGTTCTCTAAATTCGAGAAGTTGCACGTGACTGGCCCCCCAGTTGTGGTTCTCAGCGTGCTTTGATACTTCAGCTGTGGCGATTCCGCGACACCATTAGCACGAAATAATAATTAGCACCATAAGTAAATAACCGCGAACGTGTTGCTTGCCGCTGAGATGCAGGGTTGGTATATAGCATTATAGTATATGAATTGTTCTCTAAATTCGAGAAGTTGCACGTGACTGGTTCCGCAGTTGTGGTTCTCAGCGTGCTTTGATACTTCAGCTGTGGCGATTCCGCGACACCATTAGCACGAAATAATAATTAGCACCATAAGTAAATAACCGCGAACGTGTTGCTTGCCGCTGAGATGCAGGGTTGGTATATAGCATTATAGTATATGAATTGTTCTCTAAATTCGAGAAGTTGCACGTGACTGGTTCCGCAGTTGTGGTTCTCAGCGTGCTTTGATACTTCAGCTGTGGCGACTTCGCGACACCATTAGCACGAAATAATAATTAGCACCATAAGTAAATAACCGCGAACGTGTTGCTTGCCGCTGAGATGCAGGGTTGGTATATAGCATTATAGTATATGAATTGTTCTCTAAATTCGAGAAGTTGCACGTGACTGGTTCCGCAGTTGTGGTTCTCAGCGTGCTTTGATACTTCAGCTGTGGCGACTTCGCGACACCATTAGCACGAAATAATAATTAGCACCATAAGTAAATAACCGCGAACGTGTTGCTTGCCGCTGAGATGCAGGGTTGGTATATAGCATTATAGTATATGAATTGTTCTCTAAATTCGAGAAGTTGCACGTGACTGGTTCCGCAGTTGTGGTTCTCAGCGTGCTTTGATACTTCAGCTGTGGCGATTCCGAGACACCATTAGCACGAAATAATAATTAGCACCATAAGTAAATAACCGCGAACGTGTTGCTTGCCGCTGAGATGCAGGGTTGGTATATAGCATTATAGTATATGAATTGTTCTCTAAATTCGAGAAGTTGCACGTGACTGGCCCCCCAGTTGTGGTTCTCAGCGTGCTTTGATACTTCAGCTGTGGCGACTTCGCGACACCATTAGCACGAAATAATAATTAGCACCATAAGTAAATAACCGCGAACGTGTTGCTTGCCGCTGAGATGCAGGGTTGGTATATAGCATTATAGTATATGAATTGTTCTCTAAATTCGAGAAGTTGCACGTGACTGGTTCCGCAGTTGTGGTTCTCAGCGTGCTTTGATACTTCAGCTGTGGCGACTTCGCGACACCATTAGCACGAAATAATAATTAGCACCATAAGTAAATAACCGCGAACGTGTTGCTTGCCGCTGAGATGCAGGGTTGGTATATAGCATTATAGTATATGAATTGTTCTCTAAATTCGAGAAGTTGCACGTGACTGGTTCCGCAGTTGTGGTTCTCAGCGTGCTTTGATACTTCAGCTGTGGCGATTCCGAGACACCATTAGCACGAAATAATAATTAGCACCATAAGTAAATAACCGCGAACGTGTTGCTTGCCGCTGAGATGCAGGGTTGGTATATAGCATTATAGTATATGAATTGTTCTCTAAATTCGAGAAGTTGCACGTGACTGGCCCCCCAGTTGTGGTTCTCAGCGTGCTTTGATACTTCAGCTGTGGCGACTTCGCGACACCATTAGCACGAAATAATAATTAGCACCATAAGTAAATAACCGCGAACGTGTTGCTTGCCGCTGAGATGCAGGGTTGGTATATAGCATTATAGTATATGAATTGTTCTCTAAATTCGAGAAGTTGCACGTGACTGGTTCCGCAGTTGTGGTTCTCAGCGTGCTTTGATACTTCAGCTGTGGCGACTTCGCGACACCATTAGCACGAAATAATAATTAGCACCATAAGTAAATAACCGCGAACGTGTTGCTTGCCGCTGAGATGCAGCGTTGTTATATAGCATTATAGTATATGAATTGTTCTCTAAATTCGAGAAGTTGCACGTGACTGGCCCCCCAGTTGTGGTTCTCAGCGTGCTTTGATACTTCAGCTGTGGCGATTCCGCGACACCATTAGCACGAAATAATAATTAGCACCATAAGTAAATAACCGCGAACGTGTTGCTTGCCGCTGAGATGCAGGGTTGGTATATAGCATTATAGTATATGAATTGTTCTCTAAATTCGAGAAGTTGCACGTGACTGGTTCCGCAGTTGTGGTTCTCAGCGTGCTTTGATACTTCAGCTGTGGCGACTTCGCGACACCATTAGCACGAAATAATAATTAGCACCATTAGCAAATAACCGCGAACGTGTGGTTTGCCGCTGAGATGCAGGATTGGTATATAGCATTATAGTATATGAATTGTTCTTTAAATTCCACACCATTTTGAATTTCCCACTTTTCGCCATTAGCACGAAATAACCGCGCTGTAGGCGGTGGCGGGAAATTCAAAAATGGTGTTTGATAGACCACTTTCCGTATATTAACCTAATCTGATGACCCGTGTCATTGAATAATATGAGATGAAACGCAAAAGTACACCTCGCTAAAGCACGGAAAATTCCCTTGCGGCGAGGCTTCTCATGTAATGTTGGGCCTGCGCCACTGTCCTGGCTTTGGGTCTCTGTTCCTGCGCGAACGCGTCACTCTCCTCCGGGCTCCTGGGCACAGAATGCTTGACAACGGAGCGTGCGGCTTCTTCTTGACCATCCACTTCGTAGGAGGTGGTTGCGCAAGAGAAAGCGGGTTGCTTCACATTTTAAGGCGAAAGCCTTTAATGGCTCATGCTGTCGTGCACAAAATGTGTCGCGCTTTTGCGGCGTTCTGATTGACTGAGGCGGGATGACGTCATAGCTAAAGGTCTTGATCAACCAGAGAGCGCCACCACAGTATGCGCGAATGCATGCCATGGTCATATGTCAATCAATGATCAATTATTAATTAATTAACTACCAATTGACGCATAATTAAGTTATTCATTAACTAAGTAATACGTAACTATGTAAGTTATAATTATTTACCTACTTAATTTCTGTTTAGTTAATTACCTAAATAATTAATCAATTGCTAATTAGTGCCAGTTGCGTAGCAGAATGCGGCTCTCAGGCGCCCTTTCACTACTTTATGGTCAAATATTTAGGGGAATCCCCCAAGGTGGAGTAGAATTTGTAATAAGGGAGTACTCATTGTATCCACCCAAGCGCAGCCATACGGCTACAAAGAAAAGCTATACAGCTTTCTCAGAAACTTCGTAGTTAAAGAAAAATTCGTCCTGATCCGGGAATCGAACCCGGCACCACCGCCTTTCCGGGGCAGTCGCTCTACCGACTGAGCTAACCAGGACGGTCAGCAGATCAGATGGTAGGGCGAGAGCGAATTGATCTATAACTTGAAGTGGGAATGGTGTTGGTCAAATATTTAGGGGAATCCCCCAAGGTGGAGTAGAGTAGTAGTCGCTAAAGTCCCTCGTAATTTTTATTTGTCTAGAAAGCGTGGAGGTCGTTGCGGTTTACCAATGGAAAATTTCTCTTTCAGAGAGGCGGGTCACCCTCTCTCCCCTTTAATCCGAACCTCCTTTCCTTGTGCCAAGATGCCTTCGATCTGCACTATATTCATCCCCTATCCGTCACCCACATTCGTTGTCAGCGCGATGAGCGACGCCACCTCTTTGGCCCATCGCACCGCTTGAGGAGCTAGACAGCTCTCCGGAGGAATGCCGGTGATGGTTCATGGCCGTTTTGCCGAGCGGGCAACGCTTAACGAAGAGCCCGGCATGTGTTGCAAGGCCTCCACTCTTGCAGCAATGAGGCGGCGCACTTCCCAGAGACGAAACTCATGTACTTGGAAATGGTATCGTTTAACACATCGTTAGAAAATAATTTGGAATGACTATTAATGAGATATAATAACGAGGATCGAGAAATAAACAAAAACAAAAACCTATGAGTCACAATAACCTCATACAGATTTCTCATACTAAACTCATATATATCTCATATAATCTCATACAAATATTATTCAGCGTATGAGATATATGAGATTGTATGAGATATGTATGAGTTTAGTACGAGCTAAGTATGAGAAATCTGTATGAGGTCATTGTGACTCATACGGTTTTTTTCGCTATGGCAGCTTGTAATCTGTTAGAGACTCCCTCTCAGCATTTCATTTCATCGCTGGTCGACGCGATTCGCCAAAAGATGGCCTAAAAGACGGCGATTTTCCAAAAGAAGGCGTTCCGTTCCGCCAGCGCTGCTCGACTGCGCGCGGTGCGCCCAGAACTGAGCGTGGAGCACGCTGTAGAGCGCGCGTGGATGGGAGAAAGCGCCGTGTAAACTAAGCGGGAAGCTGGAACAAATGGCAAAAAAAAAAAAAAAAAAAAAAAAAAAAAAAAAAGAAGTTGGTCCCGACAGCGTCTCTGGCGTGCCTCGGAGGACGAGGAGACCCGCCAAGGGCAAACAGAACGCTTTCTTTGCATAACACGACGACGTCGGATCGGGGATCAGTCAACCACCGACGGTGCACTTTCCCGGCGAGGACGGTCGCTCGGAATTCCTCGTTGCCGACGAAGAAGAGAGTGCTTGGGCGGACTGCAGATTCCTGCGCTCGCAGAAGCGCCTCTGGAAAGAAAAAAAAAAAAAAAAGAAAACGATGTCGCTCCACGCAACGCCACGAATCCTTGCTTCCAAGGCCGGGTGACGATTGGAGAGCGAACATTTGCGGGCATGCCGTCCGAGTCAGTGCCTCTTGCGAAAATGTCATCACTGAAACTTCTTTTTTTTTTTTTTTTCGGTGATATGAGAGGTATACGTCGGAAGCCGTGCGAGCAGTTCCGAACGGGCCTCCTGTAATTGCGAAGCAGTATTTTCAACTTTAAACCTTCTAAAACTGTGAGCACTGTGTCCGCATTTGCTGACGGCATGGTCGAGGCTCACGTACCGGGGTGCTATGGTGGTGGTGGTAGTGGTTGATTTATTATTTTTTAAAAAATAATCAAAAAGAAGGAAAAGAGTATTGCCGGCCGCGGCAACTGCTATCTAACAAACTGAAGCACTTGAGCTGCGGCCGGCGGGAAGGAAAAGGGGATAGGGAGAGGATAGCAAGGGGAAGTAGAGAGGGGAGCGATAGGAAGAAAGGACAGGGGAGCTTTTTACATTATTTACAAAGTAAAGACGCTCAACGAGTTCGCATCGCTCGCGCGCAAGTGTCCGAGCACTGTCCACAAATGTCTGCGCGCGAGCGGCCTCTGCAATTGTTTATAAAATATATACACATATATATGTAATATCATTGATGTATATACATAGTCGCGCGCACGTAGCGTCCTGTCGCAGACAGATCGCGCGCGCGACACAATGCACCAGCTGCCGGGGTGGGGCGCCCGGCAGCATACGTCCAAGGTAGCACACACGGAGAGTTCAGGTCACGCACGCACTACCTGACGAAGAGCAAGCGAGGCTTCAAGCCCGCCCGCTCGATGCACGCACAGAGGCTCGCCATTGCCCTGTCACGGGTGCGCGCACTGCCTCGCGGCCACAGGAGCGTCTCGATGCTGTCCGGGATGATTCCGAGCGCCCTATAAGCCTCGAGCATCTCGCGACGTGGCTCTGCGGATGCAGTACAGCGAAGCAGCATGTGCTCCAATGTTTCCACTGCACCGCAATCACCACACACGTCGCTCGACGATAGTCCGTGGCGCACCCGTCTTACCCCGGGCCACACGCAGCCGACGCGCACTCGGATGAGCATTGCACGCTGTAGGCGCGACAATGAGCGCGCGCCGACAGCAGGGATGCGCTCTCCTCGCGCGATGCGTGGGTCCGGGTGTTGCTGACGGAGGTGGTCATAGATTACCGCGCGCACGTCCTCCAAAGCGAGAAGTTCGTCGCTGGGAGGGAGTTGATGTGCGGCGGTGGCGAGTTCATCGGCTTGCTCGTTGCCGTGTATGCCGCAGTGGCCGGGCACCCACTGCGCGCGAATGCTGCACTTTCGTTCTGCGAGGTGCTCGAGGCGCTCGCGTATCGCGCACAGCAGCGGTGTGCCACGGCCGGGAGTCTGCAGGGGGTGCTATGCCCAATTCTGTATCGATACACTCCTGACGTCTAACGAGCTGTCTATTACACGCACCTAGGTTTCTATTTGTTGAGCTTTTTAATTTTCGTCTCCATTAAGCCGCCGGCAATATATCTTGACAAATTAAGTTAGCGTTTTGAGCTACATGGTCTCGCTACATCTTCTCGCAATAATACAGTGGTGAGGCAGGGCGATGTAATGAAGTGCTCCTTTTTTTTTTTCTTCTTCTTCTTTTCTAGCGGTATATGGCTGCGGCTCCGATCTTGTCCAAGGAAAGCCCCGGAATGCTTGTCTGACGTTGTGAGACCGACAACGATTAAATGTGCCGAGCTCAATAAACAGTGCAGGGCCACGTTACAAGGGCTACGCCTTCCTAACGGCAGCGAGCAATGTAACCCAGAGCGCGCAACCCTTTATTTTTTTGGCCCTCGGCGCATCTTTTCTGCGCAAACCACCTGCGGACGGCTTGAAAGCTCACGAACCCAGGTAGCCGAGCAGTACAGCAGCATTTGCGATAACACGTGCAAGTAGAACGACAGAGCGAGGGGAGAAGGGGGGCAATTGAGCGCGTGGTGGCGAACGAAAGTCTCAGATTCGCGAGTGAGTGAGAAACATATTTATTTATTAAATGAGGAGTATACACTTCTCATTGCGAGAGTTTGGTCAGCCACCGCTCAAGGTGTCTATACATTTGGAAGCGGCGACGAGATGCCTGTCTTTATTGATCTATGATTGAGTAAATTATAAATCAAGGAAAGGGCGATCGTTAAAAGTTCTTCCTGACGGCAACATGGGCGAGCAGGGAAAGTAAACCTCGCGCGGTTCTCGCGTAGCGCTTGCTTTGTTTCTGAAACTGCTAAGTGAAACTCGGAGAAATTAAAACCCCGTTCGGTGACGAGACGACAGATTGGGGAAGGGGACCACTGGTCACAAGATCGCGGTCCTGTTCCTGTTGGGACGCTTGCGCTGATGCACCGGCATTGTGGGAGGCTCGGGTAGTAAGTTCTCGCCGACGCTACACTGAACACGCATGTGAAAAATAGTTCCCGGTTTGTTCTCCACCTGCTTCCATCAATTTTGTTCGCGTATTTGGTCGTTCAAAACGAGTTAACCCTATTGTGACGTCTCGTACGCGTGCACTGGGAAAAGCCCCGCGGACCGCGACGCGCTTCGCACTCAGGAAGACGGCGACGACACATTTTGTTTTTCTTTAGTTATTATTATTTTTTTTTGCGGCGTCTAATTGGCCCTGTCATTAAGATTTCATCGGCAGTCAAGCAGAGGTGACAAAGACGCGTGCGGGGACGAGATGTGCGCAGGGTGCGGATAGACCTGGCACAAAGAAAGGAATATTTTCAGACTGGGGAAGCCGACTGGAGGAGCAAGCGAGGAGGACGGTCGCAACCAACCAGCAAACCAGATCGGAGAGAACACAGACTGGAGCTTCTTCCAAGGTCTAGCCGTCGCCTGCCATTATTATTTTAATATGTGTATGATCTCGTCCCGTATTTCAAGTTTGCGTCGTTATCGATAGTGTCGCTGTCTCCCTGACCTCGAGTCATCTGTTTGGTCAAAACGCCGGAGCATTTGTTGCCCTCTTTTCCGGTTCCGTAGTGGTAACACCCGGTTCCGTCGTTTCCATCAATCAGGTGAGTCGAGGTCACGTGAGGTAACGACACCATCGATAATGACGCAAGCTCAGAATCCGGGCCCAAGTCCGTTTATAAGAAACCGATTAAGAGGAATATTTTAGTGTTTTTTTTTTGTTTTTTTTTTGTAAAAATAACTTGCTACTGTTTACTAACAAAGTTTGATCAGAACGCAGGCGTCTGTGGGATGCTGCCTTTTGCACTGGGGTTTGCCAGGAGACCAACATCCTTTTTCCACTCAAGTGCACGTAGGAGGTTCGCTAACAATGGTGTATCAGTGCATAATGTACAGTGCTTGACGTTCCTAACTTCGTTTCATACATCAAGTGCAACACTGCCAAAGCTAGAGCTCCTTTTTGCGCTCCCCGCATCAGCGATTAAAAATAGTTCCTGCTCTTGACGAGAGGAAATAATAGTTGTTTTGTTTGCAAGTTTAAAACATCTTACATTTGCCATAAACTTCATAAAAAGCACCTTTTGGGGGGAGAAAGAAGCGGATTCGGTGAATTTGTGCTTTGTTTGTCGTTTGTGCTCGTGTCGCGTTTTCGCTGCCCCGTAACCCTGCCAGGCGTGCCCTCCGGGCCTCCGCGCTGCGCATCTCTTTTTGAGAAAATGGCGTCCCACGCAGCGACCTCGGCTGCCTCTTCGGAGCGGATTTTTTCTACAAGACCCGTACTGCGAAGACGTCCAGGCACGTGAAAACCACTCGGCCTCAAAACGAGCGCGTAGTAATACGCCTCCTTTTTTTTTTTTTTTTCTTGCGGACTACTTGCTTAGCTATCGCTGCGTTGCACCTGATGTATGAAACGAAGTATAGTGTAGTAAGAACCTCGTGCAACGATAAAAAGAAAAAAAAAAGACGGGAGTTATTCGCAAGGGACACTTTGAGATCTCTGGACTTTGACGTGCTGTCCCTGTCATGGCTTGTTGATTTCCACCCCCGTGCACTTGGCTTCGCTCGTACCGTTGTGCACCTGCAGGTTTTCTCTTTGTGAGCGGTGGCCAAAAGTCACCGGCCTCTCTCTGCGATTCCCCGAAGTGATAGTCCCTTGTCCCGAAAGGCGGTGTCAACGAACGAAGTGGGGGGATAGAGCATTGACGAAGGCTACGCAGCCGCCCTTTGGCGAGGGAACAGGCAGCGCCCAAGAGAAAGAGAAACGGCAATGACTGGGGAACTGTGGAACCAATCACTTCAGTAGAGGTGGCCGACACCCATAGAAGCCTGTTCCACTGAGCAAAGATCGTTGGTGGCGAAGACAACTATGCTATATGGTTATCTCCAAGCTCAGGACCCCTGGCGCCTTCTCGTGGTATGCGTGTGAGGAGGTGGGGGAGGAGGTCAGTTCCTAAATGATTTTTTTCTTTTTTTGGCTCTAATTTGTGCGTCTGATTCCTGTTTTCAAAGCCGAAAAGATCTGTATAGCGAACTGCGCTCGAGGGAAGTAAGCGACTAAGTCCAACTGTAACGTACATAACAAAAAGCTGTGATCAGCAGTCGATGGCTCAGACGTTTGCAACAACTGAAACAACTAATCCCGGAAATAGTATATTTTATCCTCGAAAGGTGTTTGGCCTGACTCGTGTGTGTGTGTGTGTGTGTGTGTGTGTGTGTGTGTGTGTGTGTGTGTGTGTGTGTGTGTGTGTGTGTGTGTGTGTGTGTGTGTGTGTGTGCGTGTGCGTGTGCGTGTGTGTGTGTGTGTGTGTGTGTGTGTGTGTGTGTGTGTGTGTGTGTGTGTGTGTGTGTGTGTGTGTGTGTGTGTGTGTGTGTGTGTGTGTGTGTGTGTGTGTGTGTGTGTGTGTGAACCGGAACTGTATAGCGCGCGGCCTTTGCGCTGCCCTTTGTACGAGACCGATGGAGCGGATTGGCAGCTCGTCAGGCTACAAGTCAGCTTCCCTGTGAGGCAGAAATTCATGCACAATGGCGGCAGAACCTGACTCCGCGGCAATAGTTAGGTCCAGTGCATGCATCTACTACAGTCCACGCAGCTTCGGATGCAGTCCCAGTCGCACAGGCCATTGTGCGAGAACAGGTTTTTTGGGACATTCTTAACGCGGGCATAAAGGAAGGGAGAGCACTGCCACACTGGGTGAGGAAAGTAGTTTTAGAATTGGCGACCCACGTGCGGAATGCTGTGACGAATGGGCAAGGGGTGCGGGAGTTACTCTGCCGCCAGTCGCTGTGCCAGCGCTGCTCCCAACTATTATTCCAAAGTAAGCCTATGCCGCCATTGTGCAGGAATTCCTGCCTCACAGGGAAGCTAACTTGTAGGTTTTGCAACTCGTCTATTCCAGGCAACTGCATCTGTCACTATTTTGTTTTCTTCGTGGTAAACTCATCACGTCGGTTTCTTTTTGATGCGTTCGTTATATATATATATATATATATATATATATATATATATATATATATATATATATATATATATATATATATATATATATATATATAATTTAATTTTTTCTCAAATGGCTCGTCAGCTGCACGATTACGGCAGAAACCCTCAGTGCACGCCGGAACATTTACGTTGAAGCTCCGCGATCAGTCACGGCTGAAGCGCTCCTGTGAACTGTCTTCGTGACGTCATAAGCGCAAGCTCAGCATGACAGAGCGACGGATACAACAGCTTTGGGAGGCAGAACGCACGAATCGAACAGCTGCACAGAATGCAGGATGTAGAGGGGATGCGGAACAAGCGACCTCGTGACAAAATTAGGCCTTGAAACTTTATTATTCGTCGCTTCTTGCCGGGCCCACGTGTGTCGAGTTATGGTGACGGTCACGCTGTTTTCACTGTCCAAGCTAACATAAGGGTCATTTTTTTTTTTTTTTCAAATCTACACCAGCTACACCGGTGTAGCAAATCTCCTATACCTACAATGATTTTTTGCTGCACTGGTGTAGCTGGTGTAGATTTGAAAAATGACCCTTAGTGTACATGTTCATGGTTTACTGCGTGCACACTAATACCCTGAGAACAACATGGTGGACAGACTATTAAAGTCCTACTTTTGTTGCAAAGTGGCACATCATCACCAGCACGATCGCCATTTTTTTTTTAATCTACACCAGCTACACCAGTGTAGCAATTCTCCTATACCTACAATGACTTTTTGCTGCACTGGTGTAGCTGGTGTATATTTGAAAAATGACCCTCAGTGCACATGTTCATGGTTTTTACTGCGTGCACACTAATACCTTGAGAACAACATGGTGAACAGACTATTATAGGCCTACTTTTGTTGCAAAGTGGCACATCATCACCAGCACGATCGTATTCATAAACCTAGTTGAATCTGGCTGTTGTGTGTTGCGTAGGACTTAACGATGCACATAAACCACACTCTGGTTTTCTTTTCTTTTTCATTACGCACAAGATATAAGCAAACATAAATCGCCATGTGGAATCTGCCTACGAGCTGTAATTAATTTATAATGAAGTTATTACCCCCTGCCTGTTTACACATCTTGTTTCAGTAGTCGAACAGTGCCTGCTGTCACGTCGATGCTTACAAGAGATGAATGAAAAGAGCCCACAAAGGTTGCTTTAGTGACAGCCTTGCTTGTGCTTTTGCAGGAGTCAAAGTTGAAGTCATAGGCGTGCTCTAGCACAGTCTAATTATAACAAGCAGGACAATATTTTGCTCAGAATAGTAGCCCGCGAATTATTTTATTTAGTGCTTTCGCAGTGCTTAAAAGAAGGAAAAAAAAAAAACAACTCATTTCTTAAAGCAATGTATATGCCCCTTCGTAAAGAATGCGAAGGTCCGTGCCATGGCTGATGCACCGCTGACTGTTTTCAGGCACGAATGACATCTTGGGTTTGGAGTTTTGGGCTTTAGGCCTGGAAAGAGGGTACGGCACCATGCCGTTGTGACGTCACGCTCTGCGCTGTGCGCGCCCTCTGGCAATGTGCCGAACCTGACAGATGGTCTCGAGCGAACGGCGAAGGTAGAGCACGGACTGCTTCCCTCAACGAAGTGGCGCAACTTCTCCGGGAGTCCTCGGAGCGGTTGGCACGTCGTTCGGGCGTTGATCTATTACTTCACAACAAGCGACGCGTAACTTCTGATTCCGCAGGGAGAGGAAACGGGAGAGATGGAGAGCAAAGGCGTAGCAACCATCTCGAGACAGGCGCGCGTGTTTTACGGCCGCTAAGCCGAGCGCTTTCTACGAGGTCAGCCTGAAAACTAGCCGAGACAGCACTATTGCTTCGTCTTTGTTTCTTTCGCTACGTGGTGCTCGAAAGGTGCGAGGATATTGGCTAAAGAGATGGCGAGGCGAGCGTCCAAACCAGAGCGAACGAGGAAGTGATTCCAGCTGCGGTGGCGGCCATGTGTTCTCACGCACGGCTCGGATTCCGCCGCCAGCGGATGACTGCGCTCTGGGACGGCGGCTGGTGCCGGGTGCACAAGCGCAGAGGAATGCGAGGACCACGTGACGTCGATCGACGGCAGACAGAAGAGACGACGGATGGATAAAGTGATGCTCAGGCTACTCGATGCTTCCGCCGCTGACGTCACTGCGAGGAGGAGGAGGAGGCAACAGAGGACACTGGTGACTTAGTGCGCGCGGCGTGAAGGTCACGTCGCCACAAACCGAGTAGACATGCAGGTGTAGCTACCTTGCAATGTGAAGTCCGCGCCCACCCTTTAAAAAAAGAGAGAAAAAAAAAAAAAAATATATATATATATATATATATATATATATATATAAGCAGAGAAATGAAGGGAAATGAGGGTGCTCGTTATAATAGATGAAGAAAAGAAGCCAACAGTCGGCGAGGCCAAGGAAAGCATTGGGGAAATTACTTAACGTTTTTTTTTTTTTAATTTTTGCCTCGGTAATCACATAAATTACTATTTCTGTGATTACCGAGGTAAAACGTTAAGTAATTTCCCCAATGCTTTCTTTGTCCTCGCCGACTGTTGGCTTCTTTTCTTCGCACACACACACACACACACACACACACACACACACACACACACACACACACACACACACACACACACACACACACACACACACACACACACACACACACACACACACACACACACACACACACACACACACGCGCGCGCGCGCGCGCACACACACACACACACACATATATATATATATATATATATATATATATATATATATATATATATATATATATATATACCTGATGATAGCTAACCTGGCGAACATTTGAACAGCCTCAGTTACACCGCACCGAACGCTACAAGCACAGCAAAGGGAGTAGAACGAGTCTTGGGTGACTGACCAAATTTCAGGAAAAGTTAGTTGACGTTATTTGACAACTGGTCGGTGATCCAAGACTCCTTCTACTATTCCACTACTCGACCATACGGCATTCCGTGAAATCCTGGATTATAGCAAGGGGGATAATTTCCGATAACGATCTTTTATGACTAACAGAAAAAGTAATAATGAACTCTACAGCATTATTAAACACAAGATACTGAAAGCAGAGGGCGTGCACAACTTTTAGGTCTTACAAGTGTGCAGTAGAAAGAATGAATAATTAATAAAATTAATAAGAATTAATAAAATAAACATTGGTGCACTTCATTACAGATAATGATTGTGGATATGTGACAACGAAAGTACGTAGCTTAAAGAAAAAGCGAAGTCACATTATGAAATGAAAAAAAAAAAAAAATAAAGCAATCAATTTTGTTCCAAAATGAAGGAGCCATCCTGGTTAAGATGTGAAAGTCTAAAAACTCTGAACACGCGTTAAAATTTCGCGCCCAGGAAACGCAACTAGAAGGAAATCCAGGTTTCACAAAAAAAAAAAAAAAAAGGCCACAATTGCGTTAAAAAACAATCAAAACATTTCCCTGCAGAATTACATAGTATCAAGAGCACAGACGCGCAGTCTTTCAAACAGCCTATCAAAAAATTAACTCGTCCTGTCACGAGCAAAACTATACTCTGACGACTGACGTCAAGTTTGACGTCAACCACATCTGACAAATCACTTAACATGACGCGCTCGCATACTATGTAACTGTCAAGGACTTATCAGGAACAGCAGAGGCGTAAAAGACCTTTTAAACTCGCTTTCCCTTACATTTTTTTTTTTCATAAGTGTGGCTCAACATGCATTTATGTAATAATAATAATAATAATAATAATAATAATAATAATAATAATAATAATAATAATAATAATAATAATAATAATAATAATAATAATAATAATAATAATAATAATAATGTCTTTATTGCTACTGATGAAGAAATGAAAGAATGCCGGAAAAAAAGCAGAAAATTCAGCTGGACCAGTTCCCTGTTCCCCAAGTACTAATGCAATAAAATTATACCTTGGCAGAACGCAACAAATCTGGCATGTCAGCAGTTTAATTACTGTAACGGAGTTGCTGTGATTTAATTATTCTTCTGGTATTTAGTGATGCAATGAATTACTTGTCTGCTCTTGTAAGTTCGTAATTTTTAATTACTGTAACTGGGTTACTCTAATTTAATCACTATTCTGATAATTAATGTAATCAATTATTGTCTGCTCAGTCAGTTGCCACAAAGGGATCGAGCTGTGGGTTCAACACTCGTTTCTAATGAATTAAAGCGAGATATCGACCATGCTCGCTTGTCCTCTTCGTTGCCGCTGTCTTCGCAGTGGGGCTGCAGTAGGAAAAAGAACTTAGGAGGTCACTGCAGAAACTGTACTGTAAGCATTTACACTTCCGAGGCGTTTTTTGTTTTTACTTTTCAAATTTTTTAAATTAAATTTTTGTTAAATATTTTATTGTGGTTGTAATTAATTATAGTCATAATTGAACAATGACTCGATATTAAACTTTATAACCCCGACTCACTTTCGGTCATGAGGGCTGACGTCACCAGGCGATGACGCCATATCCGGAGGCACATTTTGTGGACAAACATAGCCTACTAAAAGATGGACGGAATAGTTATCTGGTATGAAAGCTTGAGGGTATAGTCGAGAGAATTAAGTGCGCATCGCGTCGGAGATCGCGAAGTTAAATTGTTGCTCTTTTTACTCCTGTTACTTAGTTCCTATAGGTGCATGGAAACCAAAAAAGTAACTTAAGAGCAGTTGCAGCAGTCTCGCAATGGGAAGTAAATGCTACATGCGTAATGCTGTTAGTTCTTGAAATCACTGATTAGCATAGTAGTTTAACTACATTTGCAGGATTTTTCAGAGTAATTAGTAATGTAATCCAATTCCTTCTCGAAAATAATTTTGCCACTATGACGAGCACCTCAGCACAAGCCCGCTTTTACTTCCCGTATATGTTTCCGCCACGACCAGCATGGAACCCACAATTAACATTGGGCTTAGTCGGCAGCTGAATGCAATATACCACTGAGCCACCGCTACAACATCTACAGCAGCTGTGCAGCGGTTCCCACATAGTGCGGACCGGAATACAAAACGCATGGGGACAAAGTGCGATTTTCCTGCTGACGTCGCTGAACGTGGGACATTCGTGTCAGACAGGAAAGCTCGCCTGTCGCGTTTGTGTTTGTTTTTTCTTCCTTTCAGTACGTCAGATATGCGTGAGCGAACTCAGCGAAGTGCTTTAATAAAGGCACAGAAAACAAAAACTAAAGTATACGAGTCGCTTTTTGTTTTCAGGCAATTATGCGACAGGAGGAAGTATACCCACATAGCAACCCGCCATGCGACGCACCTGAGTTGGGAAGAGCAGAGCAAAGCTTGGTTGCTTAAATGGGCGCTGTCGCGGTTAAATCTGAAGGACATCAGCGCGGTTGCAACACAACAACCCTGCGTTGGATACCTTGCACTTCCTGAATTCAGGGAAACTTACCGGCTCATCAACTGGCTCGCGAAATTGACATCCTGGCTCCCGCGGTCCCATGGCCAAATCTGAATCAGCCTCCCGCCATATTCATATAGAGCAGCTCAACCCTACCAGAAGATCAGGAAAAAAATTGTGGACGCTTACGCATGACTTGAGTTCAGAGCTAAAGCTTTGTCAAGCATGGTTTTGCATGGTTTAGTCATGTTGTACATGGTTTGACGTTTGGAATTAGCGGGATGTTCAAGCTTGTCCTCAGAGAATACGCAATATAGCGTATTTAACACCGTCTTTTCATTCCACGGTTTATTTATTATTACTTTTTTTTTTAAGTTGGTTTTGGGGGAAATGAAGCGAGCAGCATGTCTCACTTTGGGGTGGACACCTAAACTTAATCAGTTGAAGGACGTACCGTCATTTAATCCCGCGATTTTGTTTATGCTTTTTTGTTTAAGTTGCTTTTAATTGTGGGGAAGGCGCAGTCATTCTGACCCAGCGAGATGAAATCCGAAATTTCACTCGAGTATTAGACCATATACACTCTAAAGTACAATCTTATCTTTCCCCAGCCGTCACTCAAAGCGGAACAAGCATGCATTCTCCACGAAGTTCAAATGTGCATTCTCCTCATCCTCATAAGGCTGGGCAATTTCGGATGGCGTGTAACCACTTTCCTCAAACCAGGGAAGATGCAGCTACTCTCCTGTATTCATGTCATGCTGTCATTACCTTCCATCATTTCCTTTGTGCTTCTCCTCTTTTCCGGGGTGCTTCATGCCTTCACTAGAGCTTGATGAACAACGCTTTTCCTTTTCTTTTTTTCTTTTTTTTTTTTTCACTGAGCCGCGGAGTGCTGGCCTCAACTGTTTCTTTTTTCCACCTCCCTCGCTTATACAGAGGAGCCGTGTAAGCAGAATTTGAAAACAAGCCACGTTGACATAAATAAACGTTGCAAGGCTTTACCTAACAGCGCTCCATTACGCACACTACAGCCACAGACACCGTGATGATGTCACAAGAGCATCCCATCATTCCTTTCACTTATAGATTTTGATGCATCTTTCAAAACTGACGCAGGTGCTTGTCTTCTTGCTTCCTTCTTTGTCGAGGACTCTCGTTTGAGATAAGCTTACTTAGCAATGCGCACACGTGCAGCGCTACGAGTTCTTTGAATGGCCTGAATGCGTAGTCGACGGCATTCATGTGCCTGTAGACGTTGTGATAACTTTCAGCGGCGCTGTTAAGTCAGGGATGCGCGATCGTGAAGTGTAACAAGTGGTCATTGAATAACGCCTTGTCGACGGCGTTCGTGTCCTTGCTTCAAGCGGCCCCGCAAAGTCAGGGGCTCGCGTCCTCGCAGCTCGGAATCACGCGATTAAGGTTCTCCCCAGCCGTATGTGCTCATACAGCGAAGCCAAATGCCGGCCCGTCCACATACATGTCCCTCGTGCGTCAAAGCCTCCCTGAGTCACTCTCTGGTCGGGACTGCATTGTTCTCGCAGAGCGCGCGTATCTTCCTGTCGACCTTTTTATTATCTCGCTGTGCCGCTCTGTTTTTCTGCCATTCTCCGGGGCCCCCATAGCGGCTGTGGAAACAGGTGCGCGCGGCTGCGGACAGTTTCCGCTACGCGGGCACCGCCTGCGCTGCTCTGTTCGGGCTGTGGCGAGCGACAACCCAGTCTCAGGCTTTTTTTTTTTTGTTATTATTATTTATTTTTGATGAGGGGGGGGGGGGGGGGGGCATGCAGATTTTCTCGAAATTACCTAGAGAAAAACGTTGCGCTCCTTTGCCGCAGTAATCCATATTTGTTGCCTCGCGTGTTTGCTTTCTACCGTTTGCACTATTCAACTAACCGCAACCCCAGGCTGTGATCAAATTGTTAACCCGAGTTTTCTCGAAGGCAGCCTCCTGAAAATGCTAGGCTAATTTGCATACGTGCCTGATATTGAACATTTTTCACAGTGTACCAAGTGAGCGTCCAAGGAAACCGGCCAATAATATTTAAGGATAGGATTTTCGAGACGGGAAGACATTTTCTGCAACACAATTTTGCGGACGTCGGAAAACTGGAATAATGTTAACTATTAATAATAAGCTGGTTAAGGGGAGTATGGGGCGATCGAAGAAACATTAATGACACACACGCCCGGGCAGCTCATCTAAAAATGAGCCAACTATCCCGACAAGTTTAATGAAGGTGAAAGCCTTCTAGGTTCATGGGTGTGTATAGAACAAAGTGTCCATCCGAAGAGGGTCACACCGTCCCTGTCGAAGAATGCCGTGATTTGTGAGCAAACAACTGGAATGAAATCTCTATGTGCAAAATTTCGTTAATGCGGAATTAGTGGTCAATTAATTAGAGCAAAATGTCAATTCGACGTCGAAATAGCCATGGACGTCAAAATTGTTCAAAATACGTAAAAACTGTGCAAAAAACGTGCCAAAACTTCGCAAAGTTTTTGTCAGGCCTCGTCATTGCGCTAAAAGAAAAAAGAAGAGAAAAAGGAGCAGCAGAGAAAGAAAAAAGATAAAAGAAGAAGCACATCAGTGAAAAAGCGGCAAATGAGCACAGAGTCGCAGGAAAGGCTTTCGCATTACCGCGCTCAACAGAGATATTACGTGCTTCAGTCCCTCTCCCTAGGCTCAGCCTCACTGTCCTAGACCTCGGACCACTGAAACCCGTGCAGCCTGAGTGGCCGGCAGCGCCGACTACCCATACTATAACTTTTAACTATGCGTTTTTTTTTTTCTCCTCTCTGCTCTCTGTAGTCATTCACGCACACCTTTTCGCTGTTTTTTTTTTTTTTTTTTTTTTTTTTTTCTGCTTCCTCCCCGTCGGCAGCGTTTGCCGAGAGGCAGCTGAGCGCACGTGGTCGCGGAAGGCCGGCACACCTGCAGTCGACACAAGAGCACAAAGACAATAGCGCGATGCCGAATAAAAGAAACCTGCTCTGAGCTCTGCGTCACGCGCTCGCTGAACGTGGGTTTTTAAATAGCCCGGCTTACATCGCGCGCCGCCGATAAACTGTCGACCGACTGAAACGCTCTCGGGTTGCTCAAACCAAAGAATGGAAAGCGCTGTTGCCAACGCCGCCGTGAATTCCAAACTTGCCGGCTTTGCAGCGCGGTCCAAAGCGGCCGATAGCTCAGGGTCCAGGAGCGGGTTGGGTTGATTTACAGGTTCGAAAACTGCATGATTACAAGGTTCATGTAAAGGCTTTCAGGTCGGTTCGAAAAGTCGATGGGTCGAGTCGAGTCAACTTCGGAGCAGGGCTTGGGTTGACTCAACTCCACCCCACTGCGGGAAGAATGTTTTTTTTTTTTTTTTTTTGCTTTTTGTTTGTTTGTGGTGGGGCGGCGATGAAAACTCCTTTGTCGTACAGCACTTGTACACAGATGAGGCTCTCAATTCAGAGGCGCCGCCTCCCGTGTTCTGGCCACCAGTGATTGCATGGCCTCTGGGAGTGTTGAGCTGCCATCATGCTGCACTCACCTGAGCCCGCGCCCCGCCGGGATGGCGCAGTGGTTACGGCGCTCGACTACTGTTCCCGAGGACTCGGGATCGAATCCCGGCCTCGGCGGCCGCTTTTCTATGGAGGCGAAAAGCAAGGTGCCCGTGTGCTGTGCGATGTCAGTGCACGTTAAAGAACCCCAGGTGGTCGAAATTTCCGGAGTCCTCCACTACGACTTTAAGCCCCACAAACCAACCAACCAACCAATCACCTGAGCCTGCAGATGGCTTTTCCTCAGCGCATTTGCAGGTCGGCGACTGTCAGCAAAGTATGAAGTCTCTCAACTGAGGAAGCGACCAGAGAAAACAAACAAAAAAAAAAAAGAAGATGGGAGGGGGTCGAAGATGAGATGGCCCTTGCACGCGATGCTTTGACAGGTTCAAAACTTCCATTGCGGATCCCTCGAAAGTCCCTTCAACCCTCCCCCTGTCCAGTTCTCCCTCGATTCTGGGCTCTTGGATATTTTTTTTCCCTTTCTATTTCTCTTTGTCCCGTGCTTCTGCCAACTATGGTAGCAAGCATACATCGTTTTGCGGCCTTAACCTTACTGCAAGTCTTTCCGCTTATCCATGGTCCCTTTTCCGCAGCCGTCCATTTCTTTCCAGGCCTGTCGACCTCTTTCTAACTCGCACGCCCCCTTTCACCGATCCATATTTCAGCGTGGTTGACGTGACTCACTAGCTTCCACCAGTTTTCATCCCGCTTTCTACTTCAAGAAAGAGGGGGGCGTTTTAATGAAAGCCTCAAGGTACGCCACGTGCATTTTTAGGCACTTTCAAACGTCAGAAGATTCCATGTTTTCTTGCGCGTCGATGTTTCGCAGTCGCCATGAGCTCGTGCGCGCGCAAGAGCCCCGGCAGGGCTAGTGTGGGTGTTGCTTTCCATCGGAACATGCTGTTTTCCCCGTTTCTCGTCAAGACGAGTGAGCGTAGCCTTCTTCTCCAAGCAGTTTCTTTTACGTTCTGTCCTTTTTTAGCTGGGGTCAATGATAGGTGTGGCAAAATGAGTTATGAGCAGGTAGGGAAAGTTACGTGCAGGTATCTGCACTCAAGGGTAAGTGATTCATCTACACGGTGAAGCCATAGATCTACGGAGGACCCGTTCAAAAAATAAAAATAAATCAATAATCCCTCTACCTTTGCAAAGGAAGAGCACAAGCATGTGTGAAAACGATGAGCAAAAAAAAAAAAAAAAAAAAAAAAAAAAACAGCTCGCAATATTTTGAATAAGCACCGGGCCAGCTCTTGGCAAAAGCGATGTGCGCATAAAAAATTTAATAATCGACGCACGTCGTTCATCTCACACGCTAGTCGCAACTATGTCAAAGAATGCTCCGAAAATTCTCATCATCCTCAGGGCAAGGTCTCGTTTCGGAGCCGTCCAAGGTGCACCGCGGAACACAAGATCAATTTGCTCGCGATGTGCTCGGACGCATTCGTTATTTTGGGCGGGCGCAATACTGAAGTGAAAAAAGAAAAAAAAAAGAAAAACAAGAGCTCGATGGCACCGGGCGCCGAAACCGGCAATAACAAAAAGGAGGATCACGGAAAAGCGCGCAGGCAAACACCTTCCGCGAAGCGCCCGCAACAAGTGCTCATTACATCGTATACGTCGCTGCGCCTACGCCCTCAAATATACGCACAACACTCGACTACTCACGAAACAGCAAAAGCAACAGAGAAAGGAACGGTACACGGGAGAGGCCGACGCAGCAACAAACAGAGCAAAGAACAAAAGCAGTGATCGAGCACGAGGGCTCGAACCGGGGGAATCAAACGATGCGAGCAAAAGAGAAGAAGGCAGGTAAGACGGAGGAAGAAGTCCCGTCGCGGTTAGTGCGCTTCCGCCGTGGGCACCTTGCGTCGCTGGTGCTGGCGAAAGATGGCCGAAGCAAGTGGCACCGATTCAAGCCAGCATAGCAAAAGAGCGCGAGGCAAGCAAAGAAGAGAGAGAGAAAAAAAAAAGGCGGTCGGAGATAGCATCGGTGGGGAGCCAGGGGCATCATAATTTCGAGACGTGCCCCTCTTTCGGTACTTTTTTTTTTCTTTTATCGCCGCTTTTCAGCTTCCCCCTCCGCTTGCCCTTAGGCATGCCCCGCTGCAGGCGATGCGTGTTCGCATTACCCCACCTTCTCCGATGCTTAAAGCCGAACACCGCACCCTCCATCTTCTCTCTACGGCCCCTGCGGGCTCAGAAACCTTCCGCAGTTTGGCCCTTCTGAAAAGACGGGGTGGAGGCCGAGGGGGGGAGGGGGGCAATAAGATGCCCCCTCAGTTCCCAGGCTAGCAGGGGAATATCCGAGCCTCTAACGACTGCAGGTGTTCTCCTCAGCCCTTGAGGGTGCGGGGGGTGGTATTGTGCCCCACGTTTTAGGCTGGTCTCGTAGCTGGCAGCATTGGCATCCTCCCTGCCCCCCCCCCCCCCAACAACCCTGCTGGTGCTCGCAAGCTACAATCAGCCTGCTTCCCCCCACCACTGTACCGACACAACAGCAACCACTAGCAACGGTCTCCCGTCATGTTAAGCCTAACTCGTGAAACCTCCTCGCTCAGCTCGGCATTAGACTCTCTTGCTCCTTCAGAAAGGGAGAGGGAAACGAAGGATGCTAAGAGCTGGCTGAAAGAGGAGGTTGGAGAGAAACAGCGCCTCGCTGTCTCCTCTGTTGCTGGCTGACCCACTGCTGCGCACAGCGCTGGCGACGCACTCCTCCCCAGTCGCTTGTAATCGCCCATGTTGCTTTCTGCCTTTTCTTTTTTCGCCTTCCGGTTCTCTCTCGCCAACTCCGTTCCCCTCTCGCGTCATTATGCCCGCTCTCCTCCGCGGCTTTCCGTCCACGCATGGTGCGCAGCCCATGTTACGCGGTGGAAAGGGGAAAAAAAAAAGAAATTAAAAGCGAAAACCCGTCGCAGTGCAAAACATGGAGGGGGCGAAAGCGCGTCGACGGCAGCGATAAAGTAGGTAAAAATAATACACATACACAAGTGGCAGACGATTCATCGCGTCATTTATGTGTTTTGCTGCATGTTGTGTCACGTGGAAGCTACAGCCGTGTAGCCACTGAGGAGGCTGTGGTGATGCTAGGTCAAAAAATAAAAGAAGCAAGAAATACCAGCCGAAGGGGGCGCAACTTGTAGACGCTGGAGAATGGAAGAAAAGAAAAGATCACCAGAAAGAAATGCAGAACCCAGTTTAAATACGAGCACAAAGAAGCGAGCCTTCGAGGAGCCGCTGCTGTTGAGGGTCACCATTCGAGGAATAATAACAAGTAACTGAAGAACTACGGTAAACAGAATTTGCGAGGGGGTGGAGAAAAGCGAGCAGAGTAAAAAGGCGGTCGCGAAGGCCCGTTCGCGCGTCCCAGCCGCCTTCTCGCTTTGTGCGCCTCGCGTCCCGTTTCTCCTCCGCCGAGTCGGCATCGAAGAGCGGTCGTTTCGTATTTCCGTGTTTCTCAAGGCCTCGCCGCGCGCGCTTCGTATTTTTCTTTTGCTTCTCCCACCCTCTTATCGCCTCTTTCTTTCTCCTTTATTTCGCCTTTGCCGTTCTCTGCCGCGCGCTTTCTCAACCCGCAGCTTCTCGGCTGGGAAGCGCTGTTGCCATGGCTGAGGCGACGCACGGGCCCTCTCCGGTCGGAGTCCCAGAAGAATCAAGCCCGAGCATAGCTTCCCAACCCTGTATCTCGTGCTCAGCTGAAAGCAAGTTAGTGTAGCCTCCGCCTCTCATCAAAACCGGACGTCTCGGCTTCACACATTCACACCCACCATCTTTGGGTGTAAACATTGGAGCTCATTATGTCAGGCGCGTATACTTTGGCGCCACCTTGCCCGAATGTAGATTCACCGAAACGAATGTGGAAAACGAAAAACCAAATTTTCAGTTTATTTTTCGCCACCATGTTTGAGACCGAGTTTTCGATATTGAACGCAAAAGCGCAGAACAGGTATGAAAACATAGATAGATAGGCGCTTGTCTAAATTGTGACACATGAGTACAGAGTAGTAATTATTAAATTAGGTATCCCTTTCAGATTATTCCCGACGTTTCGCTTACCCATTGTTCATTCCACTGCCTACTAGCGTGCAGACAGGGGGCACCTTGCCTTGTTGGCGTGACTGCATGCGTGCCAGTTTGCACGTTACTCTGTGCTATCTCTGCTACGCAAAGCGCCGTTCTTTGAGACGACCCATCCACGTACACCGGATAAGAAGCGAGACGAACTTCAACCGGCCTAGGTTTGCTGACCTAAGCAGTGGGTCCGATGCAGGCCGTGGGTAAAATTACATGCTCCCATGATGCACCATCCATTATCAGCCCTTTCTAGACTTTCTGAGCTCACGGTGAATATCTCGTGTCTGCGAGACTTCCCGCGAGATTCCGCGAGATGTGTCAGCGAGACGTCGCAATAGGTTCTGACGATGAAGCCAAAGGAAAGGAAGTAATGAAATTATGACGAGTACACAAGCACGCAAGATAGAAGAAGAGGTAGACAGAATAGAAGAAGGAGGAACGAAGCTAAGTGCAATCTTGTAATTGTTTATTTCAATTTTAAAGGTCGGCTGCTCTGATTCGCCCTTTTGAGCCCCGAGCCGACACAAGAAAGCGCGTCGCCCAGAGCAACAACCGATCGAGTGGGACGCGGACTGCGGCGAAGGCGCGAAGCTGACGCGTCGTCTCTCCTTGCCGTTCCAGAGTTGCAAATTTTATGGACATCGCACGCAGTCGCAACAGCGCCCGTCGTTATCGCCAGCCATTCTGTGCAGCAGGCGATAAGGAGCCGACGAAGGCAAGACTAGCCGCAGCGCGCACGCAAAGCCGCGTCAGACTACACGAGGCTAGGGGCTGAGCTACGGAGCCTACATGTTGAGCCACCGCCCGGCTGGAGATTAGAGCGCCATCCGACAGATGGCGGCTTTGTCATGCTACTTGATAAAGGGACCTTAGCTACTTGTGCTGCTGCCGACTCATTGCGGCACATTTTATGCTGTAACACCGTATTGCAAGTATTGCCGTGTAGAATTGTGTACAAAACGAATTCGCAGCTTTCCGAGAGAGTGCGCTACGTTTAGCAGCGATTGCTTTGTTTCAGTCGAACTTAGCATCCTTGATGTCCAAAACGAGGAGTTGGTTTATGCCACGTAGCGGGCGTAGTAATATATATCGCGGAACAGTTGTGTGTGCGGAACAGATATACATCGCTGGGCAGAGTCGTCCGCCATTTTGTATACAGATATTTCAAGCATATGTACAGCCTTTGTCAAAAGTGTACAGCCCAGGGGGTCTGATTCTGAGCCGTGTAGTGGCACTCAATTAGTATTATTGGAGGTCCTTAGCATTGGAGAGGGTAGGACAAAAAATCTTCTTACCCTCAAGTTATTTCTGAACACTGGAAATGCATTACAAGCCGCACGAAGTGGCTCAGAAGCAGACCTCCTGGGCTCTACACTTTTGACAAAGACTGTACATCTTCGAAATATAAATTATTGCCACGATCCTTCGGGTGTTTACTTGGTAAGTCGCGGCATGGCGATTTGTACCGAATTCCGCATATCTCTGCAAAATACTCATTTGCTGGACGCTGAAAAATTAAATATTATCTTTCTTATGACCACATAGAAAGCACAGAGTCGATCAAACGTGTGTAGAATGCTCTGGCAGTGCGCCGCAGAGCAAATTAACACAGCTTCAACTTGTTAGGGGTAATCATTCTTGTTCCTGTGCGCTTCGCGTGACTTTGTGGCTGCTAGCACGAGTGTGATTAGCAAAAGTGAGCACCTGCCTTAGAAATTCACTCTACTTTCTCCATACAGCACCGGTTGACGTTGTATATGTATCGATCTGCTGGGCTTTGCTTGAATCACGTTGTGAAGAAACAATATGGAGGAAAAAAAAAAAATTCTTCTCGCTACTCCGAGCCGCGCATTCGCCAAAGTGGGGGCGGTGTAAGTGCAATAGATTGCCTTCTCTAACCGTGTTCACTTTTCACTTCAGTCTCGCGAAGAAGGAAGAACACTGTCGGTATTAACGCAAAAAATTCTTTAATATACGGACAGCTAATTTTGTATTGGGTCATTTGTCACGTGACATAATTAAATTGGCACTGCCGACACACCATTCACAGTCGTGGGGGCTACTTTTGTGCAGGAACAGATAATGAGACCCTTATACTGTCACGGCGAATAAAAATCACCCTCTACGTATCGGAACAGGACGCACCTGTGTTATATCCGGTAGCCGTGCAGTGATCAGGCAGATGTGGTTGTGCTCTTTTTCGCAGGCGGCTTAATGTTTGCATACTCACTTCTTCAGGAAGTGCCCTGTTCGCCCCGCGGTATCATGTGCTTGTTGCTGCTGTCATGCGGGGTTTTATGAGCCATAAACGATTCCGGTATCAGAGGTCAAACGCAGAGCATTTTTTACGCGATTGATGGTCAAACACTTTGGTGTAAGCACTTTGAAGATAATTTGAAACATTTTTTTTATAATTGTCGCCGTGCGTTTAAAGGTTCGATTCTTTTATAGATTATATGGTTTGGTTTGGTTTGTGGGATTTAACGTCCCAAAGCGACTTAGGCTATAAGAGAGGCCGTAGTGGAAGGCTCCGGAAATTTGGACCACCCGATTGATGGTAAAACACTTTCGTGTATGCACTTTGACGATAATTTCAAACATTTTATATAATTTTCGCCGTGCGTTTAGAAGGTTCGCTTCTTTTATAGACTATATGGTTTGGTTTGGTTTGTGTGATTTAACGTCCCAAAATCGACTTAGGCTATAAGAGAGACCGTAGTGGAAGGCTCCGGGAATTTGGGCCACCCGATGTTGTTTAACGTACACTGACATCGCGCACAGCATGTCAAACAAACAGAATAAAAACGATTTTTTTTTTCCATAGCAAGTTTCGATGGAAAGGTGTTCGTCCTCCAATCACGTGAGTTTTCATTCCTAGTTTCACCAGTTTTGTGAGCGAAAATTGGATTTGGTTTACAGTGACCTCCGTTCTACGCGTGCATCACGTGTTTTGCGCTGTCCTCGTGACGATAGGGACGCCATTGTGGCCCGTTGCCGCCCGTGCAAACACGGCGGCGAGCTAGCAAAGAAGCGCTGCCGTCGGCATGCCCCAGCAGCAGCAACAGCAGCAGCAGTCGCACTATCGTATCGAGTGGCCCTCTCGAGAACAGCGCATCCGGCAACGTGTCGTCGTCTCGTTGTAGGCGTCCTCGCCAGCAGCAGCAGTGACGCACTCGTCCTCCCTGCGCGCCGCCTCGTTTGCGCATCGGAGACCGCATGGCGAGGCGGCGGAGAGAAAAAAAAAAAAAAAAGAGAGAAAAAGAATAAGTCCGCGACGCATTGTCTTGCTCCTTAGTCGATTGGCGGCCGCACTTCCACGAAAGAGGAGTGAAAGAAAGTCCGCGCAGACAAGATTTCGGCTTTTGTAAGGTAATTTTAATGGCCCTAAATTAATCCGGAGTTTAACCATCGTGACGGGCCTCATGGCACGCAGTGTTTGGTGTTAAAAGTGCACCAATAACAATTGGCCACTTCGTGAGAGCTCTTTGTTGGGGAGTTCGTTGGCAGTAGTGTGGAGGCGGGATTGGCAATGACGTGCCAGCAGAAATCCCGCACGTGATAACACGCTCAAGACGCAAGTTTAGTCGGTCCCTAAAAACTGCGCACAAAAACGAACACGGACGGACAGAAATGTGTCACAAAGCGACTGCTTCAATTACGTATCTCTGTTGCATGCTGTGCTGCGTGCGAAACGATTCGGCGAACGTGTAAGCGTCCGTTCGATAAAAAGGATACGAAGAACAAAGTGCTATGTTGTGAGTCTTCTTTTGGAGTCAAAACTAGCATGTGTATCGAACTCATGCCAGGATTAATTCAACTCATTTGCACGCATTAAAAGGTTTTTCTTTATGCGAAATTCGTCACTGCTATAAAATTATTGCCACGACATATGGCTTCGATCTTCCTTTTTTATATTTTCGTCGGTCGCTTACGCGCTGGTTTGTTTATGTGTACGCGCAATGTGCTGCATGCGGTAACGCGGGTGCAGCTTTTCTTGCCCAAGAAAGACTCGAGAGCTTCGCGCGCAAGACTGCTCTCCGCAGCAATGCTTCGTGGCGAATTCGTGGCGAATTCGTGGCGAATTCGATCTTCCATGGCAACATAAAAAACAACTGGAAGTACGGGGCGCCGAAAAAGTGGACGAAAAACGACCGCTAGACTAGCTACCGGGTTCTTTTTTTTTTTTAATCGAAAATGCGGTAAGTTAAAGAGGCATATCAAAGATACACAGCATTATCAGGTCCGAGAAGCTCCGAAGTACATGGACAAGTTCCTTTGCCGAGTCGCCGGCGCTAGGTTCGAGCATGTACTTATGTGTTCGCATCGTAAGGTAATTAATTAAACCAGCCCTTCCTTATCTCGGAAGCTATGGCCACCATGACCGAGTTAGAGGAACCGGCCATAAATTAGGCCTCATCTCAGGGCAGCGTTTTATAAGGGATGTAATGTAGGTCGTTAATTATAATAGCTTTAACTGATTATAATTATAAACTATATTCTAAACTAAATTAATTATTAACTTTAATTATAGAATAAATTATAAAATTATACAAATTAATTATAATTATAAATAATTATAAACTAAATGAGCATACGTATTTACATGCTGCAAACGAACAAGGTGGAAAGTTATGGCGAAGAAACTAGCCCGTTTTTTGCGGTGTTTAAGTCAAGCCCCGTGTCCGCGCAGCATGCACGTGGCGTATTAGCTGTCCAATACGAATGAAACAATCGACTGGCTGTGACCAATTCTCAATTTATTTGGTACTGTTACGCCTCGTGGACACCCCGCACCGCTGCGGTAGCTCATTGGTTAGGCGTTCGACTGCTGAACAAAAGGACGCGGGATCAAATCCAGCTAGGCCACTTTTCGGTGGAGGCAAAACGCAGGGCAACTGGGTACTGCGCGATGTCAATGCGCATTAAAGAATCCCGGATTATGGAGTTTTAGTGTACCGCGATCAGTGATCCTTTAGCGTGATCCGCCACCGTGTGTTCAACTGCACATGCCCAGACCATTTGAAGCCGATAGATGGCGCCACGTGTTTGAAGTCCGCACCTAGACCTGCCGCGTCGGAACTAATCAGCGAGAGCGCGTCGGTCGCGCGCGGTAGAGAGTCCCTAGTCTGAGTGAATCAGGGACGTTAAACTCTGCAAAGTGCAAATTATAAACCAGCCCGACCATGGCGGGTTTATGAGCCTGTTTATGTCGGGCCGAGATCGCCGCTACACACCTTGCACACGTCAACTCGCCAAATTGAGGGCCCAGTTGATTATACTAGACAAAGAAGGAGTTTTGAGAGAGAGAAAAAAAAAAACGGCTGTCTACTATTATATAACTCTTCCTAGTTTTTACACTTTCCCCCTAAAAGGGGGATTCGCGACGCATTAGGGAGCCTACACGCTGCACCACCACCTGAATCATGTAAACGTATATGTCTACACCTAGCGTCAAATAAAGGAATCACGCGCAGCAGGGAGAGGAAGAAGAGGAGAAATGCGCAGACGAACATTTCAGAGCTCTCTCTCTCTTTCTACAATCTACAATGTAGATGTAATGAAGTACCTACAGTGTACCTTGGCCAATCCCCCGCCGTGGGTATGTTCCATTTTGACTGAGGTTGTCGTCATCATCATCATTTCACTGTTCCCGTCTGCTCCTGCTAGACTCCCTAATCTATGCCTGTAGTCGGCAACCAATTTTCAGCCCGATCGGCCATCTCGACCCAACTTTGTCGATCGGTCTCTTATGTAAACCCCTCAAAGGACGCATGCGCTCGATAAGAAGAATTGCCGACACCGGTGTAACCGATTCTTCCATTTTTTCCGTGCTGCGATTTCTCACGTCCACGAAACGCGCTCAGCAAGATGCATCACCGACACCAGTGCAGTCCGCGTGGCTCCATACGTGACAAGCCACCCCTCCCCACCGTCTTCACCCCACTCAGAAGGGAAACAAGAGCGGTGCTTTCTCCGCCAGCGTCGTCTCCGCTTTCTTTCGTGGCAGACGAGTCCACTGCCAGCGCGCGGGGAAGGGGCGCGCAGGGCGAGGCCCACAAATGAGCGCCAACGAACTCCCGGAAAAGCCTGAAACCGGAGAGGCAGCCCTTGACAGCCTCCAGCCCTGGACGGGACCCCCACCGACGACTTTGCTTTAGAGAGCCAACGGACTCGCAACGACGTTTTTATAAGAATCGTCGTTGAACGCGCCTATTGTTTTCAAATTTAATTGCATTTCAGCTGTTACTGAAAACAGCCCACGTAAGGACGGGTAAAACAGTATAATTGTGTAGTATCAATGAGAGAGAGCAGTCACGCTTTGATATGTGGGAACACGTCATTGCATCCGATGTCCACATCATCCTTCGTACTGCTCGTCGTGGTTGTTGCCCGTCTGATATCTCAGTCGGCAGCCATATGAGGAGAAACAGGAGGAGGAGTGGGTGTTGAGAAGAGTATGAAATGGATGGGAAGAGGAGGAGGGCTTGAAACGTATGTTGAGTCACGGTGCCGGCAAGTGCAGGGCTCCACGCTGGCGTCTTTTTATTTATTTGCCAGAGACGAGCGATGGCACTGTGGGCACATACACAGAAGGTTGCCTCTCCTGTTTTGGAACTGCTACCAGTTCCCGACAGTGCCATCCGAAACAGAAGTGAGGTTTACCTCCTGTAACTCTGTGAGCAAGGATAGTGTAATGATGGAATAATAAAGAATGAAGTTAAAAGGACAGTTAGGAAGCTTCGTCATAACAGTGTGCAGATTTGAATGTGTAGCAAACGAGCAATTTATTTTTAAGAAAATTGGATTAGAAAACCGTCCCATCATATGAGTGACACCACATATGGTTATACGTACTCACGGAGAAGGACGAGTTTCCCCGTTTTGAACTTAATGACGGTACAGCGTACCTATTGGGGTCCCTGCAATACAAAGAATAAAGGAGATTAGACGTCGACGTGCGTATGTTTTACTTTCAATATCGGCCGCCGATTTGAGTTTAGTTTCTTGGCCTTTTCTTGCTTATAAACACTCCGTTTTCGATGAGACTATAGCCTCTCAGTGAGTGCGATTCCGAGCGCTTTATCGATACTGACAAACTTCGATTTCTCGTTAGCGTCCCTTTGATCTTCTCCTGTCTGTTCATGTTTTAGGCTTCATGTTATCCTCTCACGTGAGTTGACTGTACACAAGTACGTTAACACTGAAGTAAGATTTTAGTGCCAGCTCTAGGATATATCCAACGTGTCTCCTGTCACAGCAGAAGCGACGCGAGCACATCGGTGCTCAAGCCATTCCACTCGAGGCCCACGCCACGCGCGGTGAGCTCTATTTGGCTTGCCTCTTCAGAGAGACCTTTTATCTATCTATCTCTCTGTCTATCGGAAGAAGACTGGACGCAGCCAAGAGAAATGCAGGCCGTGAGAATGAGACGTGCAAGGAGGCAGACACCGCAGATATCCTCGAATAGCGACGGAGCCCGTTGTTTGCGCGCCCGGCGATAGCGGCGCTATCACTGTCCCTTACTCTCGCGTTTCATTCTCAAGAGCGAGCTATCTCAAGAGCACGTCAGCAAATTGGCTGACGTGTGACGCAGCACATTCTCGTCTTACGCGCTGCACTCACCGGACCTCCTCCCACGGCCGTTGGGCCACATTGCTTTTTATGACGGCAGAGAGTGTGATCCAGCGCTGCACGCTAATTGGCCACAAGCTTCTTGGCCACCCTAAACAGGCCCGGACAGGCTTTAGAGCCTAGCACCCTGTTCAGTTCATCTTGGAAAATTATTAGTGCGCTAAATACGCGCGCGCAAGGCGCGGCCACGCAGATCTGTTATACGTCGTCAGGTCATGCGACGTCGCGATCTGAGAGGTCCTCACTGACCGCTAGGAACTCCGCGAGTGTCGCCAACGCTGTACACCGCCACAATCAGCCATGAAGATCGAATTATAACGGAGCACGAGAAGAGAGAGAGAGAGAGAGAGAGAGAGAGAGAGAGAAGAGAAGAAACTCTAAGTTTGAGAGCAAGCGACTCGTCGACGAGTCGCGAAAGCCCAAATGGCAGACTTCCATATCTAGCTGAGCAATACGAACTACATTCTTTCTTTTACATCGGATGGCCGGGCTTTCAGTCGGACGATTGGACTGCTAGAAATGGGGGGGGGGGGGTCTGACAACAACCGGCAAACAGCCAAAATCACCTCATCGTGCACGAACTAGCCAATCTTATTGTCGTTGTTCTGTGCCATCCCATCAGGCACTTGGAGGTTAGCACTGCTTGGTAGGGTCCCATGCTGAGGACTTCCCTCTCTCTGTAAATGGAAGTCTGATTTAATAAGCCCATTTGCCAGTCTGTCTCCAGGCCACCATTTCCCAGCGGTGCGACACAGTGACACCGCATGCCGCATCATTTAAGGGCAGCACAGCGCCACCTGTATTCCCAACACCCTTTCTGATCGCCCTTTCATTCACTTTGTGAACTGAAGCATATACGCTTTAAAAGTAAAACGCCGACAGTAAACCTTCATTTCTTGCAAGTACGACCGCGCGTGCACCTAACGAGTCCACTCGCCACTGATGTGAGCGTGGTGTTCGCTTTCTTATTACGTTCGATTACGCAATCGCCTCGCGTTGTTCGTTGCTGCGGCCGTAAAACTTGCGTACTACTTACAGTCCAGATTACAATCAGCGAGAGGCAGTCGTATCCCTTCTCTCAGCTGAGACCGGTAGCTTTTCCGACTCCACTGCACGGTAGCACCGGGCGAATTATATTCGCTGTTGTGTTCAGGTTCCACAATAGCTAATTATTAATTAATAAATTCGCAGGACGCTGGCCATTGCGGGGCCGCTAGTTTCGACGACACCAGATTAGCTCTTGTAGGAAGAGTGGTGGTGGTGGTGGTGACTATGGTTTATTTTTCGGGGTGGAGATACTGGTAACGTCTTATGTTAGCCATCTTTGTGGCATCACTCTTGGTGACCAGGGGGAAGGGGAAGTTGGAATTAGGGGAAGGTAGGGGAGGGGGAGGTGAAGAGCGAAGGACGATATATGTAACCGGTTTGCTGATCGTCCTTCCTCGTGGTTGCAACTACCAAAACGGCTGTGGCTCGCTCGCACGACGGAACGATTCCTCTACCACTACACCAGCGATCATTTTTTTATGACCGAGATGACGAAGTCAAGCTGCGTCATTAAAGGACAACGCAGCAACTTCCTTAAACATTCCGGAAGGCTCTCCTTGCGCTGATTCATGGGAATCGAAAGCGTGACAAAACCGACAAAACCTGAGACGGCGCAGATATTCCCGCCCACACTGCGGCAAGGAAACTTGCCGACGGCGTGAACATGCCATGACCGTCGTAGCCACGTAACGAGATCGGCCACTGGAACAACATTCGCGATCTCTGATATCGCATCCGGCACAGATCGGCCGAGGCGGTCAATTGCGTCACTCCGAGTAGAAAGAGAGAGGGAACGGCGGAGATTATCCTCTGCTAGGTCCCCGCAGGGTTGACACTGCTCAATGGGACGACTACGAAGCCGTGCGCAGAGCGTCGATGTGCAACAACCGGCTTTCGAAAGCCCCCCTCCGAACGACCCCTTCGCCTCCGCCATCGGAAAGAAGTGTGCGCACGTGCTCGCCGATGCCAGCAGCACCGAAGAGCGCGGCTTGCCGCTCGCGGGGTCTGTCGTCATGGGAGAAATGTCCGCGGGCCTTTATTGAAATTCTGCTCCAACCCTTCTCGTAGGAGATGGACTTCGTGCGCTATATCGACGCCAGCTCGTCAGTTACCGCGTGACTCTTGACTCTGCCTTGCGAAGCTTTCAAAAGGGCGGCGCGTCGAACAGCAAAGGGATTTTACAAACAGTACCGAAGAAAGTCGCGTTCACAGCGGGCTTGTTCGTGCGTTCATGTGCTGGCTGCGTCATCCCACTTGGCGAGATCTTCATTTTTCAGTCTTTCAAAGAAGTGGTGGCCAGCCCATGTATTGCTCATTCTTTGCATATGCGTAAGGGGGGTGCGAACGTGAGGCGACGGCTGTACGAACTTGCTTGGTGGTTGACTTGTGAGCGCATTTTTGAATGCGACGAAGCACTTGTGGAAGCCTCGCCCTCGAAGTGTCTCGGGCAACCAAACCTGAAATGACCGAGCGCTCAATGTGGCGCTCCGCGAGAACACTAACCAATAGCGAGACGAGGCGGTTCTCGATCTGCGTGGTGGTCTCTTGTTCCTCTCATTATCTCGTGTTCTTTTGGTTGATGCAGGGCGCGGTCGATCGTGATTTGTTGTCGCTCAGTTGTTTAAAGTGACGGTTTCCAAGACCGCGTCTACCACCTGCTGCACATGGAGGCCTACTTGTGCTCGATCATGCTCGTTCCAGAAAATGAATTCTCTTCCCCACCTACCTCCAGCCATAAAGGTGCGCTTTCTAGACACCACATGTTCACGCTTCGTGTCGACATACACTGATTGCCTGTAGTAGTACAGAGGTGGGCATTTGACCTCAAAAACCTCGACCTCACCTCAAACTCAAAAAATATTTGGCGACCTCACTCAACCTCAGCCTCATCAGTTGAGGTTGAGGTCCCCCAGGCGACCTCACCTCACTTTTCAGGTGACTATTGGCGACCTCACTCAACCTCACCTCAAACTCAAAATGTGAGGTTGAGGTCGGGCGCTCGACCTCAAAAAAAAAAAAAAAGAATCATTAAATTAAACCGTAACTTAAAGCAAATACACATTTCTCGGTAATCCTGGGGTATATATATATAGGCTAGCCAGAATTTTGTCGTATGAAGGCTGTATTTTACTCCTAATTTTATACCACAATTAATATCCTGGATAAAAGCAGAGAAACTCTGGACACTACATGTCCAACTCTGCACTAAAGTGGCAATACTCTTCCCCTCCTCGCCTACCCTTTCGTGGTCGGTTTCAATCTACAGCCTACATGGGTACCACGTTACTACGCATAGGCCCATAATGCAATACAAAGAGTTTATCCCATCTGACCCACGCGAATAAGATTCGTATTAGAAATAAAACAAGCCAGTTCTTACTATAAACTGAAGCGACAAATGCTGTTGACCCTAGTGACGGCAACAACAATGACGATATGCTCTTTTTCTTTTCTTGCCACATAGCGCTAAACAGACAGGGACACAGCGAGACACACGGGACGGGCGCTTTTTTTTATCGCCCGTCCCGTATGTCTGGCTGTGTCCCTGTCTGTTTAGCGCTATGAGGCAAGAAAACCGACACCAACGCACCCAAGCTTTCATCCTTGCTCTTTTTCTTTAATTCGAAAAAAAATTTGATGATAGCCGAGCTTTTTTTAATACACAGTACATTTTTTTGCGACGGAATACATTAAATTAAAAGAAAATAGGAATACAGTCGTGCCTCGTTAGTATGGACGCTTTGGTTTCCGACCAAAACTGTCCATAAAGCGAGTCATCTATAATAACGAGTCATGAATAAAAACGAAAGGTATATATTGAGAAAAAAATTATAATTAATGGCTGCTGTTTTAATTAATTTGGGTATATAAACACAGCCGAGATGTCGATGCTACCCTCTTCTCCATAAATCCGTCGACCCGAAACGTCATGTCTGTTCTTAAACCTTGTCAGCCATCCTCTTTAGTAGCTGAAGTCAGTAACGCCTAGACAGAGCGTAGAATAATATTTCTCAGTAAACATCTCCCTGTTTTACTGAACAAAAATTCCGTAAGTCATCACAGGTAAAACCTATCAAGACGGAGGAGAAGAAGCACCCATAATGTTGCCGAGGCAGCGAGCCTTCTCTTGAAGCATTTCGTCGCTCACGACAGCACCATTCGCGTGCACATTCCCGAACCACATTAACAAGGCTGACTCCATTTCTTCGAACTGTGCTGGGCGCTGTCGGACTGTGGCTTACGCTGTGATACCGACGTTGAGCCATTTATCGGAGTCCGGTAGTATATATAGATGGTATACCGTCGACGTGACGAGGCTAAGGCCTAGTTGAACTTGGGTCCAGTCTTTCACGGCTTGGATTGACTGAGATTACTTTTGCCGCTTGTATTCACAGATTTCCCGCTTCGCGCCTAAGTTCAGCTCCATTTTTTGCGTTTAACTGCCACCATGCCAAAAGTCAGACTAAAGTTGAGAATTGCAGGCTCCTGCTTCTTTGCACTTTTTTTTTCCCTAGTTACCCTCCCTGACTTTCCGTTCTTCTGATTCTCTTTCTTGTCTTGTACTGTTTTTGTAAGGAAGCGAGGGAGTCAAGTTGGCAGGCTACTATACAGAGGGCTATCAAACAGCCCTTTTCTGTGCCGTTTGTATGTGTTCCTATGAAACAAACACTGCAAGCTGAAGTACAGTTTAGAACGACGGCTAGCCGACTACGAAGAGCTCAGACTTTGTCAAGGCCGCATCGTTGCCTCAAGGCGAAGCCGAAATGCGGATCGCTGTAGTGCAAAATGTGGTAGTTCGGCAGCGCAACAGTGACGAAAACCAGGAGCATGAGAAGGAAGGGCGTCCAGGACGGGACGCCCGGTCCTGGTTGCGTGGTCGTCGCGTTTCTTTTGTCGCTTTACTTCGTGAGTGTGTCTTAACCCTGACCGAAAGGCGTTAACGCCTCATGGAACACACTTTGTGTTCTGGGATAGAAAAACTTCAGTTCCCACCCCCAATTTTGGCGCTTGTCTTTCCTCTTATTGTTTCTTTCTTACGCTTTTACCGGCCTCTCTTCTGTTCACGTTCAGCAGAATTTATTGCGACCACATGTTTCTGTTTTCCCGACTGCGGCCTCAAGTTGCGGCGCTGCCGCTGCACCCAGAAATCTCCCGGTTCCCTCCTTTTGGGGTCTTACTTAGTTAGCTGACCCTCGGTTTGCTGTGTACGATCCCTGTCATCGACCCTCCTTTTCTCCTCCTCCTCCCTTCCTTTCCGCTCTTGCCCGCCCCCCCCCCCCCCCCCCCCCCCTTCCTTCCTAAAACGACGACACGCCCGCTTTGGTACTTTCCAACTCCACAGGACTCGTTCAGGCATCCGACCGTATCGGCTGTCGCATAGGTTCCCGGCCTGCGCACCCTTCTTTAACTTGCGTTCGGACTCCCCTGCTTTTTTCAAACGAGGTCCATATTAACGAGACAAAAATACATGGGCCGAATAGGCTGTGTGCATTCATCCCATCTCCATTGTTCAGAGAGCGAGTTTCTATATTAACGAGACATAAATATATTGAAAAATCTTCGCCCCTAGAAAAACGGTCCATAATTCCAGTCCTCCATATTAACGGATGTCATATTAACGGGGCACAAATTTTCCATAATAGCCACTCATGAAACGACTTGTGAAGACTAAATCCCCAACTAAACAAACAAAAGAGGAAAAGACAGCAAAGCACCAATTAACCATAAAACTCGGCCAACGCCGAATAAACCTTCAGGAAATTTCGAAGAGGAATGCTGTTTATCTTATGAGGTCCCAACCGGCCACTCCTGGGCGTTAGATTATAATTCTGTGATCCCGTGTCGTATTGCAAGAATTGGCAAAATCGCTTCTTCGAACACCACGCTTACATTAAAAAATTACAAGTGTCGGAACTGCTAGGAATAAGGGTTAAACTTGAACCACTTTGCTGTCGCGAACATCGGCTCACCCGTCAAATTTCGCCGGAGCAAAATGTCCAACTCCCACTCGACCAAAAACACACACACACACACACACACACACACACACACACACACACACACACACACACACACACACACACACACACACACACACACACACACACACACACACACACACACACACACACACACACACACACACACACACACACACACACACACACACACACACACACACACACACACACACACACACACACACACACACACACACACACACACACACACACACACACACACACACACACACACACACACACACACACACACACACACACACACACACACACACACACACACACACACACACACACACACACACACACACACACACACACACACACACACACACACACACACGATATAAATACTTGTACGTCCGAACCGAATACTGGATGCCATTTCGCCAACAATTCTAAGACGAGCTTCTTTGTGGTATTCACTTGTTTTCCTTTGAAGACTGAACTAATAAATTCCACGGTGGTGTCTCCGAAGCTGCTTCGCCGCATGCAGCGTAGGTGAATCTAGACAAACCGTTTCCCCGTTGGTGTCGTATAGTTACAGCACATAAACGCAAAATAAAGACAAGAACAACAGAAAGGAGGCGAGCAAGCAGCCCGGAGGGACCGCGCCCCCCGCTGTGCACGCGCTCCTCCCTTCGCCGTCCGCATGTAGGCATCTGGTTTTGCTCATGCGGTGAATGCCGAACTGTCACCAATACACACGAAAAGGCAGTGGCGTATGTGTGCCAGCTCCGCTTACAGAGACTAGATCGCGCTTTCCAATATTTGCAAAAGAAAAAGAAAAAAAAACTAAATGACCGCGCGGGTAAGTGGAAAGGAGGGTCGGGCTATGGGCCTCTGAAAAGATGCCAAAGAAAGAGCCTAATGTGAGGGAACAAGTCTGTTCTCTTTTCGGTAGTGTACGAACTTAATTGACATACAAGTAAATATATATAAATAAATACCATGTTGACGAAAGTAATAACAAATATCGCACACTAAAACCAGAAGAGAACTGCGCTTCCCAGAGCGTATAGAAGGTTTGAGAGATCGACTTAATACTGCATTCCTCAGTGCTAGCATGTAATTGGCTTCATATCACGTACATCTAAATTGATTTTTAAAGAAAAAAACGAATATCTGAAAAAATTATTCCGACATCTGGCCACAAAAATTTTCATCCGATTGATGTGTCCGTCTCAAGCAGACGGGAGCACAGAACAGACATGCACGTTCAGTTCGCCACACCAATTCGTCCGTCTAGACACCAAAATGTCGAGCCAGAAACCATCTCAATACTTTCTAGCTCATAAAAACATGTAGGAGAACGCTTTTCTCTTTTTTTTTTTCTGCGCCTGAATAAGAGGTTTCAAGAGAAACCTAATATTATGAAGTTAAGAATCCCTTACTCTCCTCCTTCCTCCTGCATTGCTTGATTTCACTAGAATTTGAGAGAGAAATAAAGGGCCTTAGCGGAGCGAAATAACTTTTTTTTTTCATTGCGCTTTACTGCATACAAGCCCCATATATTTTTTGTCTCTCCTATCTCGGCAAATGGTTAACATGCGCAGGCTTCTTTCCTGTATACCAGTTGCGTCTTATAAGCTGTGCCATCCGTTTCATCCTGTTGCATGTTTTACCGCTACACTATCACCTTCATCCCATTGCAGTTGTTCGGGGCCACCTGTGAATCTGTTAGAAGAAACAACCAGCCCAAGACCAAAGAGAGGTTGTTCTAGAGAATACAAGAATATAAATTTACAAGACCGGAATATAAGAACGATGACGTACAATTCGAAAGGGAGGACTTCGATAAAATGTCCAGATGGTATTGTGCCGGTTTTTCTAGTTTGTTCATGTTTTTTTTTTTTATCTGTCAGTATCACGTCCCCTAACAATTTCGCTGCACCATTTTTCTGTTAAGTTTCCGTCTGATGTACAGCGGGGTCCTCTATCGAATGTAAGGCAGCAGCCGTGACGTCAGCGCCTGGAAACGGGCATGCACAAGACACAGTTCTGCTCCGCGCCGTTTGCGCAAAGACAATTTGCTTCGCTTTTTAGTTTGCTGGTTTCTTTGCGGCATCCGACAAAAGCACCGCAGGTCAACGTGAGTTATGTGCTTTGCGCGCTCCTGGGTGTTTGAGCCTGCGGCAAGCATCGGCACAAACAAGTCAGAGGAAACGGGGGTAGCTGGCGGGGGGCATGAGGAGTTCGTGAAGTAAAAAAATATATATATCTCATTCCAAGTAGACCAGAAGGAAGCGTCCTCGGGCTGCGGACATTGCGGTGGAATGCCGAAAGCTGGGCAGGGGCTACGGCTTCCGGTCGTCCGACTGGGGGGTAACCAAACACCGAGCGTCGGCGGGCACACCGCGGCAGTACGCTTGAGCTCCGCGTCAAAAGGGGCGCTCTTCGAAGAAAGCCGCGGCAACAGCAAAAAGCCCGGACCTCACAATTTCGACCTCACACAATGACGACCTCACTCAACCTCAAACTCACGCGTGAGGTTGAGGTCCAATTTCGTGACCTCACTCAAAAAATTTCGAACTGTCACCGACCTCACCTCAACCTCACCTCACTCCGTGAGGTTGAGGTCATTTTGAGGTTGAGGTCGACCTCATGAGGTCGAAACCTCATGAGGTTGCCCACCTCTGGTCTGTCTCATCACGGTGTCCGTGGCGCGTTGGAAGATACCCGGCATAGAACCTTTCTAGCGTGCTGGAGGTCTGTACTTCCGCTGTCTCTGTATAAGTTCCCGAAGCTCTTGCAGGCGTCGTCAGCATAACCAGAATACTTGACCGCGACAGCTTTATCCGACAGGCGTTAGGAAAACTCGACTATTGCCGATCGTTTCAAGACACGTACAGCCGACGTCACCCTTGTGCAGAGTGCTTGATCGGCGCACTTCCCTGCATAAAGATCGATACATCGTCGCAGTTTTCCTACTTTTTACATGCAATGCTTGTACGGAAGTAGATCCACACCGACCTATGAAGAAGGTGAGCATGAGCACTTTGTCCGCAAATCGTGGGCTGATTTTTAATTTCAATTTTCATTACGGGATGAGCACTGCCCGAGCGCTCTACATAAGGGTGACGTCGATTGTACGAAGACGACAAAATAATCTGTACAGCGGTGCGACGTATAGTAGCGAGGAGAATGAGCGTGCATTCATTGCTTGGAGCTAAGTGGCTAAGTTTTCGCCGCGGGTTAAGCATAATTTCCTTTCAAGCCAGCAAGCCGCTCGAGCTATAGTTCATTAATCCAGCTATGCTTGCCGTGCTGAATTCCGGTAGCCAGTGCAATAGTTCCGCACACGTTTGAGCGTGAACGATCCGGCGTTGTGAAAAATGAAAAAGAAAATGCTAGCTGGTTACGCATTTCGAAAGCGTTACGCCGCGGGGCTCCTGTATATGACATGTGTATTAGCCGCGGAGTACAAGACGCTGCTTGATATTGCCGCGCACGTGAAGCGGACGCCATCGAGCGAGGTGTGATGCAATCGGGGTGCGCACGCGCCGTTGGAAGATCTCCAGGAACGGCGCTATCTCTTCCCGTGTAGTATCAGCGATGCCGCAACGGCTGAGCCAATTCTTGTGCGTACTTCGGTAAAATGTTTTCCACGGGAAGGAAATGTGCTCGGCACACCTCCTCTCTCAAAAGCGAGAGACAGTTCGCACGAAGCCAAATGTTTCTTCAACAGTTTATGAAGAGGCTATAAGCTTCGATCTTGAATGGCGGAAACGTTGGCGCAAGTTAGCGTAAAGCTCCGGGGTATATTTCCCCCGGAAGTTTATCGTCAGCCTTCTCTGGCGCGTTGAGCAATATGCCACTCTTGCACTTAGCGACAGAGTTTTGTCCACACGACATCGTGTCTGGTCTGTTGCCTGCGGAAGCGCGTTTGGGTCAGGAGATAGTTCTCAATACTTCGCATACATATATATTGAATTACAAGCATGGATAGATGATAGTGTTGAATTTTAATGCGGCAAAAAGGGGCGCTTTTGCCAAAGAGAGCTTCGACAGAAGGTGTGTTTCGTTAACAGGTACAGGGTCAAAGACCAAATTTTCGAACATTTCTCCCTCAGGCCAGGAGAAAACTTGTATCATATATGTATCATCGAATCCCTCATATCTCCCGCATGCGAGGCGGATGAAATCCTGCGATTGGAGGGAGTACAAATACATAAGGAAGAAGGCTAAGAGCCGATGGGAAGAGGCCCTCAGAGGGAGCCACGTGGCCATTAAGGTGATGTCGGGAAAAATATAAGAATGGAAAGGAACCCAACAAGGAACTGTTTAATCATATGGATTGCGTGGTTAAGTGGTCTCAACTGTAGCAAGTAGCGTCGCGGTTCTGCGCATTCTTATCTTCGTTGTCATTCGGTGTCACAGTCCTACAACTCTTCTTATAGAGTCCTTATCTGTCCTACCCCCCCCCCCCCCCCCCTCCTTTTTTGGCCAAATTTCAGGCCGTCGCGTATGCCGTGGCCGCGGCCACGAATGACCTTGAACAGCCGCGAAGAAGAAGAAGGCGAAGACGAAGAAGAAGATGACGAAGGAGAAGAAGAAGAGGAAGAATAACGCTCGGTCAGCCGCAGCTAATGCTTTCGCTCCACATTCGGTTCAGCAGCGTTGAACCTTTATTATTTTTTTTTTTTCTTAGCCGAAAACTCGTATTCACATTCTTGGGAGAGGCAGTGCCGGAGAAATATCGCCAAAATTTGATGGTGTTGATCGTCGTGTTATGATTTGTGATGACTGCCGTTTGGAAAGCACTCAAAGGGAACGTTATGCGAACGTTATCAATGTCTTCCTCAATCGCAAGTGTCCTTTCATTTTCTTTTTTTTTTTTTTTTGTTAAGCCATAATAGGAACGATCAGTACTACGTTTCTGGCGTTCCGCACGAGAAAAAAAATGCATTCAAACTATCTGTGAGGTAAGCGATAACAGTTTCTTTTAAAATTGTTAACTATATCTTGTAACTCTGTTACGCTGTCGTGGTAGGATTGATTTCTTTTAGTTAATTGCTACTTACAGAGTATATTGCAAGTGATACAATTAACGCGATGGCGTCGTCAGCGTTCCATATAATTTACCACCATCCATAGCAGCCTCTTAACCTTTGGAGTCTATGCAGGAGGGACTGCGCATTTGCACTGACGCCGGGGCGCAGAGCCGTTACTAGAGAGTTTTAGCTTACCGTGATCCGCCACCACGCGTTCCACTGCGCATGCCCAGACCCCCCTTGACGCCGATAGATGGCGCCACATACTGGGTGTCGGCACACAAACCTACCGCGTCGGGACCAATCAGCTTGAGCGCCCCCGCCCACGCGCTGTAGAGAGTCACGGTGGCGGATCGCGGATCACGGTAAGCTAAATCTCTCTACTGACGTTGTTCCGCTATACTGTGCAGATAGGAGCAGCAGAGGAAGACTGAGCTGTGAAAAGCATTAGTAGACGGTAGTTTCTGTAGAAGAACGGCTGATTGGGCGAGTTGGTGAACCATATGACGGACAGTAATATAAGTGCGCAACAAAGATGAGACAAAGAGAAGTGGACAACGACGGCGCATATCAGGCACTTAGTCCGAAGTAAGTCCTTGAACAGCCTCGCCTGCCTCCACCATTCACTCTTGAGAATTCTGCATATTCTCCTGTTGTGCCCGTAGAAGGCCCAGTAGCCAGCCACAAAGTGCTTGTACATCCGGAGGGCAGGTATCGTATCGGCAACGCCACGACACAGTGCGGGCTCGGCAGGTACACACGACGATGATGAGAGACAGTATTGCTGGGTTAGACAAATCGATGTTTCGACACAAAATACAAGCCCATGTACAAGAAACGAACTGTAGAAGAACGGCTGATTGGGCGAGTTGGTGAACCATGACGGAGAGTAATATAAGTGCGCAACACAGACGAGACAAAGAGGAGAAGTGGACAGCATCGTCGTTGTCCACCTCTCCTCTTCGTCTCGTCTTTGTTGCGCACTTATATTACGGTAGTTTCTGACTGACAAAGCACACAACTGTCGGTGTAAGTATACACTCGTGTTTTAACAAACCTGGCCAGGAATTTACGCGCGTTTTGTCTACTGTCTACATTAAAAGAGCTGTAAAGCAACTCAATTCTCTTTACCGTTGAGAATTCGAAGTAGCGCGCAGTAATGAAATTGCACCTACGGGCGTAACGATGAAACGTCGGTACGACCGCGCGCAGACCAGCGCGTTCGGAATCTGAATTATCGCGCTTATCGGAGGCAATCTCGCTATGCCCTTACCGCGCCGTATAGGCGGCGACGCCATAATGATATCATTGATCGAGCGGCCCGGCTATACACAGCGCCGGCGATGAACGTGTTTTGTATTGTTTTGGGCGTCATTATTAATATATACGGATATATACGCTGTGCTCCATAATTAATACAGTCATTTTCTCATGTGCCAGTTAACGCAGAAACAGTTTAATTCGCTTTATACGAACAAACTGATGCTCGCCGTGTTTTTGATGACTCAAAAAAGACGATGCCGGTGCACAGAGAAATCCAATTTGTGAGTGGTTTGGTTTGGTTTGGTTTGTGGGGTTTAACGTCCCAAAGCGACTCAGGCTATGAGAGACGCCGTAGTGGAGGACTCCGGAAATTTCGACCACCTAACTGCATGCACGCTTTTCTGCCAGATGGCGCGCTCGCACCTCATAGTGTATTCCGACAGAAGAGAAATGCGGGTCAGTTGGTAAGGTCAATTATGTCTAGAAAACTGCGCAATGATAGAGGAATGAACAGATATCGAGCTCCTGTACTACATGACAGCAGCATGAATGAGCGTTTTATATAGGACAGCCTACACAACTCGCCGAAAGTAAACATCTTCAAAGGAACTGACAGTGCGGTACAGGGCATAAACGTTTCACACATGCATACTGCCCCACCTCCCCTCCCCACCACCTCCTCTTAATAGCTTTGATGTACACGGTTCCCTCCCTTTCATTTTTTTTATTCCCCCCCCCCCCCCCCCAATCTTTTATTTATATTGCATTAAACCCGCGTTTAAACAGCTCTTCTTCTCTTTTTCCTTTCCTTGCCCCTGTCTGTGTTAATTGTGTTCTTCCGTTTATGCTGCATATAACAGGTGTCAGTGTATTCTTAGCTGCAGCCTGCAGAGGCATGTTAGCGCCTTGCCGAAATTCACAAACAAAAGGAAGCAAGTTTCACAACACTGAGATTTAGATCATCTCATAAAACTGCACAGAACTGTGGACAAACATGAAGATATGTGCTCTAGATCACATCGCGCACATTTATAACAGGAAATCACTGAGTAAGTTTTGTAATTTTCTTTGTATCTATATTTGGGCTGGAATTGTAGAAATTTGGTGCACCCATGTTGCCGCCTTGTGTCCTCTGGAATATTTGTTACTTATGTTGAGTGTCATTCCCTTTTGTTCCCACCCCTGTTACAATCCATCTAGGGATTGACAGTATCTCGAAATGATTAAATAAAAGAATAAATAAATAAAAATTGTGTTCTTGTTGAAGGGCACACGAATAATGCAAAGCACTTTTAAGCCTGTAACTGCGCTTCAGTTATTACACCTTCTTTAATTGCGTTGTGTGACTGAGGGCGAGTGCCCTCTCTTTCCCTTTGTAACGCTTTCAGTCCTGTGGTTTTGTCCGGAATGAGTGACGTCACGAATTGCACTCGTTACTCAGAAAGGGCGTCAAGCGTGTTTTTGCGCTTTCCATTGCCAAGAAATCGGCGAAACGGCGAGACCTTGATGAGCTCCGACGCACGTGCTTCACAAGCAAAGCGGAATCGGAGAAGGTGACCGCCGCAGCGTCTATGCACGCACGCCGCTAGTGGTTTTACTGTTTTTTGTGTGTGTGTTTTTTTTTTTTAATTTTTCCCGCGGTTCCACGAAGCGCTCGAGGTAAGCAGGTTGATTTGGTGGTAACTGCTCACCGGGACAGCGATGAAGCGCTGTATCGCGAGCAGGAGTTAACGGACTTCGCGACAGTTTCAAATTTTCCTCGAGATCAGCTGACGCCCCAAAGAGACCAGCCACGTGCTCGTGTGTTCACCTTAAGTGTGGACGACCCTGTACAGCGTTCCAATCACGGAGGTTACTGTAATGGAATTACAGTAATTACTATTCTTTTGAATAATGTGCAATGGAGTGAGTTGGTTTCCGGGTCTAGTAATTTAGTACTGTGTAACGAATTAGTTTGCAGCAGTGTTTACACTGCAAAAGTAATTAGTAACTTTTATTATACATGCGTGCATGTCGCGTCTATAGAGGGGCAAACATTACCGTTATTCAGTTTACATAGTTATTTTTTATCCATAAAAATAAATAGCTAATTAAACATATCTGCATCAATAAGTTGGAAGTAATTGTAATGAAATTCACTATTAGGTAACGTAACTTGAATACACTCGCCCGTGATTGGCAATGTAATCTGATTTATTTTGAGAAAGCAATTTTGTCATATACGTATATACATGCTCATGTATACACTGCGGAAAGGGCGGAATCGTGTGGAAACGCTAAGGAATGGAGATGGGCAAGGATGGGACCTCCACGGAGTACACAGGAATGAACCCAAGTAATTATATGTATTTCCGGAAATAAGCTTGCGCTGCTATGACTTTTTAAGGGGGAAGGAACAATGTTACTGCTTGGGTTAGACACATTATTTATCATATCATGTGCTCTTCAAGAAGGAGCCGCCGTTACATTTCGGTTGTGTGACAATTATAAAGACGAATGTCAAAGGCGTCTGTCACATTCGCGCTTGTCTCATACTCCAAGGCCATTTTCTAGGGCTATGTATTTTCACAGAGTCCAACGTTCCCTGAAAGGCGATGGCATGCAGCAGGACACATTCCTGCAAGTCGACACAATACACGCATCGGTTGTTTCCACCTATGGGCGTTATCACGAAGTGGGGAAAAAGAGGTGTGTGTGGGGGGGGGGGGGGGGGGGGGAGTAAACGCAGGGGTTGCACCTGGAAGTTGTCTTCCCATTGAAGGGATTAGATGACACCCAATGAGTGGTGACACCAAGACCAAGCTTGTCTTGGTCTTGGTGTCACGAATCACGACCGCTTTTTGGGTGCCTCCGAGCCTCCCCTGCGCGATTCCCTCGTCTTTACCTCGTTTTTCAGCAAGTAGGGGTAAAGTTGGAGTCGGGGACCGGAACGATGATATGTGTTGCGCTGTCACGCAGCTCGACTCGGCTTTCCCGTGTGTCGTCCCAAAAGGATAGCTTAGGCAGATTTAGGATAGGATCGGTGGGTATAAGTGGACAGCCCTAACCACACACTTTTGTGCCTGCTCGGCGCAGCTTCGAATGTTTGCTGGGGAGAGCCCTGGCCTCCTCTTGTGGAATAGCACATCCTCACCGCCATCACCACATATTAACTTTGTCCGTGGCCTTTGCTAGAGTATACTGACGTCGACACTTGAGGCGACCGACTGCGAGGTGGCGAAGTGACCGATGCAACAAAACTCATCGACCGTCCTTAGTGAGTGTCACATGAGTAAACTGTGGATTAACTAAAGAGAGTTAGGCGGAACTCAAGAATGGATGTGTACCTGTAAGCTTGTTTTTTTTTCTTTGTTATTGTGCCCTACTGCTAACATATCGATGGGCAACCGCAAATTCGTGTCGCCCGCGTAAGGTAGTGAGAAGAACCAAGTTTCTTCACATGCTCTTCACATGCTCTTTGTTGTCCCAGTGTTTGCGGTGGACATACGCCCCCAGGGGGCGATGCCAGCATTGTCTCCTCTGCGCCTCCCCACCCGCGGAGCCTGTCCGTCACTGCCGGGGAGGAGCAGTCAACAGCACGTGTCCGGGTCCTCTGCCATTGCTCCGGGACGCCGGCATGGAGCCAGCGAAGAGGGAGGTTGTTTTTACCGAAGAATAATCGCGAATACGGGCGTTCCGCGCCACGTTCAGCGAGAGATCTTTGAGCGGTTCCTTGAAACAAACAGTACGAGTCGGAACGCAGGATGAAAAAAAGAAAAAAGAAAACTGCTTTTGTTTTATTTATTTCTTTCCGCCCTGTGTTTTGTCTCGTGTGATCTCTCTCTAGAAGTCATGAATCAGCCCGGGCCATTCGATTCTTATTCTGAACATTGAGCGGTGTCTGAAAGCAGTTCACGGCTCAGGCCGAAGAGGCGCTTCGATGCGTGCTTTAATTACTCCAGCATGTGCGTAGAATCTCCAGTTTGATCTCTTTTCGAAGTCGCGTGTTCTAAGCGCGGACAGCGTCGATTAACTCGTGGGAGGCTACTCGGGTCATGAAAACGACAAGAAACAGCTACACGCGAGGCAGCGTTGAGCTGAGAGGAAAACGAAGATTTCTGCTGGTCACCGCCTCTGCTGGTCGGACATTTATTTATTTATTTATTTGAAAATACTGCAGGCCAATATTTTGGCCCACGTGGAAGGGGCAATACAAGACATTTAATTGGGTTCACAGTTTAAAGAAAAATAAAATAACAAGGCAGCTCATGCGGTTGCAATTTGTAAACAAAAACAACAAATTAGCACAAATTTACTCTAGAAAATGCTCTCTAGAGCTTCCCAGGTAGCACGCTGCATTAGAATAATGGTATAAAATTGTTATCCAAGTTGCCTGAAAGGTGCCTAACATTGTGTGACATACAAATAACATAGTGAAACATTCAAAAGAAACATTTTACTAATGTTGACTTTTGAATGTTATGTTGATGCTATATAATGTTTTATATTGCGTTATAAACATTATTTTAATGTTACAAACAAATTTGCATGTGCGCTTGCGCAAGGATGTCGATGCATGGTTATAACAAATAAGTGGTTGTGTCAATAATAAATCAGTTTCAAGTCCGGCGACCGTGCGTGTGGTTCTTCCCCTGCGTATCTTTTTTTTTTTTTTTCGTTGGTTTCTTTTCCTAGTAGGGCCAACTGGCCCAGGAATTCACCCTTTTGGTATTGCATTTGTGCGCAATTCCTCCTGTTTATCTTCAAATTTAATGGTTCGATGATAGAATGTCCCACCACAGTAATGTTTACTTCGGGGCCTCCTTCTGTACCTGATCGAGAGGAGGTGCCATGGCCTGAGCCGTTCATTTAGACATTGGCCAGTTTGCGCGATGCAAACTTTAGTAAAACTTTATTTCAAAACCAGTAAACTCAAGCTTAAACGCTGCAAACTGCTCACTTTGATACTGCCGGCAAATCTAGCCTCACGAAACTGTTTTGCTCAGCCGACCAGAACCGTATTGTCGTCAGTGTATGCAAGTAAGATAAGACAAACGCCACCCGACGGCATCAACTATCCACCGAGGAGGGAGTATGGGATGCTGCACTGCGCGCGTGTTTACACTGCTACAAGCCGGTATCTTCTGAACGCAGGGACAGAGTACAGTTGTAGCTAGCCATGACATCACGAAGCACAGCCTGTGCAGAGCAAGAGTTCAACATGACGGCAACGCTCTGGCACCGTATATCGGAATAGTATTAGCATTTCCTCGCAAGCACTGTACCCTGCTAAGTGCGTGGCTGGCGCAGCGGCGTCTGACGGCAAGTGTGAAACGGAGAGTCGCGCTGGGCTTCGACTCCCAGCGGCGCCACGCGTGACCCAGGCATTAATCAACGCAGCAATTCCTCGACCGGGCGAGCGTCGGCGGCGTCGGCGCGCGCGCGCGTAAAAAGGACGTGCAACAGCGGTCGCAGCGGCAGGTTGCCAGACGGGGACGCCCCGCCACAGCCGCCGCCGGCGCGGGGTCGTTGGCCCCAATGGTAATCGCGGCCGGTCTGCTTACCCCATTTTGGAGGCCGGCTCAACGAGAGTTGCGCGCGCGCGCGCGAGCGTGCGTATTTTGTGCGGCTTTCACCCTCTCCTCCTCCTTTTCCACGACAAAAGTGGAGGAGGGCAGCAGCGCCTCTGACAGGCCTTCTTCTTCTCTCCGTCCGTCATCATCGTGTGCGTGGCGGCGGCAGAAGGGGGCGAGATTACCCCAGCAAGAAAGAAACTCCAAAGAGAAGCGGAGGGGGCGTTGCCGTGAAAGCAAAAAGTGGCCGCCGTGAGAGGATGCAAGAAAAACACACGCGCAGCAGAAGGACAGAAAGAAAGCAGGTCGAAAAGGAAGGTAGTAGCGGCGGCGGCGGCGCTGCTTTTGCAGCAGCCGTGTGTGACACTGACCCAGATTCGAAACTGCGGCTCTCTCGGCCGGGAGGAGCGGGGAGGTGGAGTGGTCGCTCTGTCGCCATGCTTCGCCCGGTGTCGTCGTCTGCACTGGAACGTCGCATGCGCGCTCCAACGCAGGAACCGAAAAAAGAAAAAAGTATTATAAGTGGAAACGCGAAATAACCGACTCGGGGAACGGCGCCGTAGTGGGCCCAGTTGGCTTTTTTTTTCTTTTTTCCCCCTGTTTCCTGCTCTGTTTCAGTCGCCCGTTGTCGGCCCACTCCGCCCGAAATCTGGTTCTGTTCGGCAGCCCGTCTCCTTTTCTGCTTCGCGTGGCTTCGCGTTTGTCGCCGTCCTTGCACCCTTTTTTTCGGCTCTATCTAGAGCAGAAGTGTTGCGCTCACCTAATAATAACGTATACGGTCCTTTCGCATGCCTCGCACGCTACGAGGGACGCGCTAGTTCAGGGGCTGTCACTTGAACCGAGTGGTAAAACCCGCTTATTAGTGTTATGCCCCTTCCTCAGTTCGTAAATTTTCCAAACTGCAATTCAAGCGAAATAACGAGTTTCTTTTTTAACAACGGGAATCGTGCTTCAACGAAGCTGATGGGAGGTGCACGATCTCGTCTCTTGTTAAATAGGGCCGAATTAGTGTTCAGGCCGGATCAACGGGTCGCTGTTGGAGAGTGCGTACGGTGTGTGCCGTCTCTTCTGAACCGTGCATTTATTGGATATTTTGGGGCGCTGGACTGAGGCCCCTGTTCATGGCTTTAATGGCGTCGGCGGTATAACCGGTGGGCACCTAAAAGGTTGTCCTCTGGGAAACCCGATCACATCTAGTACTGGCCAACCTGGACTCCAGTTATCTGTTCGACCTCCCGAAACATATGCCATGGCCATTCGGAACACAGACGTCGTGGACAGTCTGGCGAATGGCAGCATTGGGATTCTGAGGAACCTTTTAACAGCATACCCTAGCTATTTCAAGCATTATGAATGGTGCCGATTTGGCACCTGGAGAATGGGGTTGGAACTGATAATAAATAAGATATAGACCTGTAAGGTGGAAAGCGGAGGAGGAAGGTGCAGGTTGTGGCAGTGGTCCAATTGTGAGCGAAAATTGAAAAGCATATGAGTTTGGTATGCTCGAGAATTGGCAGCTCATAAATAGCAAGCATGGAGTTGGTATAGATTGTTACCCGTGTATCCAGCTGCCACCTCGGCAGCTGTCAGATGGGAAGGGGACATGGCAATCGAACCCGAAACGTTATGATCCCGAGTGAGACACGCAGTCCCCTAACTGGATGCCACTCGTGGACATTCGGACTTTACATCTACGTCGGGTACATGATATTTCATGTAATGCGGCAGCTTACCATGCTATGTATGTTTGAGGTGACGTGTGGTGTAATTGGGTCATAGATTAAGACAGTATAGTAGCTGAGTGTGGAGAAAAGTTCATGATCGGGAACGTAAATTGGCAAGTGGACTGCGGGAGCCATTAACGCAGTAGCCTCATGTATTTAAAGAGGAGCTGAAGGAATGTGCAAACTGTACGCTGTGAAATATATGGTTGCGCAGAATACAAACGCGCCTTTCGAAGCCAAGTCATCTAAACACGGCGGCGGCCTACCTGGTGGCATTAATTAAAGTGTCTTGTTTATGTCAATCCATTGCGAATTGGAAAGAATTGAAGTGCCAGTTGAAGAATGGTTATCGGGGGAACAATGTAGAATGGGCTCAAGCTACATATATAAAGAAATATGTATCTACAATTCTTTACCGCAGCATATCGCAGAATTAAAGTGTCCGGACTGCTGCGTTCGTATTTTTCATTACCGAGTATCGTAATCCTCGACCAGTTTTTTGGCCATAAGTGGTCTTATATATGAAATTTTTCTCTCAGTGTAATGTGTGTGTGTGTGTAGGGGGGAGGGGGAGGGGATGTCTGCCTAGTCAATAAGTTATTTCACTGTGAGTTATCTGCTAAGTAGTAATTAATGCTAAATGTTTTATAATTAACAGCCTTTATATAAATAACTGGTTTATTTGTTTCCGTAACTAAGGCGAAGTGCGCATAAATGCGGGTCAGGTGAGATTTAAGCCCAACTTAACAGTTTAGTCAGCGACTTGATCTGTCGTACGGCTCCGCAATCGTGCAGCTGATATTGCTCAAGACGCCTGTCACGTGACATTTTTCGGCGCGAGCGGAGGAATATAGGTGGCGCGCCCGTTACGTATTCATTTTCCTTGCCCGCAGAGGCAAAATATCCGAAGTCATGCACGGCTGTGACAAGGATCGGGCTTTTGGAAATCTGGCTATTGATACTGCTAATACTAATGGCGAATTACGAACCCGTAATTACTAGGTGCCTTTGCTGTTATAGTCCAGAAGTTAACATTTGGATTCTAGTAAACTAGCCTGTGCTATCACCACGCCTCTGATCTCCGCCACCAGTGAAATTACTGTTCCCGAGAAATCATCAAAAACGCATCGTCAAGATATCTGTCATTGTTCCCTGCGAAATAACCTTTATTAATATGGAGGTACACATTGTTTTTGATAGGTCAATACCGCGAAACATCGCAATCTTGCAGAGCCACGTCTTCTTGCCGCGTTGCAAGCCCATGTCACAGTTATTAATTCTATGTAGCATTACCGACACGCCTTGTCGAAGCGCTAGGCGTGAATTATAATGCTGTGGACATCCAAGGGGCAATCGTACTTGCTTCTCGATGGCGAACAACCGTCGATCGGTTCACCGGTGGCGTCTGTTGTGCATTGCGACCGTAATCTTAATTTTGGTCGTTCCCCTTTCAGTGGGATACCAAACGTTGCGGGATCAGACTTGCAGGAAGTATTTCGCATAGCTGTCGATATACTAGCTGCCCATCGTAGTAACATACAAAATAGCAAACTTTCAAGACGCATATTTGCTGCACATCTACTACCAATCCTATGTAGTTAATGAGGAGGAGGAAAAACATTTATTTAAACCCAGTAACTAGGCAGTGGTGATTAGGTGGTCGTGAATGACCAAAAGAAACCGTCTCGACGAGAGAAAAGTAACAATGGCTGTAATTTTACGCATGTTGAGATGTAATGCATCCTGGAGTTGAACTAATTTTTGCACTATGCATTATTGCTGGCTGCATGCAATATTTGCTCACATACGAATTGGATTTCAAAGCGTCTACGCAGTAGAGAAACTACGCTGGTAGATGCGTCGTACCGGAGGATCAAAATCGCTTCTTGTCATCAGCAGACTTCCAACCATGTCGCGAGATTATCGGCAGCAGTCTGAACAAAGGCCGGCGGATTGTTCAGCTTGGTTGTGTGTGTACGTGATTCGAAGGGGCATTGTTGGGAAGCGAGATTAGCCAGGAACGTTGCCCTGGTCGTGTGAGACGAGGATTTTGCTGCCACTAGGAACGCGCACGATGGCACGGCACGTTCAAGGGAAGGCTGCGTCATCTTCGTAGCCTCTAGCTATCCAGCCGGGCAAGAATTTTCGTTAGATGGGCACGAGGATCAGCGGGAGAGGAGGAGTGCCCCGCACAGTGGGGGAGCGCGCTCAGATTGCATCAGGTGCAACCTCTTTCTCCTCTTGTGGTTTCACCGCCCCTCTTCCACCCGAACGGACAGCTTTGTCGAAGGAGTGGGGAGGAGGAGAGGGTTTGGGTGGTGGGAGTAGCGCTTCTTTGTGTACACCGAGATACAAGAACAAAACCGGGCGGTAAATATGGTCGCTCGCACCGAGATAATACCGCAGTCACGCGGGCACCTTCTTTCTTGAACGGGTGTCGTCCTGATCGAAGCTTCCTTCCCGGCAGGCATTGCATGTTCGATAGGCAAAGCTGCTACGCCTGACCGTCGCCAGTCGTGCTACATGCCTGGCGACGCTGCATGTATTCAATACTCGCGGCTCTGCAGGTTGGAGCAAGCAAATGAGTTCGCAAACGCGTACAGGTAGAGGAAAATCACACTTGGTCCATATATTGAGTGTAATTTTCAAAGTTTTTCCCAACGAAGCCAGTTTGTCCACTTTGTTAGTTTGCATTTGAACGTTTCGCGAACAGGGTAGCAACGGCAGCTTCTAAAGATGGTGATCGCAAACCTCGATTGCGCTTCGGGAACCGGCTCGGTGTCGAATAGGACGGGGTTCCACCGCAATTGAAATTCGCCATGTAGCAAGCCGTCCCGAGAGTGTGTTCGATCCTAATCTGCTCTATCAGGATTGAAAGTGCCGGTGTTCCATCGATGTTTCGGGCGTCATAACAAATAGCGCATGGAAGCATTTTGGGCCGTAAGGATTGCTCGAGAAAGCACCGTGCTCCAGTTTTTCAGCGCAGAAAATCTGAGAAATATAGGTTCAAAGGGGGAGCTCCGGCGCCTACGCAGGATATTTGCTTTGCCTTGCGGCCGCTTCAGTTCGCGCTTTCAGATTATTAAAACATTAGTCGTGATGATGATGATGACCATCATTTTTTAGCCCGACTGCACCAACTGCCTGTCCCACATCTCTCCAATTAGTTCTTGCTCTAGAGTAGACTGAACAGCATGAGGCGCTTATATGATGATGATGATGATGATGATGATGATGATCATCGTTTTTTAGCCCGACTGCACCAACTGCCTGTCCCACATCTCTCCAATTAGTTCTTGCTCTAGAGTGCCCTGTTTTTAAGACTGAGCAGCATGAGGCGCAATAAAAGCGACGGTGAAAATCCTGTCGTTATGCATTGAACTTGTAGTAAATTATGCGGACTCCAGGAGGAGCGTACAGTCGCACTTCTGAGAGGCGGAGTTATGTGATACCTGACAAGAGTACTCTACAACATCCTTTTCTCTCCCGCGACTCCTTACAGCCGGCTTTCAATGAACTGTGCATGGGTTACGAGAACTTCACCCGTGAAGTGGACCGGAAGGCTTTCCAGGCTACGAGAGAATACGCGATATGAGCGACAGTGCGCTGCTGCAGCGGCCACTAGCTGATCACGCGAAGCCATGCGGTTATCCTTTACGAAGGGGTTAGGTTCAAGGATAGGTTAGGTTTTGAACAGTTGCGCCATAAATAACGGCGAGCACATAACTGCGTGCGTTTTGTTGATGAATTGTTTGCGTATATGCTTGGTTAGCTCTATAGGTTAGCTTTTACTATAGGTTTTGGATAATATTTAAAATGAAAATAATTTCAGGTGGAGACCTCTTGTCTGGGCTTTGCATCGTCCAGCGGCCTCGTCAAACGTACGAGCCTTTAGAGAGGCAGTAGCCCTGTTTACATGAACCCTAAAGGGAAGGGACGAGTTTGGGAGTTGAGTGAACTCGACCCTAGCAGGTTTAGCTGAATCCGCCCCACGAGCGAGAATTACGACAGCGCTTCTGGTGGAGGCGAAGAGCAGCCAGCACCTCACAAGTTCTGGTTATCCCCCCGTGAATCTTTAGTGTTTTCCGTGCTGTTCTCCTCTCTCGCTGTGCCCCAATTCACCTCGACCGTTTTTACATGCTTCCTACAGAGGGGGTCGAGTCCAGTCAATCCAACTCCTGCGCCAGAGTTGACTCGACTCGACCCCACGACTTCTCGATCCGACCAGACAGCGTTTACATGAACCCTGTAACCTGTTTTCGACCCCGTAACTCAACTCAACGCCTCTAGCGTATGCATTAGCCACTTTTACACCTTGGCGGTTGTAAAAAGTCGCGATGCCGAAAAACGGCGCGAATCATTCGGACACAGGGCACCCCTGTCAGCAGCAGCAGTTCCCGACGCGTGCGATACGCTTTTCCCACCAGCTAGCGCGAAGGGGGAGGAGAAAAAAAAAATAACCAAAGAGAGAAGGAAATATGTGTAGCGCGGCGAGAAATTCCACGGAACGTTTATGCGTGACCAAGAGCGACCGCGAAAGGGACGACCGCCATATGGCCACAACAAGCGGCGCCCACCGACCATGTGGGGCCCCCAGAAAGCAAAAGAAAGCGGGCAAGGGGCTGAGCGCTTCCACATTCTAAATGCGCGACAGAATGGCGAAGGAAAAAAAAAGAACGGTGCTGGCCGAGCGTCCCACAGGACGGGGAGGGTGGGGAGAAGTTAGCGGCCGCTCCTTCTTGCTGCCCCGCTCGGAGTTGATGCTTCTCTCACTTTATGTGCGGGTGTTTTCTGTCCCTTTTCAAGGCCGAGTTGTCGCTGCGATGGCAAGCGAGCGAAGGTGCCCGTGGGTAGGTGCACGCTGCCGTGGCTCTAGAAGAGGGGTGACAGCAGTGCCGTTTGTGTCCCTTTACAACAGGGCCCCTCTCTCTGTACTCGTTGTTGTCTGGCGTGCGGAAGACAGTGGCGGCGCTTTTGTTGGGAGCGCCGAAGGTCTGCCTGACCTGCCATGGTCACTTGACCGCTTTGTAGGCCGTGCAGGGTTGGGGAACAAACAAACGCTGCTCAGTGTCGTCTGGCGGTGGTATCTGAAGGTGGCATTGAGTGTGCAGACAGCAGTCGAATGTAAATAGAAAAAGAACAGAATCAAAATACGAATAGATTGACAAGTGACGGTAAAATGTTATCATTCTCCGCTTCCATCATATTATGGCCCCTAATGTTAGTTTGCCTTTTCCCTAAACGCGCAACGGGAGAGGAGGGAGTTATCACATAGTGACAAATTTGTAGATTAGAACGTTGTTTGTTTTTCTTTTTTTTTTCTTGTAATGCTCACTCAGCGAAATAATTCCTTTTCCCTGCATGTTGATGTTCAAAGGAAGAGTTTTTCGATGCGTTGAACTCCGAGCTTATGTTAGTGCTCACTGGATTGAAGCACGGCCAGAAACTTAGCCCCTCGTAAATTTTCGAGCGGTCCCACTTATTTCCATAGTCCATAGGTCGAAGGAATAATTTAACCCTGCTGCTAGGTGAGGCGTGAGCACAAAACTGTTAAATAGTTCAGCTGGACGTTTCGCATACAAATCAAAGCCAATGTACAACTGGTCGCGCAACTTGGAAGAAAACGCGTGCAGCTGCCTACTGCCAGCGGCATCAACTCGATGATGAGGGCTCCTGCGAACTGTGAGGCAAATTACTAGCGCACAGAAAATGAGATCTGCCAGAACTCCAAAGAACTAGAAAGTAAACATAATATTCTCACTCAGGAATGAATGCAGTTTTTGTTTCTTGCGTAAGAAAAAACGTGTCACATTTTTAATAATATTTTAACTTGTTTCTAACGGCCTCTCACGGCCACTTATTATCGGCTGCGTAGTTGCCCAAAGCTCAGACATGGCGGCTTTTTTCATCCGCGGGATGGGTGCGTCATCGGCCCCGGTTTAACGTTCATCGTTGCGCGCTGCGTACAGAGTGGGTTATCTGTAACAAACAGTCAGTATTTTATTATGCTGGTTGTGGTAGAGCTTTACAGCAAGGCGAAGACTGTGTGTGCTCGATGAGAAACTGATTGCCGCTGCATGTGCGCATTTCCGGACGATGGGACAATGCTGCGTCACAGCTCGGCGGTTCGGCTCGGCCTCCCAGGCATGTCGCAAAAATGGTGGCTTAATTGTTTTACGGATACACGTCTGCATGAGCGGCGTATCGCTGCATGTTTTAATTGAACGGTGAAGGTGAGATTTTATTGCCCCCAAGATGCGTGTCGCATTGCTCAAAGCCTTCCGTTCCGCTCCCTTTGCTGCGTGTTTTGCTTACTGCGTCGTATTACCGCACCAACGTTCGCTGAACGTGCTTTAGCTGTTATTACAGTGATGTTCCTCCTATTGTCAATGGGATCTTTCTCATGAACATGTTAAATGCTTAAGTTGTAAATTTGTAACCTCACATTGACTCCTCTCAGTGGCAAATGAAGCGCGAGTAAAATAATGGAATCATGAACAGGGCGAGATTTATTGGAGAAAAGCTATATTGTAGATATTTTGACTTCTCAGCCGCATTAACTTCTAAATACTAGTAATCCCAATCTAAATTGCTTACCTAAGCTCTTACAGGTTGGCGTTCTAGCGCTAGCGTTAGTTATTCCGTTCGTTTGTTTTTGTTGTTCTTTGACACTGATATGTACTTTGTTTGTTAGCAAGATTTTTTACCCTTTTATAATCTCACCGCGTCTCGTTAGGAGACCTACGCTGAGGTCATTTTGTTATCACGAGGATTTCATGAAGACCGTGACGAATGAGCGGTGGTCGCTTTCTATACACTTAAAGATTTCATTGTCGTGAAGCGTCCATGTAAGTAATCGTGAATTAATAAAGCCTGGCTTTGTATGCAGCACAGCTTCACTCATTTATGCCCTTAGTGAAATGCCTCAAGCCATGTGAATCTATCCATGTGCTTGCCGAATTCACTTGAGTGCCCTTGTTCACAAACGTGCCCGAAGAAATAAGCCCCAGAATGCGTTTACATGACGCGCGACGAAGACTAGGCTAACGACGACGGAGGCAGAACGATGCTATGATAAGGTGGTTAAAGATGCCGTAACATTTCAGTTAACGTAAAACTTGACTGTAGAAATCCATGTCAAGTCAAGTTGGCTGAACAGTTACGGTGTCCATTTTTCTGCCTTATCTGAGCATCGTTCTGCCTCCGTCGTTGTTGGCCTTGTTTTTCGTTCATAAGTAAAAAGACGATCAAATTCCCCACCAAAAGCACGTCCCTGTGACGTCACAAGCAACGTCACGTGTTTGTTGTGCCTCACAGTTCGCAGGGGGCGCTGGGAAATTAAAGCCTCGCTCAGAGTCGACACGCAGGCTTCTATGGGAGTTGCGCTACCATTTGTTCTTCTACCATGTACAAATCTTCTCAGAGTCTCGAACAGGGCAGAGTAGTGCCAGCTTTTACAAAGGGCGGTCGTCTTCCCGTATGGGGGTTAGTCACGCTATCGTCGCCATGCCTTGTCTGCGCCCGCTGAGTAAACGTGGCCGCAACGCTACGTCCACTCTCGACACAAGGTGGCGCAACCACGCATAAATAACGGAAAGCGAATACACATCAGGCATTTTTTCGAAGTGGAGGTGCAAGCGTTTACGCCCAAGACACGTCCATACACATATATTCGACTTGAATTCGTTGTCAGCTCGCATTAGTTGGGAACAGCGAAATCCTTAAAGTTCAGGGCAGTGTCATCCTAACTGGAGAGCGATGGATGATGCATGCGTTTTATCTACATAGAGGCAGTGAAGCCGGGTGTAGATAAGCATGTTTACACGGTTGCACAGACTAGGAGTGCGGTAGGGATCACGAAACAGAAGTGGGAAGTCACCGGAAGCAAGAAGGAGAGTGTAGGAGCTACCCTTCGTCGATTCTTTGCGTCGGTAGTAGGTGCAGGCCCTTCGCCCTCTTTATCTATCGGCATGCTTTTTGTTGTTGTTGTTATTGTTGTCCTACCCGAACACATTATCAGTCGAGGAAATGTGCCGCAGACAGACTGATCTCCCTAGCAGCTTCTTTTGCTTTGGCATTTTTGACTCACGACTGGCCTTGTTCATTACAGATTAACGAGCAAATGTATGGATTCGGTCGGCCCGTGTCCTTCACTCGTAACCCCTGAGCTCTTTTTTACTATGCTGGCCTTCCACCAAGGCCGTTAACTTGATTCCGTGGATGCTGCCTTGAGCGTTGATTGCTGTGGTGCCGTCATCGCCAGCACTCGAGTGCCAGAAATGGACATCGCCTCATCCACCGAGGAAGAGTCCCCTCAACTTTCCTGGTGCCCTTGCGGTACCGTGCTCTTCGCCACCTGAGCCAAGAATCCCGTTACTTACTGTTGCAGGCAGTTATGGCATGGTCCTTGAGTTCCAACAGCGCGTCTTAGCTGGAGCGAAGGAGGTGAAGAATGTGGTGAATATGTGTCGTTGCCATTCGACGTCACGCTGTGAACGAAGCGACTATACTTTTTATTACAGTGGTTGGATAATTGTTATTAATTCGCGTTGCGTCCTTTTTTGATTCGTCACCTCGTTGCTGACAGATGTCGCAATGTTCTAGTACTGCTTGAAGGCGATATTTTCCCGTACCGGAAATGAGCTTGGCACCAGCATCAGCGTTCCTGTCCGTCCAAGAGTGTCGACACTAATGAAAAAAGAAAAAAAAAAAAGAAATCTCACGCCTTTATGGAAGCGTCGGTCGATGCCGTGGAGAACTTGAAGAGTAGTCTTATATCATTGTGAACTAATACCTATTGGCGACTCTGTGAGTCCAGGCTATTTCGAGGTCATCGTGCCAAACCAGCCCGTATACGGTATACATTGTGTGCAGCACCAGGTTCCGCAATAATTTCAAACCAGTCCGAAGATAACAGCACTTGGGTGATTGTTTACAGTCTCTACTATATGCATGGTAGACGACGTCATGCTTGTTTCTGGATTCTCTTTTATGTGTCACTATTGCGCAATTATTTATATAATTATTCGTATCTCCCCTTTGAAGACATTGATTGAGTGTTAATAAACTCATTATTATTATCTGTCCTTAGCATTACCGTCACCATCACTAAATCATCAGCACTATTTGTCGTGACGCTGGGGCTACGTCGACCCGGCCTTCACTTGGTAGCGTGCAGAGACTCGGGGTTGAAGTAGGATTGAATCTTCGAAGTTGGTGAAATATGTACAAGCAGGTTTACTGGCACTTTGAGAAAACGTATTTACAAGAATATTTACATGAAAAAGAAGGGTACATCAGCAAAATGGCAAGCGTTAAGAGTTCATAGCGAGAAGCGACTGGATGAGCCGTTTACCCAGGGCCCAGAGCGACATTTCGTGCTCTGCAGCGTCCTTAAAACCCCCCTATGTCCAGCCCCTCTCTGAAGATGTTGACCAACCAAATCCAGGGCACGCCCCTCAGGTATCGGCATCCAATCGAACACATCACTGCACTGATGGTCTGAAGCACTGACTGGTCCGGCATTCATTCGTTGGGCGTGATCACTTGTTGGCGGGAAAAACTTGGGAACGGCGAGGAGAGGAGGTACATTTCTATTCTTCAACAAAGAAACCACAGGCTGGTTCTGAAAAGGGGTTTTACTTCTCAGAAACCCGAGTGCACGTGGCGCCGCATAGGGCTCCCAACATTGTCCCTTTTCGACAATTGCAAATCTTTCCTGCATTCCCGGGAAATCACTTAATGGCCGTATGAGTCATGCTCCTTTCTTGTCCTGCACGTCAGCGAACATGTCACTCTGTCGTCTCCTTTGGATAGGAGGCATTCATCACTGGAGGATAGCACTTCTCGACTGGAAGGGTGAACAAAAGAAAGAAAGCACTTCCTGCTATTTCCCGCAGGGGGACGTTTCTTTGTGTTTTTCCAGACGTTCTCTTGACAGGGTCAATTTGGCATTTGCAGGTTGTCCACAAAGCAAAACAGGCTTACAAAAACAGAATTCCTGGAAACAGGCTCACTTAGAGCCATTGGACCATCACCACATATTCACAAAACTTATCCATGCCCACAGGCGAACAATAGAGCGCGCAAATGCGGATGCTTGGTCGTAACAGCCTCCTCCCCCGCCAGAAGAGTCTCGGAGGGCAGCAGTCCCAGCTGCTGCATGAAGAGACGACTTAATGGCCTGCACGTGAACGCTTGAAGCTCGCTGTTGCTTGTCGCGTTGTCTTGATTGTTGTAGGCCAAATTGCTCGAGCTGTCTGAAACTCAACCACATGTCGAAGCAAGCACTCGGCTCCCGTCTGAAGAGACCAGGTCAAAAGAAAACTGCCATTGTTGTTCGAGAAAAGCCCACTCTCAAGACGTTCAGGACCCACGTATTCCTAGAAAACCAAACGTGCTGCTTTACATAGCCACACATATACAAGCGCACGAAAAAAAAAAAAAAACCTGATTATCAATTTCGATACATGGTGAGGAACATCTCGGACCGCTTAGAAAGAGCGGCTAAGCGCGTCCGCATTCCCATTTAACTTCCCCTTTTTGTATCTTATTTCAAAATTGTACTGCTGTAAAATCAAGCTCCACCTAAGAAGGCGACTGTTTTTCGATGTCGCAGTTTGCAGCCAAGCCAGGGGACAATGGTCCGTCTCTACGGTGAATTTGGCCCCTCCAAGATAGCACTGCAATTTTTGAATGGCCCATACAATGCAAGCGCACTCTTTCTCTGACGCGCAATAAGCCCTCTCTCTAGAACTCAGTTTTCTGCTCAAGTAGAGCACGGGGTGCTCATTACCGTCGTCATCTCTCTGGCAGAGAACAGCACCTAACCCTCGATCACTGGCATCACACTGGACCGTGAATTCTCGGCCATAGTCTGGAGCTCGCAATACCGGACGGCTAATCAGCACAGCCTTCAGGTTTACGAAGGAGGCTTCCTTTTGTTCGTCCCAGACTACATTTGTCGGTTCTGTCCTGCGGAGAGCGTCGGTCAGAGGGCTAGCCAAAGCTGAATAGTTAGGGATGTAGTGATTGAAGTATCCCGTCAGACCCAAGAATGCCCGAATTTCCGTCTTCGTGCTCGGCCGCGGGTAGTCTGCTACCGCAGAAATCTTAATCTCGCTGGGTTTCCTGAAACCTTGACCTACATTGTGACCCAAGTAGTCCACGGTCGCCCTTGCCAGGCAACATTTCTCGGCCTTTACGGTTAGTCCAGCTTGACGCAAAAGGCTCAGTACAGCTCTTAGATGTACCATATGGTCCGCCCATGAGTCGGAAAAAACCGCAATGTCGTCTAAATAAGGCACCGCGAATGTTTCACACCCCTTTAAAACCCTATCCATGAGTCGGGAAAAACAAAATGGAGCATTTTTGAGCCCGAAACTCATCATTGTTGGCTGGTAGCTGCCCGTCGGAGTGACGAAAGCCGCGTATCTGCTGGCGCGTTCAGTGAGCGGTACTTGCCAGTATCCTCGAGTAAGGTCCAGCGTAGTCACATATGCCGCTCTACTGACCTGTTCTACTCTCTCCTCAATATTCGGAATAGGATACACTTGATCCCTGGTGAGAGAATTTAGCTTTCGGTAGTCTACCACAGGCCTAGGGTCTTTACCTGGAGCTTCTACTAAGATCATAGGCGAAGCATAATCGCTTTCCGAGGGTTTTATTACTCCCAATTCCAGCATGCGAGTTACTTCCCTATCCAGAATTTCTCTTTGCCTTGGAGAGAATCGGTAGCACCTTGATCGCACTGGCACGTCTGAAGTCAGCTCAATATCGTGCTCAGTCAAATCAGTCCTGCCTGGCCTGTCCACGAAACAGGCCTCAAACTCTGTTATTATTTCGCCCAGATCGGACAGCTGGGATTTCTTTAGTTCTCCTCTCTGCTCCGTCTTTTTGAGAAGCTCCTGAGCGTTGCTTCCTTTTCCGCTGAGGCAAATCAAGTTGTCCCCCATCTCCTCGGGAAGGTTTAACGTTAGATTTACCTCGGCTTGCTCTATAGCTAAGTCCTCTCGGGTTCCACTTAAAAGTCTCGGGAGATTATTAGACACTGGCGGCAAGAGGTTATTCTCAAGAACGTCCTCATTCCGCGTCTCATCAAGCTCACTTTCAAGTTGACTTATCTGAGATGCCTCGCTCTCAAAGTTTTCTGACCCGCTATCTTCCGCATCGACCACTGTCTTAACTGCCGTTTCCTCCGCTGTGGAATTTTCTGGTATGAGCAGTGTAGCTAGTTCTCGCGCCTTTGAACGTGTTAAGGCCTGCACATCTCTGTCTCCGAAAATCAGAAGGCAAGCTTTGACCTTCTCGTAGTTGTCCGCGTCCTCCTTGTTTAGCCGCGCGACAACCTCCGCTGCCTCGCAGGGCAGAACCGTCAATAATCTCTGAGACCACGTGTCTCGCTGGAAGGACAGTTCTTCGCAAGTTCGCTCAAAGTTACCCAGATACAGACCGATATCCCCTGATATCACATATGGCTGCATGTACTTTGACATCTTGAAATCTGCCTCCTTGTTGAGAAGAGGTACCGCTAGCTGGGGACAATTGCCCGACCTCTTGCTCAACTCTACTTCTAATTTCCGGAGCTCAATTTCTAGCTCCCGCTTTTTTGCTTCTCTCTCAAGCTTCTCACGTTCGTGCTCCCTTTCCTCTTTTTCCCTCTGACGTTCGCGCTCCCTTTCCTCTTTTTCCCTCTCATTCTGCTGTCTGAGCTGTTCCTTTTTTTGACCGATGAGGTTCCATGCTTCACTGAGCTCCTCATCATCGGCTCCCAAATCTGTGATTGCCTTTATAATCAAAGGTTTTCGTGCCAAACCACTTGTATCAATTCCCAATTCCTCACACAATTGCAACAGTTCCGGTTTCTGCAGCTTTTGTAGGTCCATGATCGCTCCGAGTGTCGGCTACTTCCAAAACAACAGTGCAAACTACCAAACCTAAAGGCGTTTCAACACTTTTTACCAGTTCTAAAATCTAACCCTGTTCTAGAACCTGGTCCACATCAGAAGAAAAGCCAAGCACTCACCCACACATGCGATCGATGTTCCGAGCTGCTCTCTTGTTGGCCGATTGTTGCTCCTGCTTGTTGCTTGAGATGCCACCTCCGATCACCAGATGTTGTGGCTTGTAGATTCTGATCCACCTCGAATCACCAGATGTTGTAGCTTGTAGATGCAGATCCCAACGCTGGTCACCAGTGTTGGGGCTTTATCCCACCGCTGCCACCAGTTGTCGTGACGCTGGGGCTACGTCGACCCGGCCTTCACTTGGTAGCGTGCAGAGACTCGGGGTTGAAGTAGGATTGAATCTTCGAAGTTGGTGAAATATGTACAAGCAGGTTTACTGGCACTTTGAGAAAACGTATTTACAAGAATATTTACATGAAAAAGAAGGGTACATCAGCAAAATGGCAAGCGTTAAGAGTTCATAGCGAGAAGCGACTGGATGAGCCGTTTACCCAGGGCCCAGAGCGACATTTCGTGCTCTGCAGCGTCCTTAAAACCCCCCTATGTCCAGCCCCTCTCTGAAGATGTTGACCAACCAAATCCAGGGCACGCCCCTCAGGTATCGGCATCCAATCGAACACATCACTGCACTGATGGTCTGAAGCACTGACTGGTCCGGCATTCATTCGTTGGGCGTGATCACTTGTTGGCGGGAAAAACTTGGGAACGGCGAGGAGAGGAGGTACATTTCTATTCTTCAACAAAGAAACCACAGGCTGGTTCTGAAAAGGGGTTTTACTTCTCAGAAACCCGAGTGCACGTGGCGCCGCATAGGGCTCCCAACATTGTCCCTTTTCGACAATTGCAAATCTTTCCTGCATTCCCGGGAAATCACTTAATGGCCGTATGAGTCATGCTCCTTTCTTGTCCTGCACGTCAGCGAACATGTCACTCTGTCGTCTCCTTTGGATAGGAGGCATTCATCACTGGAGGATAGCACTTCTCGACTGGAAGGGTGAACAAAAGAAAGAAAGCACTTCCTGCTATTTCCCGCAGGGGGACGTTTCTTTGTGTTTTTCCAGACGTTCTCTTGACAGGGTCAATTTGGCATTTGCAGGTTGTCCACAAAGCAAAACAGGCTTACAAAAACAGAATTCCTGGAAACAGGCTCACTTAGAGCCATTGGACCATCACCACATATTCACAAAACTTATCCATGCCCACAGGCGAACAATAGAGCGCGCAAATGCGGATGCTTGGTCGTAACACTATTCGGCCTATCATTTGTAACAGTGAAAAGAAAGTATACTCGGAAAGTATTATTCTGAAGAGCTCGAGCAAATGATAGAACATGCGCCGCACCACGACTTTCAGGAAAGCTGCATGCTTCTCCTGATTAGCATAGATAAATCTCATTTGTTTACAAAACGAATAGTCTACCAGTCAGCGTCTAACCCGTTCGTATTCATGGAAGAGGTAACGAGGGTATTTCCTGCCACCTTCAGGAGGTCTGGGAATCGGGCGGTACATAGCAAGCCATCTGGCGTGGTTCAAATTATTTAGATGTAGGTATTTGTTTCCATTGCATGACTTCCTGATAACGCCATGGTTTTCACTTGCCGCATCCGAGTTCGCTTAAGTCGTGGTAGTCAGGTTCACTATTAACAACCCTAATGATCAGCACAGCGCCTTTTTCGATATGGTTGTACACGTCATTTGTGCACAGTGACCAAAACGACATTATCGAGAACTGCGACTGCCTAGCTAAATTGTTGGCTTGTCCTCAAATGTCTCGCATAAAGCGTTTACGATTTCCACATCCGACGGAGCGTCGGCAGCCTCTGGCACGCCACAGCCGTCGCAACTGCACCCGCAGGAGCCACGGACGTCGGGCAAAAGAAGAAAAAAAGACGACCACGACGGGCGGAGTTTGGCGCCTGCATGATGAGGCCTTCTAGCGACGCTCGGAGGAAAAAAGTGAGCGAGACAGCGTCGTCGCGCAACAAATAAAAGTGCCAAAAACGCGCCGGCATTCAAAGCACGAAGGACGACCCTTTTTTTCCTCGTAGTCAACGCGGACGACCATCGCCTGACTCCATCCTTTGAAGCCGCCACGGGAGGAGAGGACACGTGTGTGTATTCTGAGAGACAAGCCCAAATCGGTGGCGCGTCCTTCCTCTTCCGCTAGCCAGCCGTACAATGAAGCGATTACGACCCCTCGGCTGTACTTCGGCCGGATGCCCGTCCAAGGCCAACCGCTGCCCCCCTGGCGTTGGCGTCATGGGCGCGACGTTCCCTTTGCCGGCCCTGGGCCGCGACTCGCGCCAAAGGAAGGATAGGCTGCAAGGAGTAGCCGACTGGCCAAGTGCTTCCTGCTTCAGCGGACGCGATTAGGGCGCGGACCTTCGCCGCCCACTCGCAACCCTTCCACCTTTTTCCACGAAGGTAGTGGAATGAAAGACACGAGGCGCGTGCTCATTGTTCGAAGAATCGCTGGCCAGCGATGAAGTTTGGGAAGTGGCGACCCAGCGAAACGACGCCCGAGCCGAGGTTGCTGCCGCGTACGAATTTCCATCTCCAACACAGCAGCAGCGAGAAGCACCCCGGAGTGCGCGCTCTGCCTCGTGACACCGAAGAGAGAAAAATGGTCCTGGAAGAAAAGGAGCTTCGGTGGAGGGGTAGAAGAAAAAGGGGGGGAGGGGGGGGGGGTTGCACGTCGTCTTTACGGCCGCCCCGCGGTGTGTTTTTATCTGGCGCGCGGAGGAGGAGGAAGAAGGGGGGACTTTCGCTCTCTTTGTGTTTGCTTCGGAGAAAACACTTTCTGGGAACGGGAAAAAGTGGTCGCCCCACTCCTCTGACGGCCTCACCCGGCGCTGCACTGCTCGGTCCAAAGTGGACTCGGCCGCCAAACCGGTTTAGCGGGTCCCGGAGACAGCTCTGCAGCCTGCTGAGCCGCATTTTGAGAAGAAAGTGTTTCTCCTCCTCCGGGCATCTTTTCCGTCTGTTTCCTTCGCGCGTTCTTTTATTCGTCGTCGCTGTTTCTTTGAGGGTGCTTTCTTCTTGCTTACATCTCTTGCTCTGATTCGGTTTGGGCTCCTGGAGGTGAAAGGATGACCACACCGGCTCGGCAGAAGAAGCACAACACGACTCGGCGCAGGCTATCGCTTAAGACGAGGAATGAATTCAGGTGGCGAAACTGAATGACAAAGAAGAAGAAAGAAAAAAAAAACGAGCATGACTGGAGCGTCAGTTCTAGAGGTAAAGCGAAGCGACAGCCAGCTGAGGCGAAAGTGAAAATAGGAAAACAAGAGCCTGGACATAGCGTGGTCGTTAAGGGGACCGATAAACGATTTAGAGCCGACCAAGCGAACTTGTTTTTCTTGCTGTATTTTACGGTGCCCGTTTCGAGCGAGGAGAAGGGGGATAGCTCGCGCGCGCTGCGATAGCCGCATGCGGACGCGGAGGAACATGAGCGATTATGGGGTCCTCGCAGAGACCGGGCTCGAGCAGCTCGAGCCGATAAAGGCAGTGAGACAACCACGTGTTGCTCGGGCTCCTCTGGCGTCCGGTCTTGGCAACGCCGAAAAATGGCACGGACCTCAAGGAAAGCGGTCTGGCGGCCTTTAGTGGACACCGAGCAGACTTACTGCGGGAAGTTGTGCGCAGAAGGTTTTTCGCATACTCACTGACTAGGACCGATGCTTTGGTTCTGGAAATGTGTTGTTTGCAATGTGAGCGATAAGAGACAATGGGAGTGGGTCCAGTCCTACGACAAGAACGCCATCATGAAAACAAAAAGGTGGCAATCGTGACGCAGTACGCAATCTTTGGAGATAGACGCGTGCAACAAGTCAGTGGCAACGTTAATTTCACTCAGTGAGCTCGTGTCATGTATTATCATCAGCTGTCGGCGTAACCATGAAATCGGAGTGCGATGCCATGAGCGACTTTCAGTCCTGGCTTTATCCTGAGCACTCGCATTCATCCACAACTGGAACGAGCGTATCAGGGACAATAATAGTCAGAGTACGCGGCAACCATTCACGATTGGCCAATGCTATCACAAGTGGCCAACCACGAATGCTCTGAGATGCAATAACTCGCAGAGCCAGCCTTCTTGATGAGCTGGCAACTCTTCTGCTTCTTCTGCGGTCGTGCACAGTTTTAACAGCCGTGGCCAAGCAGCAGGGTTTCTTGGGCCGCCCGGTAGAGGGCGGAACTAACTGTGTTTCGTTCAGTAAGTTCCCATGCCATTTTAGTCTCGCCTAACACCCCTTTTTAAAGGGAAAGAAGGGGAAATATGAGGGGTGTTCTCAGCGGCGCATGCGCTTCAAGAAGCTTTTGGGGAACAGCTCATTTGGTGTCCTATGTAGAAACATCTTTTCGCAGTCGCAATGATACGCTTATTATTATATGAAATCGTCCAGCCTTTGTTTATTCATTAATATAGATATATAGATGCATGCATACCAGTCCGGGCACATGAAAACACAGTGTAGTGGAAAATTCTACCTACCCGAAGCACAAAGTCGTAAGGAATTAAAAAATAAATGGAAACATAAAACACAGACGCGGATCTGTGTTTCCCCACTACGCATCTGTGCTCTGTGTTGGCGGTGGAAGCTCACAATCCCTGCGCAAAGTTCGAGAGTGCCACTATCATTGCGGATGCCGAGTTTCGAGTTGAATTTTCCTCAAACAGGGAGAGAAAGTGCTTTTACCGCAGAGATGACTGCAGCCACTGTTCGTAGGCTCGGTGCCAAATAAAATCAAATAAAATGTTTTGCACCTCTAAGCTTCGTCTCCCCAGGGGGGGGGGGGGGGGGGGTGCTGCGTCATCTTGGAATGGACGCTTTACGTGATCAAGGACGATGAACGTTTTCAGGGCCGATCAAGGGGATGGCCCGGCAAACAGCTTGGAAATACTGCGCCGAGCTCTTTATAAATTCTGCGACAGTACACCTCTTTTAGATGGCCGTTTCGAATGCTTTACAACCGACTGCCGCTTGACTTCACTGCCGGTCTCGTATAGTTGTGTGCGGGGATTTCTGCGGCATCCAGTTGAAAAGTCTTTCGAATCGACAGGGCCCCAGTAAGACATATCCGAGAGAGATAAGAGTGTAAATCTTTATATAGTAAATGAAATGCTTGCCTCCTGGTTGGCTCTTCGAAACGTGAGAGCGTGCATCCCAACGCTGAACTTCCTGACGTCATCGTTTAGGAATTAAAATTTATTGTAGTTATGTCCCGGAGCGCCATGCAAAAGCTCGTGGAATCTGAATCTCATTCCAAGCTGCTTTCGCAAAGGAGGTGCTTACATGAGGGAAAGAAATTGCAGAGTGATGTTCATGGTCTTTCCGAAAGTCGCCTCGTCTACTTACTTCATTGCCAATCATCGAACATTGATGAATGGGAAGGAAATTTCTGTTAAACAGGAAGCAGGACCTTTTCGTTTCCGCTTCCGCTCTTGCCAGATAGACAGCACGTGTTGGACGCAGAGCACTGCACGGGGTCAGGCCGGCCCGAAAGCACTTGCCCGGCCTGAAAATTCCTGGTTTTCCGGGCCCGGGCCGGGCTTGAAGTGGCGGGCCCAGGCCGGGCTGGCGCTAGCTGCTTCTTTCGGAAATGAAGGAATCCAGATTCTAAAACCGTTTCAGTGGTTTCTGTATAAACCACTAGCACGTTACTCCGAATGAGAGAGAGCTCTTTTTGAGACCTAGTTTCATCAGTGCCAATCAATGGTTTGTACAAGCAACCCTGGGCGCGCAAGCCTGGCGCGACGTTCAACGACACGAGCGAAAAACACAAAAACAAAAAAAAAAAGCGCCAGACCCAGCAGTGCGCTCTACTACAATGCAATTCATATGGAGCGCTGCAGTGTATGGCACACGTCTCGTTTGCGCGAGCACACTTGCGGTTTTACAGCTATCAGTGAGCACACTCCATCGGACTTAGCAGAAGGGGCTCTGTATCATCTCGGCTTTGTTAATAAGCGAATAATTATACTCACTGACATCCACTGGGCCCGAAAGCTGTATAACAGCTTTCTCAGAAACTTCGCAGTTAAAAAAAAAATTCGTCCCTTGTCCGTACGGATGCGCTTGGGTCAATGAGTAATTATACTCCCCTATTCACCTTGGGGGATTGCCCTAAATATCCGACCATCTCGGTTCTGTGTTACCGGTAACGAGTGGACATTCGAAGTCTCATAAGAGCCCCTGGAGAAGAGTCGACCTTCGATCGACTGCTCGGCGCTGAGCCGTCTGTTCAGAAATTGTCTTTGTCTCTAGCGCACATACCTTATTCTGCTGCTGTCTGAACGGGACAAGGCAGCCCAGCAGGATATATCTTAGCCAGATGTTGTGCGACTCGATTTCCCAAGTCCGGACGGTGTTTGTTTGTGTAGGCAGGCATGTTGCGAATAGTAGTGATCAATCAGGGAAACTCCGAGGGCTGGTGTACGGCGAAACAGACGTAAGAAAATGCTGACGTGATACGATAGCCAATTGCTTTGTAGCGTATTAATGGCAAACTAGCGGCCCAACGATGGCTGTCGCGTGCTTTGTTCTGGATCGTGATACGTCGACTCTTTGATGAGCTCCGTGACGAGCGCGTCGGTCGCTTTGAAGAATGTTCGTTCCTCCACCTGCGATCCGGACTGCTTGGCAGCGAAGAGACCTCAGGCCGCGTGCACCTAAAAGAAAAAAAATCTATTGGGCACTTAATTAGAACTCTCAAAGTTCGGTCAGGCGAAAGACTTTCCTGCGATTCTTTCCATTTCTTTGCCACTTTTTCACGACTGTACTTCTCTCTTATTTTTCTTCTTTCTTGCTCCTTTTTCGCTATTTTGATCTTTTTTTTTTCTTGTAACACAATCACGAGGCCTGCCTATAAAGCTGGGCAACATTTTTGGACGTTTTTGTTTGCACAGTTTTGACGTATTTTGTACAATTTCGACGTCCGTGGCTGGTTTGACGTCTGCACACTATTCGACGTCCATGGCTATTTCAACGTCGAATTGACTTGATTGAATTAAATTAACTAATTAATCTACGCCAACGAAATTTCGCACATATAGATTGTTTCACCCTCCATTTCATGCAACCATTATGTTACTCATAAAACTCACTTCATTAGAGTCCTTTAGTTTACCGCTGCCGTCTACCGCTATACCGCGCGCCGTCAGCACAGCACGCGCTGACTGGTCCCTATATGCGGAGTCCGCCGGAATTTGACAGGAACGTGGCGCCATCTGTCGCCCGCGGTGTGATCTGCGCATGCGTACTGACTCTCGCGCGGTAGCGGTAGACGGTAGCGGCAAGCGGTAGCGCTTAAACTAAAGGTCTCTATTCTTCGACAGGGACGGTGTGACACCTCTGCCACTTTCTTCGCGCAGTCATATATGAGCCCATAATGGGCTTTCCGCCTTAGAAATCAAATAGTGTTCGGCTGGCACCACAGCCGCGAGACTGTTAACACTCTTCGCTGAACGAAGCAATGCACCCCAGGAGCGGCGCACACCGCCTTCGTTTCCAGCGTACACGGCGCGAGAGGTGGGATGCGTTGGAGGCGCCGCGTCGGAAACCAGCTGCGTGCCTGCTCGGAACTTTTGGATAAAAAGCTAGCTGCGTCGACTTGCCGACGAGGTGGCAAGGGAACGGTGCTCCTTAGGCTCTAGCACCGTGGGCTCTAGCGAGGACTCTGCCCGCATTCTTTTCCCTGTGTGGGCTGGCCCGAACAACGATTCACGGCTCGCAGCTGATGTGGACTCCTTTCGGTCGGCGCCGTTGCCTCTTTTCGAAACACGATACACGCCGCACGTCGCGTCGACATTCGTCACTGTCAGTCCACGCACCGTGTGCGCCTGCATGCGATCAGCCAGCAGCAGATCCGCGGCTGCAAGCAACGTTGTTCAGGCGTGACGCATCGTCGGAGAGGCACGACCAGGGAAAACAGAAACGTGTGAGCTGATTAGCTATTGTAGGACGCAGCTAGGCTGTCCCGATTTAACCATTAATAGACAGCAACAAATACAGGAAGGAGATCGTGGCGCCGAACCATGCAGCATTTACGAGCTTCTCTGGGTAGGGAATTCTCGCGGAAAGCTTAGGCTTCGCAGGTATGAAAAAAAAAGAAGTAGTAAGAAGAGTTGACGAGGTCCTACTACTGTTGAAAACGAAAAAACAACAGTGACCTCTCTCATCATGTTGATTCACTACTATGGGTGGTGCAAGGATATGACGGCGACACGTTCGCATGCTCTATATATGAGTAGTATGTACTCTATACGGTAATGCAGAAATCATGATATATTTCCTTCTGCAATGAGAGACGAGCGGGACACCAACCTTTTGGATGCTGTAACTGGCCGCAGAAGGCAGGAGCATATCCGAATTCAAGAATGAATGAATGAATGAAGAACTTTATTTCGACAAAGGGAATTCTGCTGACAGCCGATATGATGACAGATGATAGCTGATGTCGCAGCCGAACGGTGACAATCTGAAACGGTTCCGCACACCTACAGCCGGTTTCCGAAGAATCGTTACGGCAAATAGTCGACGCTCTACATGCGGTTTACCGAAAATGAGCAAATGGTTTACGTGAACATGAAGGTCTCGAACCGGGCCTCGTTTGGATGGATGCGAAATGCAATGCGTCTGTGTGCTGTGCGACGTCAGTGCAGCAGTTTCAAGGTCCGCTGCGGCACTTCTTTCTCTCTCTCTTCTTTCATTCCTGCCTTCCTCTCTTCCTTTGCGTCGCGGTTTAGGTGTCCACGGCGAAGTACGTGACAAATACAGCGGCTATGCTTTCATATAAACCAATTTACAATTTTATTCTTTACAAATTACCACTGCTTTTGAGCGCCGCCTGTTTCCCAAGCTTTCCAACGTCGCACGTGGCTGTTGTAGAGAATCTGCGAAAAAAAAAAAAAAAGAAACTGTGGGCGGATTGCAGCTGTGTCACGTGATGCAGCCGTACATAGAAGGTGCCTTTCGTGACTATACCTGCGTAAACTGCAAATTGAGTCCAATTTTAAAGGCGCTGACCGTATATAGCGTAGATGACCTTGAGCTACGTAGTGTTCGATGCGGTGGCCAATAGATGGCGATAAAGTAGTTGCTAAATTTCTAGGATATATAGGCGTGCTGATCTGGCAGTCATTGCGCACATTCGCTCCGTCGCCAAGAGTTTAAAGTAATCAGTGACGCCCTAGGAAAGTTGCAAGGGACACCTTCGCACCCGTTCTTTCTCACGCAGCACGCCTACCTTTGATCAACGGCGTCTTTTAATAGTTAGCGTGGCGACAGGCTCGTGTTAGGGTTTATAAAATGGCACTTCCAAGGAATTCCGTTAGATAATGTTTTCGCGACGAACATGAGATTAACGCGATCAAAGAAAATTTACTTAAATGACATGTACGCTGGGGGGGGGGGGGGGGGGGTGATGAGGATGTTCAGGAGGGTTATTTCTCAGCAGCGACGTGCCTGGGAAATTATGCACGACAAATACATAAACAATCGGGGCGTGCGACCATTTTGGCGCCACTCAAGAAGGAAGCTGTGCACAGAGTGGCACCAGTTCTGTTGTTTCGCTCGGGCAAGGAGGAGCTGCCTCCGGCCCCCGTGCCGTGTTGTGGCGGTCGCCTCAGAACGACGCAGCTTTCCGACCGCGACAGGCAGCACGCGCGCTTTTTCTGGGGACAATGAACGCTTCGCCCGCCAGTTTTTCCAATCGCCAGTACAAACGAAAAAAAAAAAAAAAAGCACAAGGGATTCCGCGATACGGGCCGAGCGCTGACGTTTAAACAAAGCCTTGCGGGTTCGGCAGTAGACGTAACAAGCACGTGCGTAAAAAAAATAATAATAAATAAGAAAGGAAGAGAAAGACACGTACACCCCTGCGGTACATCGAGGCCGCGCTCGTCCGTCGCGTCTCGGATGTCAGTTTCTTCTTTTTTTTTCTGCGCCGCGTTACGTCTGCCCCTTTCCCTCACTCCCGACGCAGTCGACTGCGCAGGTGATCTGCCGTGCGTGGAAGCACGAAACCTGCCGCCTCCTCTCCACTGTGGCTGCGCGGCGTAACGAACGGTGTTACCGGAACCAAGCTCTATTTATAAGCGGCAGCCACCCGTTGCTGCTGTGGCTGCTGCTGCTGCTGCTGCTGCTGCAAGTGACGTCATCGAAGCGTGCGCACGCCTAATCGTGACACGACCCACAAAGCGATCTTGCGCCGACGACAGCGCTCGGTGAGCCGAGAATCAGTCTGCTCCGAAACTCGAGCGCGGGCGCGCCCTTTCGGTGGTGGTGGTCGGTGCCACCTTCCATTTTCGTACCGTGGCGGCGCTGCGAGATGAAATGCACCGAAAGTAGAGAGCGAAAAAGAAGCTAAGAACCGAAAAGGAATTCCTTCCCTCAATCTTTATTTATGTCGCTCTGGATTCGTGCGTCATGTGATGACGTGGAAACAATCGAACATTACATCTTCTCCTGCCGCAGGTATGCTACTCGGGGAAGAAATTATTTAGAAATACCTCTTGCTCGCCTGGGATTGCCATTTACAGTTCCTGTCCTCCTCTCCTTTGATGCAACCGTCAAAGGGTATGCCCTAAAACCGGTGTGTGACTTACTTCATAATTAAAATATTGCTACTGGAAGATTTGTGTGTTAGCGCTGATATGTCTGAATTGTGCTCCTTTTTTTATTATGATTTTTATTATTGTACATTTTTAATCATTTTTTTTCAATGTTTTATATTACTATCACCTCAAACTTTCAAATTATTTCAGCAATACTAACTCCTAATCATTAGGTTATCTATCACACAGTCAAATCGACATTATCAATTATATTATGTCACCTACAACGAATTCTGGCCAATCCCCAACTGTGGGTATGTGCCATTATAACGAGGGAGAAGAAGAAGAAGAAGAAAATTCGCACGACGTGGTTCTAGGTCCTCTCATGTCAGGTGTTCTGAGCAAACCTCCATTGGTCTTCTACCTCACGAGTTGCTCCTATTAATTATTCCTGCCAGACATCCGCGGTACCTTTCAAACACTGTCTTGCGTGTATTCGCAGCAGTTGGAGCTTGCAGGAGCCTACAGTTAAACTTACCTCCCTGTTATGAGCTGTTAAAACGTAGTAAGCGGAGCGTAAACGGAAGTTAGCGTGGATGAGTGTGAGGGATGTAAGCTTTTTACTCAAGTCCACTTATGTCTAAAGGATTCTTAAAACCTGTATACAGGTTACCTGTGACGAAGAATAGCACAACGTTTGTCGGCATCAAATAAAACTGGAAAAAAAAAAATGAGACGACATAAATAGTCTACTTATTTCCACTTCGAAGTTCAGAAACCTCTCTTCTGAGGGATTAGCGCTGGACCCCGCCACATGTGTTTCATTTCCACCAGAGATTGTTTTTCTATGGCTCAGTGTTCGTGTTTTATTTGCCCCGTGTGTCACCATGCCACACGAACTTACGATTAGATAAGCCAGTGACTGCTTGACGTTATCACAATGCTGCCACGTGCAGCTAACAGAGAAAAAGACGCCCACGCCACCCTTGATAAGCGTTGCAGACATATCTCCCGCCGGGACTATACCAAAGCCAACTTTTCCGTCAACATGGTCCGATGCGAGGCCCGCCACCGGCGTGCCACGTCGGAGAAAGTGGTGTGGGTAATGAGGAATTGGATAGCGCAAGAGGAAAGCGAACATCCAAATTCAGAGGAGGATTCGGAGCAACTGGAGCATGCAGACGCAGGTGGGAGACGGTAGAAGGAAGAACGATCTGACCAGAGACGAGATATGCGCCGTTTGTAAATTATTGTGCTTTGAATGGCGCCTATGCCCAGGGCCTTTACACCACTGTTCCTCGTCGTAGTGGTGTATAGTTGCTTTATGAATGTATTTGACATCAATTAGGACGGAGTGCTGAAAGTCCGACGGCACTTGACTTCCTTCTAATTTTCAAGAAGGGACTAAATAAAGGGTGTGTATGGAGGGTGGCCTCTTGTGTAAATTTAGTCGTCGATGTTGACCTCCGCGGAGAGCTGATCTTGTTTCCCTAATGCAAATGAAGCTTTAACGTGTGGACATGTGTCTGTCTAATGATGTCTCGGCCTGGCAAAGGTTCCTACAATCAACATACTGAACCAGGGAAAGACACAGAAACACAAGAAGTACACGGGACAGCGCTGGACTAACAACTGAGGTATACTGAAAGAAACATCTGGTCAAGGAACTAGATGACATATGCGTATCAAACACTCACAAGAGGACAAGTAATGTCTAGATTCAGCACAGTATTGCGAGGACCACTGCAAACATAGGCAAGTAACCTTCACTTATGTTATCATCATCCTCGCAATATACTGTGTTGAATCGAGACTTACATGTCCTGTTGTGAGCGTTTGATACGCATGTCATTTGGTTCCTTGGCCAGCCGTTTCGTCCAGTAAACCTCAGTTAGTCCAGCGCTGAGCCGGCGGGGTCATTTCAGGAGTTTTCTAGTGTTTGCACAAGGTTCTCGACTCGCACCGAACGCGCGCGTCGTCGGCTTCCTTGCCTGCTGAGTGATAAAACCGGAGCTGACGTCGTATGCTTCCTTGGAGCTGGCCGTGCAGTGGCGTCAAAACCCGAGGGAAGGAGTCACCTGAATGACAAGAACAACAAATAAAACAGCGGCCGGTGAACCGGATTCTCCCGAGAGTGGCGCATGAAGGTGACTCCTGCCATCGAGTCAGAAGCCCAACGTCCGCACTGGCACGCTTTTGTGTCGCCTTCATTGGAAACAGCCGCAAATCCTGTTCCTCATTTCTGAGGAAAAAAAAAAAAAAAAAAAGAACCTCATCCGCTGTGTCGCATCCCTGGGCAGCCCAGTCACGCTCATCGCGTGAGCGAGACCGGAACTGTCACGCACGGGCGTAAGGATATGTCTTGTCTCTGCTGAAAAATGCCCATCTGTGGGCCTGTTTGGGTAAATGAACAAACATATATATATATATATATACATGTTTTTGCAACGGCAAATTTTAGGGGCAGCGTGCCACATTGATTGGCTAGCATCCAGTGACGTCATTAGTGACAGCATAGTGATTAATGGACACTTTATCAGCGAACACAAATAACTTTAAACAAGCAATATTGTCTTTCTGAGTTAAATTTGCATTCCCAACCAGACATACCGCTGCCGATTTTTTTTTTTTCTTTTCAATATATGCCAGGAGGCACTGAAGGCGTGTATCTAAGAGTAAAATATATTTTTTTCTGAATCGTTTGGCTGTCTCATTTTGTGAATACGTTCTAGTTGCAAATAGAAAGGTTCATTGAACCACCTGACACAGAACTTTATTGTGCATCGCTCTCTTCAGGCTAAAATAGGAAAATCAAGTCGTATGACCACGCAGGATAAGCTGCTGTAAGACTTGACACTGCCCATCGAATGCGCAGGTTTATAATGGAACATGAATGGAAAAGCCTGTGATAGGCCCATGTAGGAAAAGTAACTGCTTTTACAACCTGGGAAATGCCAATGTACTAGGAAGGTTGTCCAACATAGGCTAATAACGGAAAAGCCAACAATAAGCTCATACTTTCAGTACCAAACTGGCTGTACGATGCACCAGTATTGGCATGAACGATGGCCCAGTAACGGAAAATGTAGTAAAATCCACGAGAGTCAATGTAGGTCCGGTATTGATGCCACTGTTTTCCAGCGTTAGACCATCGGCGGAGGCAAGCTCTGCAAAGAGTGACGTCAGCGCAGCTGACAGCGTGACGGCGGTAGAGGGACTCAAGTTGGCGGGAACAATGGCCGTTGTGCCGACGGCGGCGGAAGGCTCTCGCGTGTTTGTCTTGGCATTCGTCGCTCCGAGTCGGCGCGGATGAATGGTGGGGCGGTTCCGTCCGCGCGAGGTCTAGGCCAGATCGTCGCCGCTGATACGCGCCGTAGCTTTCCCTTTCTTCGTGGAGATTTCGCCAAGGCGAGGGGAGCGCTTCCCTTCTTGGTCTGTGGGCCGCCGCCGTAAAGGCGTGACCGAGGAGCGGACGAGCGGTATCCCCGTTCTCTTCATTGCTCTCTTGCTTACGCAAACAGAGACCATCGCATTGCGAGTGTTGAAATAAAAGGGGAATTTTTCGGAAACATTTGCATTGATTCTTCGCAGCTTTCAAACAGCGCAGCGACGCAGAACGGAGAAAGTGTCGGCGCCAGAGCTCTTTGTTCTCTGCTGGAAATTAGAAGGTAGAGGACACAGTTAACGAGACAAACAGGAAGGGTTGAAGGGCATTCTAACAAGTTTTATGTCACTGCAGCGAGCGAAAAAAAAAAAAAAAAAAACATCGACATACAAAGTGAAAATTCAGATGTTCACCAAATGGCATTATGTTTTGGCAATGCGAATGGGTTTGAAGGTGTTTATGTAAAGCGCTTTAAATCAAGTTTTGTGTAATTCTTTCATGTTTCTGTTCGAGGGCCAGTACACGTCTCGCTGTACATAACTAGAAACCTCACTGGGTCAACTGGCTAATGGCTGTAGATGTTTCGTCGAAGGTGTCAATAGATGGCGGCATAGACGAAATAGAAACACATCCCGTTTGGCCAGATTTGAATTATTCCGGCCAACCTCTCTGCCTTTCCTTTTAATAAATCCATCTATCTATCTATCTATCTATCCCGCCTGATGATGCCAGTTGCCGTCAGGAAATCACGTAATTTTATAAATGACGGAACATTCCGTCACATTTAGTGCAGCGTACAGTAAACACCTGAGAATGTTAATGATGTTTAGAAGTAGGCATATATGCTAGAAGGGCGCTTTCTTCGATGAGGGGTTGCCAACGGTGTTGTGCATCGCAATAACAATACAGCTATATGGTTATTAACTAATAGCGGCATTAGAAGGGCATTATCAAATATTAAAAAAAAGAAAAAACTGATAACGTAGCACTAACGAAAGAGCTTTACTGAATAGGCACAGAATGGCGAGGGGAATAACAGACATGTATACACGAAACGCAAACGAGACAGCGCAGCTTGAGCGCGCTTTTTTTTTTTTTCGTCTCTTGGAAGTTGGTAGCGTCATATTGCTTGCTGCGTCATGTTATAGTTTTTGCGCGCGAATTGTTTTCTTCCTCCTAGCGCATATGTTACTGCTTTTCGTTCTAAAGTCGTTGCGTTCTTTGCTATGTACGACACTGTCGACGCGTTTGTTGCGTAATTTTGTCTTTCCCCAACCCCACACCTTGCCCCGAATCCCCGACGCTGAAGAGTAGGGCACGACTGCCTAGCGCCATGGTCTCCACGTTGTGAGCGCGTTACATTTCTCTTCCAACAGGAGTTGAGACCTATATAGTACTATGTCGAGGAGGACGCCTTGCAGCTAGCCCAGCTGGCTTTTCTAAAAGCTCCCGTCGCGTTTTTATTTGCAGCGCGCACCGACGAGCGAGAGAGACGTTAACCTTTGCGAGGAGGTAGACCGGTCAGGCTTTAACTCCTGCCCGAGTGACGTGCTCTACATCTTCAACAAAGAGCAGCACGCCAACAAAAAGAGGCGCCCGTACGTCGACGTTGTGCGGACAGGAGCGGCGCCCGTCAGTCGCAAAGGTAGATTCCGCAACTAGGGCTTCTTCCGATCCGGATTTACGAATACACGCGCGGCCTGTGCGTGGCGTTCCGGGCTGCTCCGAGTTCCAGTAATAATTGTAAAAGTTAGTTACGTGGCGTTCCTGATTGCTTCGAGTTTCAGTAATAATTGTAAAAGGTAGGTATTTGTAAATACACGCTAAGAACCGTATACTTGATCGTGATATTGCAGTATGAATCTATAGAACATATGGGTGGAGTTCCAGTAATAATTGTAAAAGTTAGTTGCGTGGCGTTCCTGATTGCTTCGAGTTCCAGTAATTATTGTAAAAGTTAGTTATTTGTAAATACACGCTGAGAACCGTATACTTGATCGTGATATTGCAGTATGAATCTATAGAACATATGGGTGGAGTTCCAGTAATAATTGTAAAAGTTAGTTACGTGGCGTTCCTGATTGCTTCGAGTTGCAGTAATTATTGTAAAAGTTAGTTATTTGTAAATACACGCCGAGAAACCCCACCAACTTTTCATGTATACTTTATCGTGATTTTGCCGTATGGATCTATAGAAGATATGGGTGTCCAAACAGGGATTTACATGCTAAAATCAATAAAATGAGTAATCATTTTAATCAGGAGCCGCAGTAAAAAAAGGGGGGCATGTCAAGTGTTTTCTTTTCATATTCGGCAAAACTGCAGTCGTCGCAGTGAATGTCACTCATGCAGAGAGTGCTCTGCTCTGAATTACACCATTTTTGAAGTAGGCACGTTGAAATTTGGCTCGAAGGATACTGTGCAGGGGGACCATAGCGTATAAGGTGAAGTGTTCGATTTGCTGAGTGATTACGAGATGCCGTTTTTTTTTTTCTACAGCTGAAAATACAACTGAGGATCGTGAATCAGTGGATAATTATGTTTCTGAATTCACCCAGTTTCGGTCGCCCTTACTGATGTGCACGCTAATTTCAGCCGAAAGGTTTCCGCGAGTTGTCTTTCTGTTAAAGGAAGGCCACGTATCAAGCTTGCAGTCACTTTGGCGAGGTTCCCAAAGGCATTCAACTTCGCATGTGACCGCGCCGGCAGAAGAGCTGACACAGCGGCGCAGACAGATAAAGCTGTCGGGCGCTGTAGATTTCTAGGAAAACTGAGCTACCTTATCGTGCACAAAAACATGGATAACGCTTTCCAGGAAACGACTTCCACCGATAGCAACCAAGCGCGTACACCGGAACGGGAGAGCAACGAATATCGTTGGAAAGACGAGGCTGCAATGACGTCAGAACGGAGGCTGCTCGATTGAAGCGCGGATGTGAATTAAATCATGCAGCGGAACACGCGTGGGGAAACAATATAGAGTTTTAGCTTACCGTGATCCGCGATCCGCTACCGTGATCCGCCACAGCGCGTTCCACTGCGCATGCTCAGATCCATTGCCGCCTACAGATGGCGCCACATACTGAATGTCGGCACATAGGCCTGCCGCGTCGGGACCAATTATCTTGTGCGCCCCGCCCACGCACGGTAGTGGGTCACGGTGGCGGATCGCAGATCACGGTAAGCTAAATCTATCTAATTTCAAAATACGAGAATTAAACGAGACATGTTTGCATTTAGCATTTACTGCTTATAAGTTATCCGTATTTATTTACGCAGGTTTATTTTAAACGATATGCCATTCCATGTAGGAATAATTCACTTGTTTACCCCGTTCAAAGAAGAACATACATCTGTTAGCGAGGCCGATTTGGCCGGTAGAAGCTAATAACTTGCGCACGAATGTCTCCCACCACCTCGTTTCTTGTTTTCCCAACATATCTCTTATTCATCGCTCTCCACCGCCCGTTTCACATGCTTCATCTCACGCGGCAGTATCTTCAGCTCCGTCGTACTGAACAATTTGACGTTAAAGAAATGGGCACACACGGCTGTTTGTTTAGGTCACGATTCACTTTCACGGTAAATCAGCGATTCCTCAATGACATCTATGTATATAGTGTTATTTAGGCGTAGATATATATCTTTACGATTCGCGTTCAGATCAAATCGCTTAGAACCGCTTCCGCTGGAACCAGAAAAATTGGGAGGTATGGGGTTTTCAATTTAGCACTGATTTTCTTATAGTTCTTTTCATGTCGTCAGCATGAAGGCCGGTTTTGTCGCTAGATGGACCTCCGGCGTTGCAAAAAAAAAAAATTACGAAGGACATTAGCGAGTAAAGTAGTGAAAGGAGTAAGCCTGAGTGCCGCATTGTGCTACGCAACTGACACTAATTACTCATTAGTTATTTTATTGATTGATTAGTTAGACATCAAGTAGGTAATTGACCAATTAGTTAATTGTTAAATCATTAATCCATTGATTAATGGATTACGTAATTAGTATTAGCCATTAATTAATTGATAGTCAATAATTAGTAATTGATTGGTATATGGCCTATAAGGTACGCATTCGCGCATGCTGTGGTGGTGCTCTGTGATTGGTCGATACCTCTATGACGTCATCCCGCCTCGGCCAATCAGAGCCGCCACAAAAGCGGGACACATTTTTGTCCACGACAGCTTAAGCCATTAAAGGCTTTCGCCTTAAAACTTGTAAGGTACAGATCAGACTGCTTTTGTCTGCACTACACGTTCTTGATTTCGTGGTATATACTATACCTAGCCCGAACGAAAATAACCAAGATAAGAGCGGAGCGGGATGAAGCCACATCATTCGGGCGGGTTCTACAGCGTCGCTGCAGTAGACAGGACTGACGTTATCTCCTCTCTATTTCTCCCGTGGTTTGCATCGTTATCTTGGCTTGATACGTGCCATTATCTACTCTTCAACGCAGGTCAACAGCTAAAATTGCTGGTCGTGCTCGTTACATTCAAGTGGGCATGTGTGGCACTCAATCGTCTCCAAGACGATTTTTACTCTCGAAGCCGGATTATTAGGAGGGGCGATTCCCGTCTTCTTCGGAGCACTTATAACTGGTACGGGAGCAGCTGAACACTTGTGGGTGTAGTTGTGTGGCTGGTTACAGAGACCTGCTAGGTCATAAGACATGAGGCGCAAATTCTTATCATTATCGTTTTTTTTTGCCGTCCTCTTCAGAGCGCCGATAACGGGTCTTCGAACAGCGACGGTGGCAGTTGAAGACTCTTGTGGGTATAGTTGTGCGCCTGCTAGGTCACAATAAAACTATGGCGCACTCTTATTATTATCGCTTATTTCTTCGGAACGGTGAAGCAACTGCCGGATGATATTAGAACAAGGATAGCCCTCTCTGTTGATAGCAATACTCAACCTCGCAGCTGCAAGAAATCGACCAAATATTTGAGCAAACACAACCGCTCTTGGCGTCACAGCGGTTGGGTCGAATTGCGGCCACGTGCTTGACTTTTATGCTTCACCGCTCTATGATACATCTTTAAGACATATGAAGTCCCGTGAAAGTCTCCTTGCATATCACAAAGTCTCCTTGCACAAGGTGACTTCATTCACTTTAAAGATTTACATTTGGAACTACTAGATGTATACCTCGATGCGGTGTTTGTAGGGGGGCTGTACAGCGAGACGGACCCATGCGGTGATGGAGCTCGATGATTAGATGATTAATTAACTAAAATAAACCAATGAACTATTTTACTCTTTATCTTATATATCATATTATATTTTATAGGCACCAACATGCGCATCACGGCCGCCGGACGAAAATCCAGAAAATTGTGCGGTTACATATGCGTAGCTGACACAAATAAAAAAGAAAACAAAATTGTGGGGGTTTAAGCATGGCTTGAACTTAGTGATAGAGCTAAAGCTGCGAGTGTTGCAGCGAATTTTTTTGCGGACACCTGGATTTAATGTACCACGTACCGCCACAACGTTCGAACGAGCCTTCTGTCCTAGCAACTCGCTGTTGTTCGCCTCTACCAACTACCGAGTTATCTTTCTTCTTCTTCATCATCATCATCATCATCATCATCATCATCATCATCATCATCATCATCACATTCTTTTCCTTCCTCCTCCTGCTCCTGGCCCAGCATGCTACGTAACAGTTGCTAGGCAACGGTCACGTGGCACGGTGCCACGCCGATGGCTTGAAATCCTAGTGCAGTGTAGCTTTCGCTACAAAATGCGCTATATCTCGGACTTGTTACCTTTCCTATCCGAGAGATGGAGCTGTGACTGACAATGGTGTTTTTTTTTTTTTTTCGTCCGCGCGTCGATTAGCATCCAAACAATGGGGTCCAGAATCACAGACTCTTGACAATAGCAGAGCGCAATGTTTCTCGAGGTCAAATAACTTCCGCGGAGCCAGCCTCGCGGTACGTAATATCTGAAATGAATGAACACATCTCGGTCTTGGCAGTCACGCATACGTCTGCTTTGCGTACCCGCCCCGACTGACGCATACGCACCTGCGATTATCTATGACGTGTACTTTTGTTCGCATCCACAGCTGCCTCCTGAAAGCGTCGCGTCAGTAACGTACGCAAATATGCGATGGGCTTGGAACTTCTACAAAACACGCCAGAGTCGATTCGCCTTTCCCTTCCACCCAGTTATCCCTCGCGCAATCAATTGTCAACGATGCATTTCCGCTGGTTGATTATTCGTCGCACAATTTGAGATCCTGCGCCGATGACAATGGCCTCGTTGAACGACCCTCTTTTCTCGGGTTATTCACCGCCGCCGAGCGATTGATTTGCCGCCTACCGGCCATTTCCGCGTTCACTTGTTCCGTCCCGGCGCGGCCGCCGAAGCTTCAGCATAGCGATGTCATCTCTGAAGTTGCTAACTGCGGCATAGAGTTCCTTACACTACATAGAGGGAAAGCTGAGGGCGCTGCACTTCAGCCACCATGGGCGCGCTAAGAATCATGGGCCGGTGAGCTACTTGTTGCGGGACGGTCGGTTTTTCTCGGGTACGTGGAGTGGCGTTACTGCGATGTTTCTTTTTAGTCATCATCATCATCATCGGAAGGTGCGTACATAGACCGCGAAAGCCATAGTAGCGAAGGCGCAAAAGCAGACGTCGCCAATAAATGGTTTCTGTTTCCCGAAATGCCACTAAAAATTTCCTTAAGTGATTGCACAACGATAAATATTTTCATAACATTTTTTTTTTATTTCAAAGTTTGGCTAATAAGTACGAAATATTGGTATTTGTGCTGCTCCAAACTAAGCCAATAGGAGAAAGAGCCATCGCTTATATTGGATAAATCTCACACTCACATGCTGTTTCTCTCTCTTTGTGCAATTTATAATCACGATATTTAATCTTAGGACATTATTTACGGTAGAACAACGTTTATCTTTGCATTAGTTTTGGCCAAAAGTTGTAGTTCTGCACTCGGTAGCTCTCCGGCCCATGATGCTTTGAGCGCCCATGGTGGCTGAACTGGCCGTCTGGAAACTCCATGTAAACGCCCATAGACGGCAGCACAGCTTTCCCTCTAAGTAAGAGTAAGAAACTCTATGAACTGCGGTGCCTACCTCTGTAATTCTCACCATGCTCCCAGCATATTTGCTCGTTTTTAATTTATTTCGATCCTTGGCCAAAATCGATTGCATGGCGTTTTCTGGCTATGAATTGATGATTTGTTCATGAGACGCATTTATTGCCGATTAAATTCTATATGATTATTTCTTGATCATTACTTCGATTATTTCTCTCTTCTTGTATCGTCTGCTGTCAGCCTGTCTAGTTTCATAGGGTTGCCCATCCGAGCCTCGTCTTTCTTTCAATTCAGCCTCACTTAATTGCTTCATTTGTTTCTTAGTTCCCCTGTCTGATATTGTCATTTCCTTCTTTTCCTCTACGAGCCTGCTAGTTATTTTCTGGCTCGTTCTCTGATTAAATCGTATGTTTTTAATCAGGTTATAGTTACAGGTGTTGATACGTCACCTTGTGCGTTGGAGATTTTTGGCCGTCTACGACTTTATTCAGACTTTTTGCCCTGCAGCACTCGGTGACACGTACTTCGATGGAGAATGTCAATGGGAAGTAATGGAAGATGTCTGCTATACCCAAAATTGTTTTTACCACATATCTGAAAATTCGAAATGCGTCAACACTAAAAAAAGTAATAGAGTTTTTGCAGTTGTAGAGGCCATTTGTAGAGTATACTTATGTGTCGAGAAATCGTGTAGGATCGATATCTGCATTCAAGTTATCTGCATTTTAAACCCTGCGAGAGTTTAGTCAGTGCTGTCTGTGCAGGTGGATTGTACAAGGCACATGTGATAGAGCTCAGTGATTAGACAATTAACTAATCAAAATTGACTAATCAACCTTCTTACTTTTTTTAAGGGGCAACATTATATTAAGAAAATGAATACTGTCAGCATAAAAGCAGACAGTTTTTACATTTACTTTATAGTAATTTTTTACTCGTATATCTGGCTTCTTGCAATGCACGTTTTTTAAACGGCTTCGCTTGTACTTCTAATACAGCGAATACGGAAGCCGTTTGACTATTTATACCGGCTATGCCACGCCTTGACCACGCCCAGCGCTTTCCGAGCTAAAAATGCCTATTTTTGACGTTAAGTGTTTGGAACTGCATTGCCGATAAAGATAATTTAGAAACTGGACTCATCTTTTCTGTTGACGGACTTAACATAATGTTGTCCCCTAAAGACAAAAGTAAGAAAGTTGACGTTGGCACAATCTACACAATTGTACCTGCACAGACCACATTCAAGTGTCCCTCGCAGGATCTAAAATAACGATTGGTAAACAGTTAAAAAAGACACCCGAGTAACAATTCGCTGAATGTCTCATAAGGGTTTTAAACGCCCCGGTTTCTGACGGGGTTCTCTCTGTCATGGCCTCTGAAAAGGATGAAGGTCGGTCAGATAGGAGCATTTGGACTTGCTCTAACGAGAAATTTTTTACCGTGAGTGTCTATACAGGTGATCTTTACTCAACATCAGACGGAATATAGAGTGCGGTATAGGAAGAGCTAACCCCTCCAGCACCAGTGATGCATTGCGGGATTGTGCAGTCTTTGGGAAAAGTTTGCAGATTTGCATCCGAGCCACACCATGTGCCTTGTAATCCATTTTCGTTGTTTCAAATCTCCTGGAGGTAAGAATATTTTTTGCTCTACCCTCTTCAACGGAAAGGACTTCCATGAATGTTAAAGGAGAGAGAGAGATATATATATATATTTTAATAGCAACAGGAGATGTCTGCCTGGTGGTAAGCCTAGCATGCTACTCCTGATGAGAGTTGAGAGATGAGGGTGACAGAGTGTGGGAGAGGAAGGGGAAATAAATGAGGAAAAAAAAAAAAGAGAATCGGTGTCGCACACTTTCACACGCACATAATCACACACAGATGAGTTTTAAAGGGTATTGATCAACCCTGTGTCCTTAAGAAAAGTTAACTTTCACACGCACATAATCACACACAGATGAGTTTTAAAGGGTATTAATCAACCCTGTGTCCTTCAGAAAAGTTAGTAAGGCCTTGGTAGCTCGCGCAGCAGACGATCCGTCGCACCAAGGACCCAGGACATGTTCAAGGCGCAAGGTTGTGTCTCTAGGTAAGCTTAAATTATTGCGCAGTGTCCCGGGATGTGCAGTAAACCGTTGACAGGAGGTTACCAAATGTTCAAAATTTTCACACACATCACATGTAGAGCACAGAGGCCTGCTCGCTATGCCTATTTATCTAGGAAGTAGTTTGTGTATGACACATTGAAGCGGATTCGGTGTAGACAGTTTCGATGCCACCTGTTCAAATTGCGAGGAAAGGAGTTAAAGGAGTGGCACAACGTGGCTTAGGAGCAAACCTCCTGGGCTATAAACTTTTGGCAAAAACCGTGTGCAACAGATTCGGGTGCCTGCGCAGTTTCAAATGCTGTGCATGTATAGCATACACACCCACAGAACCACGCACTAGTGGCGCCGCAGCTGCTAGAGTATCCCTGCCACCCCGTCCTCATGGGGCCAAATGCGATCTAAAGTCCCTCGACAGTAGCGCCGCAGTTGGTACCTTATTCCTGCCGCTCGTCAAGCAGCTGTTAGTGGCGCCGCTGCTTCTGTGCTAAAAGGAAAGATATAAAGACGCGCGTACTGAGTTATACGTGCATTGCGCGCGTGCAAGTACTACGCGATCACGTCCTCACTGAGGCTTATCATGGCATGCCAGCGACTGTCGTAATAGGCCGTAAAAAGAAAAGGACAGCGCCGACGAGCGGTCTTTAGGGGCGCGCAATATTTTCCTTTGCAGCCGTATAAACTTTACGCTCGCCGGAACAGTGCATCAAGATGCAACAGGTTTCCCTGAGGTAGATCGGGTGGAATACCCCTGGCAAAGGTCGACACTTTAGAGATGGGTGAGATGGGGTTTCGCTCACTGCGCAAGGTAATGTTCATGACACTTGACGCCCGTCGCTGAAGAAGTGGCGCCAACTGGACACAGTGCTAAAGGTGGCACCGCTGTATCCACGACGGAGGATTCTTCCCTAAGTGGGATCCTATTCTTGGATGGAGCCCCGCCATCACCTCTGTCCACCTCCAGATCTCGTATAGGTACTCTATGATGCCCGAAACTTCACTTCTCAAAGGACGGACAGATGAACTGGAGTGCGGCGCGCGCGGTGGTGTTAGTATATACTTCACGAATAAAGAGTCACGACAGAATTAAGGCGACATTTTCGAGGTCACTGTGGAATTAAGCGAGAAAGGGTTGAATTTATCTTCGGGACACACCTAAGTCGGACCCTTGGCGTGCCACTTCTGAACCTTCCAGCATCACCTCCCGCTGGGCATCTAAAAGAGGCATTCATCTCCACATCCATCGTTCTGGCTCGCTCGTCACCCTCTCGCCCCGACTGAAAAACTTTCAAGACGCAAAGAAATGGGCAGGGGATGGTTGAAAAGACTTCTAGCTGTGAACAGAAGACGCAGGGGGAGCTCGAAGAAAAGAGTAGGGGAAAGCCGCGAGGTCTTAAAGAACCCCTGGTGGTTGAAATTTGCGAAGCCCTCCACTATGGCGTCTCTCATAACCTGGGTAGGTTTGTGTCAGCCAAGCAGGAGCAATTCTGCGCTGCCTGGGGGCGTGTCCTGACCGATATTGCCGTAACATGTGCAACTTCGTCTTCTGCAGCACGTGTGTTAGAGTGGCTTAGTTTAAACGGTTTTAACGTAGATCCCATAAGGCCGCCACAGAGTAAGGAATATATATTACCACACGTTACTACCGCGAAGAACAGGATACAGTAAAGAATGCTTACTTTAAATAATGAGCACGATAAAAACTGCGAACAGCGAACTACTCCTGCAGCTCAACTTCTGCTTGTGCCGATGCAACGTTATCGGATTGACGCATATTGGCGCATAAACGCCGGGACCTTTCTTTTATTTGCGAGCAGTCACGAAACTGATTTGGTTTAGTCGATTTACGAGGTTTAACGTGCCAAAGCGACTCAGGCTATGCAGACGCCGTACAGTGGAGGGGTCCGGAAATTTAGACCACCTGGGGTTCTTTAACGTGCACTGACATCGCACAGCACGGGGCGCGCCTTGCTTTTCGCCTCCATCGAAAAGCGACCGCCGCAGCCGAGATTCGATCCCGCATCCTTGGGCAAAGCAGTCGCGCGCCCTAACCACTGCACCACCACGGCGGGGAAGTCACATAATTGGCTAAAACCCGGGAACTATACCAGAAGTTTTCAAGAGCAGCCCAATTTTGCACCCGTCAGTGTCTTGAATTCTGAAATACCGGAATCTGTGCAAAACCTTTTCTCAAAGACGATATATTAAATATTGAGTTGATAAGTGCCGCAATCACACCAAACAGTTTACGGCTCGCATGGTGATTGTTTCTTACATGCATACTTATTAAGATGCCCCTAACTAAAGACTAGCGACTGCATTCTAACCCCCGCTGTCGTGGTCAGCCTCAAAGGCAGACCGCCCTCAACCATCCCCACCACATCGTGCGGTTCAGTCGGGTACTTAATTTACTTATTCTTCTGGTTTGCACCGATAGTGGAGCACGAACTGTTTCTTTAGCGAACAGGCTCTTTCCGGTGCCAGGGAGCCCTCGACGTCATCCACCCCCTCGAAACGTGCTGCGTCTTTCACGACAAAGCAGATACAAGAGTTATCGTTATTGTGTGACACCGCGCCACTGTATGGCGGAAATAGCGTGGACACAATAAACCTCGCGTCCGCCCTGCAGGCTCGTAATCTGAAGGGCAGCGAAATAGAGAAGATAAAGATGCGTCGTTTGTAGGGACCAGATTAGAGACCGACGTGGCGCGATATCAGAAGTAGGCGCAAATAAAGGAGTCGTCCAGAGGACTGGTGTGACGAACAAACAAGTGTCCTGCGTCGATAAGGGTCTCGGTGGACGGGGCCGGAACCAAGGCGCAGCCGAATCGCCTATTATTAGGAGAGGTCTGACCTCGCGATAGTCTCTCCTCTACGCATCCGTTGCTTGATAAATAAGGGACTCCTCATTCGAACCCCTGTAGGCGGCGTGGCGCAGTGTCGGCGATAGACCCTGCTCTGTTAATCAAAGTGGACTGCACGTGGCCAGGGGCGATTAGGTTTGGTTTGCTTATAAGGTTTGTCGTCTCAAAGCGATATCGGCCCCGCAGAGCGCCATGTGGAGGGCTACGGAAAATGTCGACTACCTGGCATGATACTTAGCGTTCCTCATCCACTCAAACGCGGCCGCAGCTGCGTGGATTAAACCTGAACCCTCGAGATCGGCAGTCGAGCGCCTCAACCACTGAAACCCCGCAGTGGGACCAGGGGCGATCAGCTACACAGATTCTGAACGGACGATTTCGAACACTGCTCCGTCCTACTGCCCCAGCTTTTGCTAATGACACTTTGAATGCTGCTACTGCTTTACTGTCATTATAGGTTGGTTTGCGGGGTTTAACGTCCCAAAGCAACTCAGGCTATGAGAGACACCGTAGTGGAGGACTCCGGAAATTTCGACCACCTGGGGTTCTTTAACGTGCAGTGACATCGCACAGCACACGGGCGCCTTGTTGTTCGCCTTCATTGAAAAGCTGCCGTCGAGGCCGGGATTCGATCCCGCGACTTTGGGAACAGTAGTCGAGTGCCGTAACCACTGCGCCACCCCGGCGGGGTACACTGTCATTATAATGGTCACATGATTCACTCCAGTAGAAGCTTCACTTCCGACGACACGCGACGTTTGTCAACTCTGCGAGAGATGAGAACCGCGGTCGCAGATAAAAACACTGACGGCGTGACCCAAGTCACAGCATGGGGCATTTGTAGCAGCTAGAGGCTATCAAGTCGTCCCCTCCTCCTCACGGCTGCAACGTGATTCGAGCTCCTCACTTACGCCGTAAGCTTGCTACACCGGAGCTGGGTAATCTTCCTTCGCACTGAACGGCTCAGTGACGAAGAGCGTGCCATCGACACTACCGGAGCGATAAAGCAGAGATAACGTGTCGTAACATTTTTTTTCCCCCTTTGCTTTTGTTTTTGTTCTTGACGGGAAGTAAGGCAGACACTGAGGCTGCGTTGGCTGTCAGCAGAATAAGCGGCTGAACCGGGACTGAATTATATATCTCGCTCCACTTTGCGCCCGAGTGTTTGGTCACAGTCGGGGGATTTTTCCGCTGCCCCCGAAAGAGAGCGGTGACGAATTACTCGGGTCGCCGGGGGCTGCTCGCAAGTCGCGACACGGTGCCGCACATGCGAAGCTCACCTGAGAGAAGGTTACCGCAGAGAAGCGGGGAGGCGACGATCACGCTCTCTTATCGAAACGATGATAACGCTCTGACCTTTGACGCATATTACTCGCTGCTAAGTAAGCAGAAAAAATTCCCTTGCTTGTCGGTTTCCACTTTATGAGTTCACGAATAGTTTAGCCTGCATGATGAGACCACACTTTAGGCTGTTTCGGTTTCATAGTCGTTTGGACGACGAATTCGTATGCAGCCAACAAAACGCGGCCACTCGTTCTCTCACCAAGCCAGCGTGTCACGTACGCATGTCTCCAGGCGAGGGCTTGCGTGAGGTGCACTCGAGTTTATCCCAGGCCACGCCACGTGCTCCCGGAAGCCTCGAAGACCACTGGGAGGAGCTGAGGCGACAATTTCTCCGTCCCAGCCGCGGGCTGCGTATCGGGCCCCGACAACTGCCTCGTGCGGACAGTGGGGGCGGCATGTGTCGCGACGCAGTTCATTGACCGCCCTCTCTCTTCGCTCCGAATGTGGACGCTCAATGGCACTGAGTGTGTACAGGGAATGTGTCTCGCTGCTACGCTTTCTCTCGGAGGCCGTTGGCACGGAGGCGTTGGTGGCGGACGCCACTGTTTCTTCTCGATCGTGACGGCCTCACGAAAGCGTACGCGGCGCAAACTCGGGGTGCGACTAGTGACTGCAAATTGTACTCAATGACGAGAACGACTTGTGAATGCCCACGCCGTGTACGTGTCCAGCTGCAAGCATGCGAAAATGCTTAGGTCGGATGGATGTTGTAGGGGGTATCGTTCGATGTGCTTATTTTCTTTGAACACTAGAAGAGCTGGAGCAATAACGTGCAACTGTGAGCAAAAGTGGTATACAACACTCATCCTGTGGTGGAGCTCTGGAAAACTGCATCACAACTTCATCTAGCAGCAGCTATTCGGGATTGAGAGAATGGCGGCAGTGCCCCATTTTATCCATATGCATGTTTTGCTGGCAGTGACCCTATCGCTGTCGCTAGGTGGCATTTTTATGTCGTTTTGTCGAGAATCGTCACCGACTGAGTGTTGTATACCATTTTTGCTCACGACTGTACATGTGCCGACATGCCGATCTCAGTTTTCACGATATCTACTCTACAAAAAACATATTTTATAAGAGGTTGGAATTCGCCCGAATGCAAGCACAAAATGCAATACACGCAGCTGGTGGAATGCCTGTCTAGAACATTTCAAAAAGGAAGGCGCGATCAGCTGCTATAAGGCAGCGTGCAGGTAGGCAAGCTGAAAAGACATTAACGTTCTGACAGAAAGATACATATACTATCTTTCCGCTGACTGTTGTGCGACAACTGCAATCGCAATCAACAAGTCGCTTGCACGAACCAATCTTTGGCTGATTATCAGCGATATCTGCGTTGGCGTAACGCAACTCTGAAGCTGGTGGTGGTTGTAGTGGTTCATTAGATATCGTTTTTGGATTTCGATACCAAAGTTAAAGGGCGGGCAAATTCAAAAATGGAATTCAGTGTGCTCACGAGGGTCTACCAGTCAATGAGGCTGCCCATCATCGCCTCGCTCGAGATGTATACACCCGAGCGGCCATAGAGACCCCGCTACCCGGAGACAAAGACCCCCTCATCACCTACAAGGAGCTCTCTGAGACTCCCAGACTAAACAGAAGGATCTATCCACCACCAGATAGGTCCCAATACCCTCAAAATGCAGGGCCTAGCGAGAAATTCAGGCCAATCGTTTCTTTCCTCATGTTACTCTGCATAATGAGTTGACAGGGGACCCGGAGGCTTGCAATCTCTGCAACGTACCTCTGAGTCAAAATCATTTAATCTGGCAATGCTCCGATTCTCCGGGAGCTAAAGAAACTGATCCCCTTGATCAAATTACCTGGGAGTCCTACATCCTTAGCCCAAATTTGGATGAACAAAAGATCGTCCTACGCTTGGCAGAGGAGGCTTACTCCAAGACCTTCTCTGCGGCCGCGGCGCAGGAGAGCCGGCAAGGAGACCCTCCGCCTGGCTGAGCCCCTGTCCCGAGGTCCATGTCGGTGTAAATAAAGTCTTCTCATTCACTCACTCATAACCCTTACATTACTCCGACTTTGGTAGCAGCGTGTCGGGCTCCACGGAGATGCGGGGCGATATGCGACCAGGACTGCACGACTTGTCCGGATGTCTATAAGTCCATTGAATCATTTTTCTAGTACTCTTCAGTTGTCGTGTGTGTCTCTCTTCCCCCAGCCTTCGTCTGTTTTGACTGGATACCTTTTGGAGCACGAATTAACCGTGACCGGAACGTCCGCGCAGCTCACGCTGTGACTGAAGGCTGCGTGTGTCAATTCGGCGAGGCGTCACAGGCGCGAGCGTGTCGGAGACGCAAATGACGTTGGCAGCCGCCGGCGGAAGCCTCTTCACTTTGGCAAATTAGCGCCAGTGGGTCGCGACTCTATAGCGAACCCCGGAAACTCGGGTGGCGCAGCTGTTCCGGTGGACATCCTTCGGCTGCGGAAGCAATGGAGCGGCGAGTAACGGAAACTCGCTCGCTGGTGGCACGCGGTGCCCGGAAGTGGACGGCTTCCGCTATGTGTGCGGCCTCCGTCACAAGGACAGGTGGACGAAGAAATAAGAAAGCGCCATGAAAAAGAAATAAGGATAACACGGGTGAAAAGTCGAATGGGAGCTCTCCTCATTTGCAGCTTGCAGAGCCTGGGCAGCTGCGCAACCGGTCCTTGCCGTTGGCGGCGGCAGGTTTGAATGGAACCTCTCCATGAACGAAGGGCCCGCACTGGACGTAAAAAAAAAGAAGAAAAAAAAAGAAAGAAAGGCCCTCGGTACTCTTTTTGTTTATATCGCCGGTGACAGTCAGTGCATACAATAAACGTAATGTTTGTAACAAAGTTGGCTCGAAATATTTTGAAATTAGGCGGAACCGAGAATCGCATTTCGTAAACGCCCCATCAAAGTGAATGGAAACCAGTTTTTTGCAGCTTGCTGTCGGGGCGTAGGACAAGGGGAGCAAACACCCTGTCATATACATGGGGCCTTCAGAGGCGAGGGGCCAGCTATGTTCACCGAACGTGAACATATATATCCGTGCACTGTTGTCCATAGTTAGGCTCTTTCGTCAAGAAATATAAACGGGTAATTATTACTCGTTGATGCAAAAGAGCAGAGAGGGTTCGAGCGTACATGAAGATATAAATGCTCGCTTTACCTAGTATACAGCACCACAGCAATATGGCTGAGAGGGCGAGGTACTGTCCGCAGCTGTTTGCCGTGGCAGGTAGCGGGTGTCTACCCGCTGCCGGCGGTGTTGCGACCCAGGTCAGTCGTGTTGTGGGAGGTTGGGCCCTGCGTCCTCACTCCTTGGAGGAGAGTGACTGGGAGAGATGTGGGTCCGCCCACCAAGGATGCAAAATGTCCCCGGTTCGCGTGCGGTGCATCATGCGCTTGGATTGTGGAACTCCACTATATGGAGTCGTGGACAGAAAAAGCTGAAGCGGCGTGACTGAGGCGCTTTCGACAGATACGCTGCCTAACGCAAAGGTCTAGAGGGAATTGCCTCTCCACTCCAATTCTCTCCACTCGTCGCAGAGTGGCCTGTTCTGGATAGTTTTCAGTGTACGATCTCTCACTGGCGGCTGCTCGCGGACAGACCGCGAGGGTGAGGGTGTGAATCATCTCACCATGGAATATACTGCGGTTGAGAGCTGGATGGTTCGACGCATGCCGTACTTTTTTTACTGCGGAAACATTGCAACTCTTTGCTTTAAAAAATAAGCCAGCCTGGCTCTCGTAGCGGCAGCTCACTACATTTACCTGGCTCTGTCCTATCACTCCTGGCCATCCTGAATTCACATTCGCCAACCCAACCACACCCTCCAGAAATGTTATTCGCCACCTCCAACCTGCCAAAGGCTTCACCCTCTACAAGTGCACCCAGGAAGAGTACTAAAATACATAACAAAACAGAATTTAAAAACACAGGACACAACGTGTCATGGACACAGCACGCGCGCGTGCTTCTGTACCTGGACCTTTGTGCCTCTGCACTTGGGAACTATTGCGGAGGCCCGCCCGATGTGCTGAGTGCTCAGTGACCTAAAACATCTGTGGGTGGGCCTCTAGCAAACTACTACACACTATGCCATAGTGTATATATATATTTTTTCTTCTACCTACCCTGTACTTTCTCCCTATCGCTCCCCACTTTGACTTCGTCTATACCGCTTCCTCGCTATCCCTTTATTTCCGCTGCCCCAGCTCAGGTGTTTCAGGTATCAGATAGCAGGTACCGGGGCTGTAAAACACCTTTTCCTTCCTTTGGAATAATTAATAAAATAACCACATACTACTACTGCTCCGCCTACTTGACGACCAGCTCTGGCTGCGTGTGCGAGTGATATTTTCCTGTCCCAGCTGCACCTGTGTGCATTGGTAATGCGACACATAAGACAGTGTGCGAGAGGCACACTCCAGCGTGTTCGCATCGAGCCGATTATGTAATTCGTTCAAAAATGCACGTACTCTAGTTTAGCAGAAGACAGAAAGTATAAAAACAAAATATTACAGATGCCTCCCTCCAACGCTCAGCGAGAAATTTTCGATAATAAATCCATAAATGTGTTTCCTTTTTCTATATAATGAGGTGCTTAGTAATAATTCAGGGGACCCTTCAGCGTCACTTTAATTAATGATATGGCGGTGTTCATAGATCCATTCAACGGCCTGCCGTCGTCTGAGCATATCACTTCGCAGACACAGAAATTGGATCTTTTTTTTTTTTTTTTTTATTGATTGCAAGACACACAACGTCTCCGTTTAAGAAAGTCGCCCAAAGTTACTCAGATATCTTTGAGGTATATATATAGTGCGTCTCACTCGCGTCCCAGTTAGGTTCCCGGATTCGAGTCCCATCTCACCCGTCTTTTTTTTTAGCGCATTTGTCTTACAGTACTTCCAATTTCGCGTGACGTCACGACCCCCTCGACCAATCCTGATTTTAAGACGAAAGCCTTTAATGGCTCATGCTGTCGTGGACAAAATCTGTCCCGCTTTTGCGGCGGCTCCGATTGGCCGAGGCGGGATGACATCATAGAGATCTCGACCAATCACAGAGCACCACCGCAGTATGCGCGAATGCGTGCTTTATATGGCCATATGTCAATCAAAGATCAATCGCTAATCAATTACTAATTAGTTTAAAGATTATTTACAATTAATTATAAATTAGGTTATTACTTGACTAATTACTGACTAATCAATTAAGTCATCAATTATCCGCTCAATGTCTACCTAATCGATCAGTTGTCAGCGCTACGCCGACTACGCCGACCAACGCGCCCGTTTAGGCATTGTCTACCTTGACCATCGAACGTTGACGCCGCTATCCGACACGTACCGCGCCCAGCCAAGGCTAAAAACGAACTTTCTCACGGCCGTCGCCGCAGCACACGAAACCGCAGAGCAAGATCTCGTGAGGAAAGAGAGCGGGCCGTCTCTGACGTGTACAGCTGTGTGTGTGTGCGTGTTTGTGACTGGTGTACGCGCCGGTACCAGGGATTGAACCTTGGGAAGAACGGATGTGAAGGTGTGAAATGTGAATACCGAGAGAGTCAGTCGAAGCTGGACCGAGCGATAGAACGGACACGCATCGCAACAGCGGAGTTCGCACAGGCGCGTTCTTCTTGCGGACTGACATTTCACCTAATTTCCTAATGCGACCTCGATAAATTAGTTCTCTTAATTTCTTTGAATGTCTGCTGACACAGTTAATTATTGAATGCTTTATTTAATTCATCACTTGCTAATTAGTGCCAGTTACGTAGCAGAATGCGGCACTCAGGCTTTATCCTTTCACTATTTTAGTCGATAAAGTCCCTCGTAATTTTTCTCCACACGCCTATCGCCGCTATCAGCACCGGCTTTCCCGCTCAGCGGCAACCCTCTCACCGTTAATACACTGCGGAAATAGAACCCACCGTACCCCAGCCGCAACCTCTATGATTCACTCATGAATTGGCCACTATGCCAAACAAGCTCACTGTTAAAAAGCAGATCGGAAACGGAGAGAATCTCGGCAGTTCGTCGCAAGGTGTTTGTATATCGACACTCAATCAGGCCAGAGATAACGAAAAGGGCTACAAAGCCGGCCAGGTCCGTAAGCGCGCGCTTCTCCTGCCCGCCCCAGAGTGTTGCTTGGGAAGTCCAGACTGCAAGTGACTGTCCTTTCCGGCTCATTGGCCTTCAATAACAGCACGCGCTGAAACCGACCATTGCTGAACGCGTGTCACTGACTATGCACCGCACATCGACATAGCAACAGTTACCGTTTTTCGCCGAGTCGCCTGCTAATGTTACACGTGAAAGGAAACCTTCGCTTGCAGCACGGTCTCGTCGATTACAGCGAGCTTCGTGAGTTAAACATATAACTCGTTTTGTATTTTGTAAATAATGTATAAATGAAGAGTCGTAGCTACGAGAAGAGGAGGAACGAGAAAGAAGAGCAAGAAGGCGAAGAAGACGAAGAGGAAGAAAAACACTCGGTCACCCACAGCTAATGCTTTCGCTCCACATTCAGTTCAGCAGCATTGAACCCATCTCATTTTTTCTATTTTGTAAACAATGTATTTTGTAAACAATGTATTTTGTAAACAACAAGGCGCTTGTAGCGCCTCTCGGATGATTCTGTATAGATGTCAGAGCTAGCATTTCCCCTTCATACCTCAGTCCTGTTCCACCTCTGCTATTGTAGGGTTGGTTTGTTCAAAAGACACAATTGGAGCTATAAAGTAGCATACAACTTAAGTCTGCAATAACCGACATACACAATTCCTCCGCGAGAGAAGGTAGTCCGCTGTTTAGCCTTTCCTGGTTACCTAAATAAAATGCTAATTATCGGGCCAAATTAAAAGCTCAATAATTCCAATGCCCTTGGCTTATTTGTTATAGCCAAGTATTAACAACTGGTCCCGTGTACTGTTCAGCGGAGTAATGCACAAGCCGTGCTTCACTACCCAAAGTTAGCAACTGCTGTTATTTAAAGCTGTATCCTACTGTAGTGAGCTGCTTTTGATTCTGAAATGGCACATGTATACAGGAGTGCGGATTTGACCAGAGTATGATACAGATACCCAAGCAGATGATTCATGAATAATTCGCCACGACTTAAATTGCACGGTGCATAAATTATGCATTAAGGATCAGGGACGCGGAGAAATGTGTTTAGAAGATATGTAGACGCGGTAGAGCAGCGTGATGTTCGTCTTCCTCTCTGGGCGCCGCGTGGGCCGGACGGAGTCGCGTGCCAGCCAGCCCCGTTGCAGCCGTTACTGCCTTGTCTGCGACGTTGCACTGCACGACCCGGGAAGCATTCCGATAAGGAAGGCCAGGGCACAAGTCAACCGCGCGGGGTCTTCTTCTCTTGCAGGCTGCGGATAAAAACAGCACGAGATGGGCGCCGAAAGTGAAGAAGGCGCGGCGGAAGCGGAGGGGGCGAAGATCGCCTCGTTTCCAACTTCCGGCTGCGAACGTTCCGCCGACTGCGTGATCCGCCTGTCGGCAACGACGCTACCCCCCACTACTCGGCGAGGCGGAAGAAATGTGCGATACATGGTTTCTCCTTCCACAGCGGGGAGCGGCTGTGGGCTCGCGCACGCGAGCTTCGACGCCTTCTCGATGCAGCGTTCCTTTCCAGGGTGGGGAACATTCTCCGTAATTTTGGGCCACATGCTCACTTAACCACATCCTCATTTCTTTCTTTGTTTTCTTTTCTTTTCTTTTTTTTTTAAACGTGGATATAGGATTTTCGAGTCTTTCATTGCATGTGAGTGCCGAATATTGCTTCCAGGCATCAATGTTATTGAATATAATATTTTAGAACTTCCTCTTAATTGTAAGGGTCGTCGCACCCTTGCATAATGGTTGTCACCATCCAGTAAAGAAAGCTGCATCGAGGCACTAGAGTAGTGAAATATATATTAACAGGACGAATGGTATTCAGGACAAGTCGGTGACGCCCCGACTGGCAGAGGAACCGTCCGCGCTTGCTGAATGCATTCCCGAGACTGATGGAAGCAGCAGATCTCAAAATGAGAAAGTGCCTTCACTTTCCCGTCCGCCACTCTGCTGACACGATCTGGTCGGCCAGGATCCGTGGCGTCAAACCATGTGCATGATGCGGGTTTTGTCATCGAGATCTACGGTTCGGTCTCCGTCGTGTGAACCAAGCAAGTTACGAGACGTCGAGGAGAAGCTTTACGTAAATTTATTCTGCGGCACTTCCCTAGGGTCATGACAGCAAAAGAAAAAAAAAAAAACCTAGATAATGCTTTACTGCCGATAACAGGTGGTAAGATGAACGATATTTCGTTTTAGCCTATCCCGATTATAGCCGCCGGTCGCTGCTCGCAGTAAGCCACCCGTACCAAGCAGATTTACCCGGAAGACGCCTCTAACCTACATCTGTCCCAGTGCTTCATGCTTGGCCCTGGGCGACGACCACACGCCCGGCGCATATGTTCATGTACTCCAATGATAAGCTCCAATCGGCCATCTTATCATGCCGACCGAAACATTTAGAGGCGACCTTGTTGATTGGTACAGTTGAAAAGCGAAGTGTACACCTTTTTGACTCATTTTATACATAGTAACGAGGAGCACATTAAGGTCTCGTTACACCTGTAGCGTCGTTTTATCCTGCTTTGAAGCGAAAGCTACATTGGCCACGGGCGAGGAGTTTCGCGTGGTGGGAGAGCACAGAGCCGTTGCCTAGCAACCGCCGCAGCTGGCGGACGCCGTGCGCTCGCCGCGCCATCTGGCAATCAAGAAGCAACCGGAAGAAGATGTATCGTTTTCAATGCAACAACATAGCTAGACAACCAGACTAACCTGGACTTGCAATCAAGATTTAGATGGCGTAGCTGAGCTAAGGCACTGCTAATTTTATGCTGGGCCTGCCTCCTCATAAAAAAAAAAAACAAAAACAAAAAAAACAACAACAAAAAAAAAAAAAAACAAAAAACAAATCGTCTCCACCGAGAATCGAACCTCCATCCCTCAGATTGGACTCGATTAGATTGGACTGAATTGGATTGGACTCGATTGGACTGCTTTAGATTGGTCATGTTTAGACTGAATTTGACAGGGTTGGTTGGATTGTATTTGAATGAAATTAACTGTACTTGATTTGACTGGATTTGATTACACTGGATCAGTTCGGATTGGATTAGATTAGATTAGATTAGACTGGTTTGAATTGGATTACACTGGATTGGATGGGATTAGATTGAATTGAAGAGGAGTATAGGCAGCCCAGCGCCAGGCACACATGCTTTCGCTACGTATATCCTGGCCTCGCTGAGCTAAGCCATGGCCAATTTTTGTTTTCGTTGCATCGAAGTCTATATGAGTATAATTATTACGGAGTCTAGTATTTTGTCTATATGCAATACCTTTTATCTGCTAGAAGAAAGGGGAATATCTCTCACTCCATTTTGCTCCGTAGCAGATGGCACAGGCTTACACACGGCTGGTAGTTACAGCATGACATCCATCCCTGATGCTTTGGTATTAGAAGTGTGTTACAAGGGGCGACTCGGACTCGAATCCTCAGGCTCACTCCGTTTTCGTGGGTCACATCGATTGCACATCAATCTTATTTCCGAGGAGGGTCTCGCGCGTCAGAGCCACGGTGTTCAGAGCGATGTTTGCAAGCACTGAATGGAATATTCCGTCGGGCTCCTTTTTCTCCTCTTGTATCACTCGGACTATGCTATAATAACACTGAGCGCGTGTTTTCTAGTGTAAGCTGCACTTGCTCATACTGCATCTTATAGGCAACTGCATACACGATTCAGCCGGAGGGACCCGTTTGTCTTTGACGGCAGTTGCATACGTGGGGAACCACCGACCTCGGCTTCAGAAGGCAATCTTTCCTGGCGCCATGCGGGCAGTAAAAAACTCGTTACTCATTTCACAATCACGCACCGAGGTGTCTATTGTAAAGAATGAATTCACGTGACGAGGGTTCCTAGAGGTTCTTACATGAGGTTTTACGACGCTCATATATTCATCCCGTTACGCGAAACATGCAAATTAGTTTCGTGGACTATAAGGCCGTCGTTGTTTCATTCATGAGGCACCCATATAATGCGTGCTAGCCGGAATGAGCACGGGTTATGAATGAAGTGCGGACAAAGGTCGTAGGGGGAGGCTTATTGCTTGTTCTAAAAAGAATACGGAAGGGGGTGTACATGGTACTCCTGTCTTAAACGGTGAGCAACGAATCGCCGCGGGCTTGGAAGACGGCGCTCGATCATAGTCACTGAGGCGACCGCAGAAATGAGGAGGTTGGTGAGCTGCCTGGTGCGGGCACTGAGTGTTCTCATTAAGAAGACGGGTCTGATGCTCAACTATATATTCTCGTGTCCAGTAACTATGGCCCACACACAGCCAGCGCACGCTTTGTATCGTCTTGTGCACGCTTTCTCGCCGTAGGAAATAGAAAAGCAAAATATAAATGCCCGAGCATATCTGTTCTACATCGAGATAGTTCTTCGATCATTTCTGTCATCAAGCTGCTCGTAAGGCTCCAGTGTAGATCATTCGGCTGCCGTGAACTTCGCTTTTATTATTATTTTTTTTTTCTAATGCGTTAGCCTGATACCCTATAGCGCGGCGAAACGTGTCCGGCTGATATTGCGTATATAGGTGCCGCCTGCCGCCACCCACCATGAGGCTTCCGCCTATTGCTCATCTACCTTCGCCTTCCACCCATCTCCATCGTTTAGAATTGTCCATCTACCATGAAATAACCTGCCTTCATCGTTCAGAGGCTTCAACCGTCCTGAACTATCCACCTCTATCCTTCAGAAATTAAGCCTCCACCCCGCTGCCCGCCCTACCTTTGCACCGTACTGACCTTCACCGTCCCAAAACAGCCACCAAACACCAATTGGCCATCTCCACCGTACAGGGACACTATTCACTATCGATTCACTCCCGCCCTCCAGAGGTATCCACCGATAAAAAAAAAGTTAAAGAAGAAAAGAAAAATCACTCAGCGCTTCAACGAAAAAAGTAGCAGGCTCAATGGGAAGCCTGTAGCATTGCGAAACGTAATGTACAACCAATACTGCTAACACAGGTCTGACAGATCGCATCGTATTATCACCTAGAGGCGTGTTTCGTTCACTGGCACCAGCTATGGCCTATATGTTCTACGCTTTAGCGACAGTACGAAACAGATTTCGTACTCCCGTCACTTTAAGTACTCAGAGTCTGTTTTACGAATTGCCTCAAGGCGTTACGTAAGCGGCAGAAATTGTCTTCTTATAGTTTATGCTAAATGCAACTGAACGGTGCTCCAGCACGTTTTACCTTTGTTCAGCTATGTTTAACATGGTTTCGGTTTGTATACATATGATATATTGTGTCTGTCACCCCACGGGGATTTTCGATTGCGTACACGCATTTTATTAATCGATTGATCTCCAATCCCTTAATTTGAGCCTCTACTACGAACGTCACATCTAAGGGTGCTACGACTTCGATTCCCATCTCACAGATGCTGTCCGAGTTTGTAGCTCCCGCCAACTCGTCCCTGTCACGTGATCTCGGACGTCATACAACGCGCCGACCAATCAGTTCTCGGTTATGTCACATAGCAATTGCTATCTGCCAGAATGTTCAAAATAACGCGCATGGCGCTTTCTTTTTATTGCGAAAGCAATACTGCTCGCAGTTTGAGCCGTTAGCGTGGCCCGGCGGTGACCACCATTGACCTTTGACCTTTAGACGACCCCCGTAGACGACCCCACGCTGGTAGGAGCTGCCAACTTGGGTCTCTCGTTTCACATGGAACGGTTATGTCAGAAACAGCCTGCCAGGACCTTGGCTTTTCGTTACCCTTCTAGGCCACTAAGACACATTCATATGGCTTGGTTAAAGCGGGGCTTTATGTGTGGGCTGGAGAAGAAGAAGAAGAAGAAGAAGAATGCTCGGTCACCCGCAGATATTGCTTTCGCTCAATATTCGGCTCAGCAGCGTTGAACTCTTCTAATTTTTCTTTTTTCTCTAACGACCCATCTAGTGCTATACCCTACTGAAAAAAACAAAAGTTGTACGTGGTGAACCTCGTAAAATCTCATATAATTGCATAGACTCTCATACGGTTCTCATCATTATCATAAAATATCGTACATAATTTATGATAATGTACAAGAAACTATGAGGCGTTATGCATTTATATGTTACCTGTATGTGATTTGTTATGTGAATAGAGTGAGATGGTGTGAGAAAATGTGAGGTTATTGTCTTATACAATTTTTTCAGTAAGGTCGCACTCGAATAATGAAGTACAACGGCGAAGTTCGTACCAGGACCAGCGCTCAAGATCGGTGTGGTCGCCGAGGACCATTATAAAACACTAACTGCTTTCAGCGCAGACCACGGCATGGCGCTGTCGTCGCTGTTATATGCAACGGTGCTTTGAAGAGAACACGGACATTGCACCGCAAGCAGCCAGCACACAGGTATACTGCGGGGAGTCTACCCAGCAGGTAGCTCTCGCCACACGAACGACAGTGCCAGTACGCATATACGACACCCTCGGGGTCGTTTCCAGCCGTAGTATCCTAAAAGGAGAGTGCCAGGAATCGATGGAGTATATATAACGACACCCGCGGTGCTGGCTACATACAGGGCAAGCCCTCTTCTGTATCTCTCAGCGCGGGTGTCATTGGCGCTGAATAACGGCGTCTCCCTGGGGCTCCGTTCATCGTTTATTTTCTAGGCCCAAGCCTGCGTTGAAGAATGCGTCAGCGGGAGAGCATCGCGCGTGCCCCGCGGTGAGGACGCAGCATGGGTACTTCGGTCCACTCCACCAGGGGTCCAGCCGTCCAGCCTCGCGTACATCCGTGGCCACTTTGCGGCTTCAAGCTGAGCAGAGCCCTCTGCCGATGGCCAGCACAGCAGAAAACATTTTGTCTCGTAAAGCAGCGCCCTTCAGCCTTAGCCAGTTCACAGCACAGGTACGGCACTCCCAGGCGTCGCAGGAGAGGACTGAGCCGGCAAGGGTTCCGATGTTTCCAAGCTTCTAGAAGGAACCACCGATCACCGATGCGGGAGGCGAGTCTGTGGACGTAGAAAAGAAATAAAACAAAAACTGAATAAAACAAAGGGGTTTAGAAGCTCAGAAGTGGGCAGACATGACAGTAATTGAATTACAGTATTGAAATTACTCTAATTTAATTACCTTATTCGGTAATTTGCAATGTTATTAATTACGTTTTTCGTTTGGTAACTTTAGTAATGTAATAAATTACTGTTGGTAGTAATTTCGCAGCAAAAGTAATTAATTCCTTTTGAAATTACTTTTACTGAAGTGCGTCTGGTCTGTTCCGGTTTTTGCTCTGGTCTTGTTTTTGTAATGGCAAGTGCTATAGGAAAGAGAGAAGGAATGGCTCTCTGGGACGGAATTTGGCGGAAAGACGAAAAAATGTGTGTGCTTCGCGTCTGGAGAACAAGTTGTTTTTTTTTTTTTTTTTACTAGGTTTACTTAGTTTTTGCATTGATGGAAACTAGAAAGTAATTTTCAAAGAATTGAATTACTCAGTAAAATTAATTGTAATGCAATTTCATTCCTTTTTTGGGAGAAGTAAGGAGTAACGTAATTTAATTACTTTTCTGCAATTTTCAGCAAGGTAATTAGTAATGTAATTTAATTCCTTTTCAAAAATAATTTTGCCATGTATGGAAGTGGGGCGCCGATTTCTCCTGGGCACTCCCTCTCCCTCTCCCGTTGCTGCACGCAACTCGTCCAGCTCCGCGGCGCACAGCGGTGAGCGGAGACCTGTTTTGTGCCCGTCACGAGCTGATGTTTTATGCTGGCGTCGAACATCGCCGAGGACGCTGCGCAGCCTGGCGTGAACGAAACGAGTGAGTCCCATCGGCGACCACCTTCGGCTCAAGACCATCTCCGTGGAGCAACCGCTGGTTCGACACGAGAAATCATTTTGGAAAGACGATTTGTTTATTCGCTTTGGCGAAGAACGGCCAACCGCAAAACACGCATCATGGAGTGATCTTTGAAAGTTGGTCGTCCCGTCAATAATCATCAAGCGCTTCATTTCGACGAGGTTATCTCTGCATCCCGGAGCTAAGTCATGAGGTCTCGTGAAGCTTGAAATTCCGCTTCACCATCAGAAAACTTGAAGTGCCACTAAAGAAAATTAAACATACGATGCTTTTAGAGCGTTGATTTGCAAGGTTCGCGTTATTCCTGGATCGACTCTTGACCAAGAATATAACGAACACTTGACTTCGGTTCAAGCAAAGATGCACGCATGCCGCATGGCCTCGGATATAACGAACATGTGACATCTGTTATAACGAATATACATTTATACCACGTGATCTCGGATGTACCTAACACGCAACCTCGGTTATAACGAAGATGTCGCTTACAATGACCGAACTTCGATGGCCGAGTCGCAAAAACCATTCTTCGATGGTTTTTGCAACGATATCATGCACAAGATATAAGAAAGTTGGCATGATGATGATGATGAGCAACTTTTCTTGATACAAAAGAATAGACGACATCGATTCTGGGAAGACATTGGAGCTGATAAATCGGGTTGCTCATTAAAGGTAGGAATTAAGGTTCATGGAATATGAATCAACCTTAGCATGATCTTGGATCTCGAAGCAGGCATGATACTTGCAGGCTATACAGACGAGTTCACACGGATTGATTCAATCGAGGCTTTATCTTCGTCATTACCGAGGTGACCTAAAACGCTCGATTCATGTTCGGCAGCGTCAAATTTCGTTGTTGTGCTTAGTAAAAATGAGGATAGGATAGTATAGGATATACGTTAATTTCTCTAGGAATGTCTTGTGCTAGTAGCAGAAGAGGTCCATCTTCCGTCTTCTCACAGGGTCGGTGCCCCTATTCCAGGGCTCCGCTGAGCTTCGCTGCTCGCTGGGCGTGCTGGATCAGACCTAGTAGGCAACCCAGATCGCCTCTGGCGAGCCGGCTCTCCCAGTGTTCAGCACTCGGGTCCTTACGAAAGCTATCGTTATTTCTACATTGCCACGTGATGTGGTTTAACGAAGGTTTGCTACCACACCATGGGCAGGTGTCCCGATATTGCGACGGGTAAATCTTACTTAGGATATGCAGGTTAGGGAATGTTCCTGTCTGCAGTCTTCGCCAGTACACTGCCTCTTGTTGTTTTAGATCCCGATGAGGCGGCGGAGCTCTGCAGGTTAGGGAATGTTCCTGTCTGCAGTCTTCGCCAGTACACTGCCTCTTGTTGTTTTAGATCCCGATGAGGCGGCTGAGCTCTTTTGAACGTGTTGATGCTTGTTCAGCAGCGAACGACACGACACGTCGCTTGCAGAAAAAAAAAAAAATAATACACAAATAAAAAATAAACAAATAAATTTAACTCGTTGTTATACTCGTAACAAGGACTCGGTGATCGCAGTTTTACATGGGATTCCCGTGTACCCATAGCGTCTGGGATGCGTGTGGCGAAATTTGCGTCGAAGTACAGTTCACTGGCGAACTTACATAATTACGTAGCACAGTTTACCAATATTTCACTTTTATGTCATTTTCTGCCTTACAAGAGCTCCCCATACATGTGAAGCAGCATTTCTGTATTGTTGGCGCAGCATTTCGGTATTCTGCCGGTACACGTTAAGGTTGGTTTATCTGCCGAGTACCTTCACAAGCGCATGCTTTGTTGAGATCAACACTATATCCCAGTGACGCAAGTAGCGGACGATGGCCTTTAAAAACGCTTTCGCACACTGAACGTTCAAAAAAAAAAAAAAAACGAGAAAAACAATGTCTAAGCAATATGTTAAATTCGAAATGTGTACTCTCTTTAACGATCTATGAGTATGTCTGGACTTTCGTATCTGTCCCGAGGGGCCAATTTCGACCTTCAATCCCTAAAATGCCTCGGCGACTGCTTGCTACACCAGGAGAACCTCGCTGAAAGTTAACGCAACACATTTACCGCCATTGGTCGATAATTTTAATGGATGACCGATTCGGAATAATCAGCTTAGTTCTGTCTCTGGCGCTTCGAATGTTCACGGAGGATTTCGTAACGCGCTTGCGATTGTAGCGTAAAAGTGCGCCTCGAATCTTCCAAGTGTACAGCTAGAGGCAATATGAAAGGGAACACGGGAGCCCAAGGGTATGCTCGGAAAGAGCAACCGACTAAGCCTACTTTGGATGCGTCTTTGCCACTGATTCTTTTCACCTGTCGGTACGTGACAGCGCATTTGAAAGCGTGGAGGCCACGCGCTGCTGTGTTCCCTTTCATACTGCTTCTTGCTGTACGGCAGCCGCTCGTACGTCGCTGCTTACGTCAGGAAGACGATGCATCTTTGTGCGCGACGCGCTTATCCGCATGAACGGCTACAGTGTAATTGTTTTGGGCACAGAGAGCATGTTATCTCACTCGGCATCACCGTTTCATATTTTGAAGCCATTAAACGCACGCCTCACGACGTTTCAAAAGCGGACAGGCCCGCGTTCTGAACAAAGAATAACACTAAAGAGATAATGCCCACGCAGTCTGGGAGCTCTGCACTGAGCAAGAGCAGAGGGAAACCGCACTAGGGAGAGGAGAAAAGCCTTTCGCAAGAGCGAGCCTATAACGACCGCCACGCTTTGAGCGTTGCTCCTAATTCGCCCTCGTTTTTAGAGCGAATTATTTTATTACTTTTTCTTTGTTGCGAAGCAACGGATTCGCCCGAGCATTTCGAAGAGCCCCCCCCCCCCCCCCCCCCCTTCTCCGTGCCACTTACGTTTGTCTACCTCTCCGCCCCCCCCCCCCCCCCCCCCCCCCCCCCTCTCCGTTCGCGCACTTACGCAAGTGGCAGCGTCAGGACGCACCTCCGCGGAGAGATTGCCCGGCACAACAACAGTGGCGGTGGAGCAGGGAGCCGGAGGAGGGCTCAAGGCACTGTTAACCCAGAGAAGAAAGCCGCTCTCGACGAAAAGGAAGATACGCAGCGCGCCCAACAAACGCATCGAGAAAAACCAAAAAACAAAAATAAAGAAACGGACCAAGAAAGCCAAGAAAGCAGCTCCGACTTTCTTCCATGCGTGCAGTGCGCGTAGACACGCAAGCCGCGTCTGCAGCCAGGCGAGGCAGGCCTCTACCTCCACCTAGTGTTTTTGCATCGTTTTCTTTTTTTCTCGTTCCCCCTCTCGAGCGGAGTACGAGGAGGCCTTGGTTATTTCTTTCCGAGTAGTACCTCTCCGCGGCGTGAGTCAGGAACCCGGTCCGCTGCGGGGCAGGCAATCTTCTTCTGCGGAGAAGCTATTATCAGCGCCATTAAATGGACCTGGACGTGCATAAAATAAGGCCTGCTTTGCCCCCCTCCGCTAGCGTTCTTCCTCCCAAGCCGGTCTGCGGTGATTGTTGCTGAGAGAGGGGGGTGGAAAGTAGGAAAATGGTCCTCGAGGTCTCTCCGCCGGAGGATCCAGCCGCCTGAAAGTGCAAGTGCCGGATGATGAGGAAAACGGCTTTCGGCGACGACGCTGCCTCGCTCGCGGGCAGCGCGGCGGCTGCGACGCACCTTGTTGCTTGCTGCTGTTGGCGATTGTCGTATTCGTGATTTCTGGCCCTGGACACGAAGTCTCTTCAGCGAAGTCGTTACAATCTTGCCATCGGGGATCACTTATTGCTGGGTGAGGGCCCAGCATCCACCCACCCGGGTGGCTTGCGATGCGGCCAGTAGACGGTGTACTGCAGGCTACTGAAACGAGTGTTTTCCCGATACAACTGCTCGGGAGGTAGTGGCGAGTGTTGTTTACCAAAAATAGGCACAGGTTACGAGTGGTGAACAAACCACAGTAGCAGATCAGAGCGGGAAGCCCCGCCAAAGGTAGTTGAGACATGTGCGGGGCAGAAGATGTCTTGGTTTCCGGATCAGGATGACAAGGAACTAAAGCAGCGACGTTAACCGGCATGCCATTTAGCGGACCATTAAACAACAGGGCAAAGAGAGAGTTCGAGAACGCACGTGTCCTACCTGTCTACCGTGTCGCCCCCAGACCGTTTAGAGGTTTCGGACTACGCTAACCTATGCATCGCTGGTAGTTTTCGTGAAGACTATCTTCGTTTTGGGTCGTCGTTCGCATGGAAACAGCTCATGCGGGGTCTTCTTGAGTATGTGTGGAGTCCTACATTTCGCAGGGGTGCTACTTCAAGAGATATTAGGTGCTGGGTATGCGCGTGGAGCTACAAGGAAAGGTCCAGAAGCAAACTCCCCTGCACGTTGTAAGCTCTCCTCACAAAGGCCGTGCATGAATTTGCTAGGAGTGTTCCGTGGGGCTGTATTCAACTGAGCGTTCCACGAGAGATCATCGTACAAAAGCTTACGATAAAAACAAAAATAAAACAAAACAAAATGAAAGTGCGATCGAGTAGATTGAAGGGGGAAATTTGTGCGATAGTATTCTTTTATACATTTGGTCCATTGTTCCGCAGCCTACAGCGCATGCACACTGTACCTCTGAGACTGCTACTTGTTACTTCACTAACCTAGTCACTATCTAAGTGTCACTAGCAAGCTGCTGTAGCCGGTGTTCTGACATTGTTTCGTTATAGCCGGCGCCTGGTATAACCGGTTTCTCGTTATCGTTCACACCAAGGTTCACGCACACGTCACCGATGACGCCGGAGAGCCTTCGCCTTCATGTCATTCTTTATGCATTCAACCCAAATTTTGAGTTGACGCAAAAAAAGCTCGACTCACCGAGGCTTACCTTTCAGATGTCAGTTTCCAACAGATTACCGTAAGCAAGGGAGTTAGGTATACTTCGTGGTCGTGACCTAGCTCCGTTGGTTTGGATAAGGCTAGGTAGCGTTTGACTAAATTTGAAATATAGGTGTTAACAATAACGCTTGTCTTGGAGGACAAAACCACCCTATCCTATTAGTGTTCTGAGTAAAATCTGATTTTTTGGCTGTTCCTAGCCACTTTGAAGTTTGTACGCACTGCAGTAGCGAAAGGCGAATTTATCGCGTAAGAAAGCGGATTTGAAAATCATCTTGTCCGTCGTTTCAAACCCGTGACCTCCTTATCAAGAAAGGATGGATTGAACTTGCAGCATGAGAGAATTATAGAATAGCGCGATCCGCGACCATGATCGGCTGCAGCACGTTCCACTGCGCATGCGTAGGTCGCCATGAGGGCGCCCGGTGGCGCCAAATGTTGGACGGCGGCGCGCTGCCTGTCGCGTTGGGACAAATCAGCGTGTGATCACTGGTGGCGCTTGGCATATGATAGTTCATCACGCTGGTGGACCGAACTAAGTTGTAACGTTCTTAAAATTTTTACTGAATGACGGCGCAGTGTATAGGCAATCTTGCGTAATCGGCAGCTGGTGACGACACCACCCTCATTTCTTTTTTCTTTCTTTTTTTTTTTTTTTTTTTTCAGAGCGAAATCTCTACTTCTGCGTACAGGGTCGTATACCTATTGATCCGACCCGACTGCGTTTCAAAGCGAAGTAGCGTTTCAATGCATATAAGTTGATATATACGAAAAGAAAGGTGCTAGTAGCTGTCGCAATTCTCCATGGACACCTGAACCTCGCCGTGAGGGAGGAGAAAGAGAGAGTGGGGATATTGAAAGAGGATGCCTTAACGATGGCTCCGGAATAGTTTCGACCACCCGGGTATCTTAAACATGCAACTGGGATCGCACAGTACATGGACGTTTTTGCGTTTCACCTCAGTCGAAACGCTGCTGCTGATACCTGAGCAGCGAGAAGCCAGCTTGGCGGCTAAACGCGAGGCTTGCCATGCGTGGAAGTACGTCAAGACAGAAGCTGCTTTGCAACTTTCGTTCGTTATAGGAAAGCTTAAGCAGGCTTAAGCGTCCGCCATATTTGTGTGTTTTATAACTCACAATAACTCGGCATTAAAAACTCGAATGTGGTCGTTTCCACAAGTTTTTGTACATTTCGGAGCTCGCTAGATTAGTTGTAAAATATCCAGTGCTGCGATAGCGTTAAAGACCATGCAGGAAATACAGGCGCGAACAACAGTGCCCACTGACAGCGGCGAAGAGCTCCCATCTGCATACATGTCGTCTGAGCGCAACCCGATGAGGCGAAAGACGCCGACTCAGCGCTGTCATCGTTATCTACTTTCGCTGACCGCGCGAGGAGATCGGCTCTCCTATATGTCCCAAGATAGCTTGTGTGGAAAAAGATTGCATGGGACATGCACGTGGGTTTTTTCTCGGACGCCTCTTGTTCGACCCCCGACGATGGAGGCGTCCATAATCATTGACAGGTGAAGGTAAACAGCACCATATGAGCTCCAGCCAGAATAGAGCTGAATGCGGATCGTAGACTTTCATGGAAAGTCTGGCATCGGGTCGCGACTTGGGAGCCGTGGCTGCAGGTTCCACTGGTATGTTTATGGACACCAAGGTCCATCGCATGGTCGCTCTATATTCGGGACGAAACGGATGCCGAAACCTGTTGCCAGCGGCGTCAGTTAAAAAGGTGCGCTTGAAAGGGCACAAATATTTTGAGCTTGTAAATATCCACGCTACTGAGCAAACAAAAACACTTTTAGAGTATGCAAAGAAATGCATAGTAGCATGATCATGCTCATGAATTAATGGTATTAATATTATGTTTATTTTTTAAAATCTACACGTCGTATTTGTTCGCAAGTCGCTTTCAGCACGTATACTATTGCTCTTGTAAACTCTATAGGCTAACCTATGACACGAAGCGATGAAATCAACGAAGCCCTTTGGCGTGTGAGAATTAGGCAATGACAATGGAGTGGCGCTTCAGCGGTCTTCGTCTTGCTCAGTCCCGAGTAGCCGAATAGAAAGAAGAGTAGAGTAGAAAGCCCGAGTAGAAAGAAAAATGCAGAAAAGTTTCTGTTGTTACAACAGAATTTCTGTGCAGTTTTTGACAGCGAACTTGTAACAACAGAAACATTTGTAGTAACATGAGAAATTTCTGTATTTACAATAGAAAAATAATACAGAGTACAGAAAAGTACTACTGACTAAACGTGGGTCATCTGTGTATAAGCCTCGGCAATCATGTAGCCGTAAACGGTCAGTAAGTCATGTCGCCATGCGCGAGTTCCCTACAGCACTTTGAAGTGAACAGGCGTTTTAGTTCTAGACGCACACAAATTACTTCTGCATAGAAAGGGAACCAGCGAAATCAGACGCAGGACATGAGTTCCCTTTCTGCGCAATATGAACGAACTATCCCAGCAGTTTACACTCCTAAATTACTTCTGAAATCGATTGGTGACGGCGACGCCGGTACTTCGTTTTCTTTTCTTTTTTTTTTCTGTGCACATTTCTGGCTTATAAATCCTCCGATTTAGGTTAAACCGGCCTTTTGTAGCTATAACACTGTTGTCTAATGTAGCCCAACTTCAATTTGTACAAGGTGTCCTCATTAAAACACCTCTTTAGTTTAAAGACAGTATTCAGTGACCGGAAGCATTTTATGCGACCAGGGTGGCGGCTTCCAAATAGGAATGCAATGTTGGCCTCGAAGTCGGTGTCTTCACCTTGTAAGATGGCGGCACGTCCATATTTTCCCATTGACATCGCTTTTCATGGCAGGGAGCATTGAGTGAACAATACCGTGAAAGAGTCGAGGCCTTTTAACGCTGGGAAGACGTACGATTTTATTTTTTTTACATTTTGCGTCAAAAGAAAGTCGCGCTTCAACTGCATGCGTCGCGCACTGCTGTACCCGGTTAGTACAGTGTGCTATAGTGAAATGGTTCGTGACCACATGATTTACTGACCGTTTATGGCAACATGATTGCTGACTGCTTTACTAATTGAGTGTCGTAATTAATTACAGTTAATTAGATCGTTACGATTAAAAACTGAACTGATTGATACATCATGCAAGTACTATGTCCTTGCGTATATCTTATGTCGAGTGTAATTGCACAACACTAATTACCTATATAAATTAACAATCGTTATTTAGTTCATTGAGAACATGGTGCGCTGCTCCACACCGTTCTCTGGCGAGTTGCTGGATGTGAGGACATAACTCGAAGGGGTCGTCCCTGTGTACTTGCACCATAGTTTTGTTTTGCCGGTAGGTGTTCATCATGTGAGCGCGCTCGTGTCAGCCCCAGTAGGATATGCGGATGACGTGGCTGCATTTAAACCTAGGAAGTGTATTTGTGAGCGAAAACACGGTGTAAATCGTGCAGTCTGTGGACGTCCTGTGGATGTCCTGTGGACGTCGATTCCGGCGTCGTGTGGACGTCGATTCCGAGCCTGAGAAGCCCTAGGGCCACCTTCTGCAAAAGCTGCATACATGCTAACCACGACGACTTTGACTCGCTCTTTTGCCGTCGCTACTGCGCTCTTTTCTGCCCACGAGTGACGCAATCAGACTCGCCGCGCCATCAAAACGTCGCCGACAGCGCGACGCCACACGCTTGTTCCCATCGCGCGCAGACGACGCATCCCAAGGGTCTTCTCTGGAACGGTGCCACGCATTCGAAGCACGGCTAAGGAAAGCTCTTTCGCGGAGTGTTTTGCTTCGGCCGAGACCTCTGCGTATTAGTGTGCCGCTCGGCTTTGTATGGTGGTTTGTGATGCTCTCTGTATAGCGAACCAGGAAAGAGCGTCTGTAGCGTAAAGGCTCAAACACGTTTCTCATCCTGTTTGCGTCTACGCGTGTGCATCGGAAATGAGTTTGCAGAACTACCACATCGCGCTGAGAGATTCGTTCACCAAGCATCGATGGAGCCATTCAATGCCACGGGCTCTTACGCTCGAACTGTTCCACTTTAGTTTGGACATACTAAATCCGCATCTTCATAGGTCGAAACGAATCTATAAAGTTACAATATTACAGTAGGAATTATGAGATGATAATAATATTTTAGGGAGAATTACAGTTGCGTAATGTGTAAATAAAAAATAACCATGTTGAGCAGCCGAATATTGGAGTAACAAAAGAGGAACAAGTGCAAAAAATGTTCTGCGCCATACAAGTAGTACGACGCATAAATGGCAATGAGATGAAGCAAAATAATTATGATAATAAAACTAACTGCAACGAAAGCAAATACAGTAGAATACGACTTGAACCAACGTCATTTAAACGAACTATTCATTTGTACGAACTTTCTTAAATCCCCCACCGACGCTCGATCCGCTGACGCTACGCAAACGCCCTTCATTTTACGAAATTCGGTTATTGCTCATTGTAGTTCTGCGAACATTCGAACATTTTCCTCGGCGTCATTCCGTGTCTCCTACGTCATACTGAGCAGTTCAGCAAGCACAAACCGCAGATTTTGTTGCATATTTTTACATTGAGAACGAGGTTTCATTACCGCGTGACGAAATGTGACCGTCATCTATATAGCTTTGAACTAAATAGGTTACCTAAACAAGCTTGTAGCCAGCTGAATCCATAGCTGGCTTCGCACGCTTAATTGGCTCCATAACCATAGCTTCCATTCTACTTAATTGCCTTTTAACTACTAGAAAGACATACGTATGCATGCTGGTTAACCATGATCTGCTGAAGCAAGTGTCTGCTTTTAGGAGAAAGGGAAGGCCTATGCTGCCCAGCAGACCGTTAACCATGATCTGCTGAAGAAATGGTCTATATGAGAAAGGGTAGGCCTTTGCTGCCCAGCAGACCGTTAACCATGATCTGCTGAAGCAATGGTCTGCTATAGGAGAAAGGGAAAGGCTTTGCTGCCCAGCAGACCGTTAACCATGATCTGCTGAAGCAATGGTCTGCTATAGGAGAAAGGGAAAGGCTTTGCTGCCCAGCAGACCGTTAACCATGATCTGCTGAAGCAATGGTCTGCTTATAGGAGAAAGGGAAGGCCTATGCTGCCCAGCAGGCCGTCAACCATGATCTGCTGAAGAAATGGTCTATATGAGAAAGGGTAGGCCTTTGCTGCCCAGCAGACCGTTAACCATGATATGCTGAAGCAATGGTCTGCTATAGGAGAAAGGGTAGGCCTTTGCTGCCCAGCAGACCGTTAACCATGATCTGCTGAAGCAATCGTCTGCTATAGGAGAAAGGGAAAGGCTTTGCTGCCCAGCAGACCATTAACCATGATCTGCTGAAGCAATTGTCTGCTATAGGAGAAAGGGAAGGCCTTTGCTGCCCAGCAGACCGTTAACCATGATCTGCTGAAGCAATGGTCTGCTATAGGAGAAAGGGAAGGCCTTTGCTGCCCAGCAGACCGTTGTGCCGGACAAGGTTCACGGGACACTGACCGAGTTGAAGATCACTGCATTCTGAAGATCAAAGGTGATTCAATAGGGTACTGCCTTCTTCGGTTGCAAATGAGCGCAGTTACAAATAAATTGTTTGAGATATGAACATTTCAAGTTTCTTGGAGTTAATTGAAACAAGCTTCTACGCGCTTAATTATTTCAGTTCAGTGAACTTTCACTTTGACAAACTTTTTCCTAAGATCCTTTGAAGTTCATTCAAGTGAATTTTCACTGTATGTAAAGAATACAGAGGAATCACAGCTTCATTAGTATTAAAAATTCTTAATGAGCCTTCATATTATCAAAATAAATGTGCCGAAATGACAGGATTGCCCTTAAGACTGCTTAGGAATGAAAATGTGAAAGCCCCACACGACCTTTAACTTAACTCGAACCACCACTATCATTACTACTACTATAGTCATCATCATTATCACTATAATAATCATCATCGCTATTACTATATCGCGCACTATTATAGCAAACACTTTCACCGCTACCACTACTACCAATCTGTCATCACCTATCACTAGTGTCCTGACCCTGTCTCTACTATCACTATGTAATATACTATTCATGAATGACTATGTACTGCCTTTTCCTTCACTTTGATTCTTTATTAACTTTATGTTACCTTTTTGCCTTTTCAGCCACCTTGCTTGGCCCTGTACACGGTGTGCAGTATTGAATAAAAAATAAATACTATATATTACCAGTATCACTGATTATCACTATTTGTTCCTATAATTAACTATCATCATTACTATCGCTGTCTATATCATTCTCTCATCACTATATCGCTAACTATCTGTGCATTAGCTATTACTGGCAGTCACCGGTATCATTGTCTGCTATCTCTGCCATTAAGTACTTTTGCTATCTCCGTCATGACTATCACTATCTGATCTTGTATTTAATTATCACTATTTTCGTTACATACTATATGATGTTTATCAATTTCATAGCTTAATCAACTATTTCATCATCTTTCAATAATTTAATCAAAAATTTTACTTTAGAAAGAGGGAACATTGCACGACACTCAATAATATTCGATGAAAGGAAATCGCACAGCAGTGTGAGAAACCGAATAATTTACCATACCATACATCCACAATATTAAAGCATTCTGGCTGTGAAAAAAAAAAAAAAAGGCGTTTTTGTATTATGCCTTCGCGGTTATATAAAATAATGTTAATATACAGCTGGAGAAACACGTGGCCAGTTGACAGTAATTACTAACTGCTCTCTGTATAGCATAACAGAGATTGGGCGCTCTGCTTCAGTTGTTAACTGTGAAGGAGTGAATGTTTGGTACAAAGGTTTTGCGTCTTCGAAACATAAGCGTATGTCATTTGAAGAGAACATCTCGGTGGTGTAGGATGTTAGTAATAGCATCACACATTTCTTTTGCCAAAATTTATTGGCCTACGGGATCCTTAGGATGCTATTGTAGCGCCCTCTCGAGTGGCGCCGGGAACCGGGATATCGCTCTCTGCCCGGCGAAGAAAAGACGGCGCCTGGTGGTGGCTCTTGTAGCCTCTGCAGGCAGTTTTGTTCTGGTGCCAATCAACGGCAATCTTGTTCCTTCGCTCCTGAGGCATTAGGCCTTTCACTAATAGCGTACTATACTAAGGTAGTGCTGCTGCTTGTATACGGCCTAGGAGCTGGATTATACTGACCGCCATGGGGATTAAAAGCACGTGTGGACTACGTGTTGTCTATATACGTTGCCCCACATTGGTAGCCGAAGGTTATAAGATGACCTATTGTGAACGCGTGAAGAGATATGCAAGCTACAAATGTTCTAAGAGGAATCTGTAATGGTGAGCATCAACTGTAAACAACATCTCATTAAGAAATAATCACTTCTCCGGAACATCCGGTATGCGCGCTTCAAGAGGGTGATAGTTAGCATAAATTTGGCAACAGTATGATCCAAAAGCCCATGTCACGTGATTAATGCTAATAACAAGTTTTGTGTACATCCCTTCTTCCGTGGGAACAACTCCGTCAGGCATTTCTGGACACCTCAGTGCTTAGCTTATAAGCTTAAAAACATTACAGTGGCAAAATTGCCAAAGGAATGCTGCAACGATGAACCGCAGATATTGGATGCTGCAGTATCCGTAGGCGCCCGAATTATTTTCTATCTTGATGGACGGACCTCGAAACTAAATAATAATGTTTGCACGAGTCGAGTTATAGTCAGCTGATATGCGATGGGCGCATTAAGTTTGTCTCGAGGCCACCTGCAGTCCCTTCTTGCATTGCAGAGCATTTGCAAAAATCCGTTCGCGCGTCTGAATATTAACCGTGTTCGCACTGTGACACGTGGCTTTGTTTAATGCAAGATTCTTGACTGCTGTCGAGGATGAACGTAGCACGTGGCTTCAGTTTTTTGTGCTTTGTTTATTGCTACATCCGCTTACGCACTCGTTTGTATAAATGTATAGCCAGCTCTCTGTGGCGTTTTTTTATCCATCCGCCACCGTTTGTCGCTAATCAAGATGTCGCCTTGAGCAGCCCGCCACGACTGTCCTTTCCTCTTGTCCTTGAGGAGACCTTGACACTCGAGACAGCCATGAACGTCGTGCCGGAGCGGAGCAACCTCTTTCTTGTTATTGTTGTATATTTTTTCTTTGTTCTTGAGGACGCTCAGGGAACACGACGCTCCAGGGGCAGGTAGGACGCAGTAAGGGAGAACTTGAAGCGAAATTTGGGCCCTGAGGCAGGGCTGACAAGCAAGCGATCAGGGAGGGATGCGCCCCCCGGTGTTCTCTAGAAGTCCTCAGCGCACCCGAGGGCCGCCTGAGGGCAGGGCAGTCGATGGGCGTATCGATCGGCCCTCTCCGTGAGGATCAGTTTGCTGTAATTACAGACGCGAGCAAACGGGCGGGCAAAAAGGCAAAATGAAAGAGCAATTTTCAGGGGCAACACTAGGGGATGGGTAGCATAGGCACAAGGCCTGGGCGTGCGTGTCGCTAGCAAAGCAGGGTAAGCAGCTCTTGCCATGGTTAGAACCATCTTCCCACCAGCTATCGCCGACCCCGGTCACCTTAACAACCAAGTTAATTCAGCTTTTCACATCTAGTAACATCAACCACCTCTCACGATTTAGGTATTTCTTTTCTTCGCCATTTTGCGCGTTACTGATTTTTATTTATTTTTATTCTACTGCTTTGGTTAATGCTGCGTGTTCCTGTTCTTGTTTTACGTTTCGGCTGCACCATTTCTGTTTGTGAGGCATCGTTTCGTGTTCCGTGCCACTCCCCTCAAATTCGATTGACCCGAGGGTAAAATAAATAAATCAATGCGTCTTAACTTGCATTGTTATTCCGCCCTGCCATGAGCGCTGCGTGCATGTCTGAAGGTTTGTCGTCTATTTCAGTGATTACAGCCGCCGAACAAAAACAATTAAATGACAAGAGACAACAATCAACCATGTATTGATGAGGAGAAAACGAGAGCTCGCACTTGTTTCGATATTCCCCGCGGGCGATGACGTTTTTCGAGCCTTTGGAGAGGCGCGTATCGCTCGTATATCTGTGAAAGCATGCAGAAAAAAAAAAAGAAAACTGCACTTTTATTTAGAAACTGCACTCCAAGATAGATTGCAATCAAATTTGGAGTGCAGTTTGTGAATGAAGAGAGCAATTGTTCGCGCGCGCGTGCACGTTGTATGTGCGTGTGTGTGTGCGTGTGTGTGTATGTGTGTGTGTGAGATAATGAGACTAGACAGATAATGAGACTAGACAACAGCCACCACCAGCAATAAGGAAAGAATTAGCCAGATAGCTTTTTTTTTTTTTTTTTTTTAATAATGCGAGGTTGTAAACATCACTTCATGCCTGGAAGGGAATTGATTAGAAAGTGGAAGAAAAAATAGCCGCGTGCTTCACAAAACGTCCGAAGCCACGGCCGCTGAATATCGCATTCGGTGCTACGGTGACCTACTTATCTTTTAGTGGCGGATAAAAGGAGGCCCTCTCCGTCAATGGCGGTGATCGCAATCGCCATGCCGTCTCGGTTAATACCTTAGCCTTAGCTTGAAACCGCTGGAGAATAGGTGCTCCTGACAACCGATCGACGTTATTGGCGTCTCTTTTGAGGGGCCCGCGACCGTGCACCCTTGAGTTGTATCCGACTGTGTCGTCATGGTTTGTTACACATACTGTAAGTTTAGATTTCTTCCCTTCCTTTCTTCATGGAATGTTATTCTACAGAAGCACAGAAATGGCGGCTTCTGCAGGGATCTTTCTACGTGCACTTCCGTCAACTCACGCGAAATAATACCTGTGGATTAATTTTCAACTGCGATGCCAGTTCCATAATTATAATGACAGACCGGGCCTCGGTGTCCTAACGTTTTATTTTTACGTCTACGAGGGACGAACAACCGCGCACACACGGCACGAACACTGCCTGTGCGCGCATGACGGCTCTATTCTCGAGTCAAAAGCTTCCGAGCAAATCTGCGAATTTGCTCCACCTTGTTTTCCCCGAACTTGGAGCAAGTTAGTTTCACGAGCGCAACGCTCGAATGATTCCAGTGTCCGCTAATTGGCGTCCCAAAGCTCGCACAGGTAAGCGCGTACGTTTCGAGAGCGACACAGCCAGCCCTTCTGAACGGTGCTGCTCTGACCTCACAGTGTGTGACTGATGCGCCCGTTGTGTTCGTCGCCAAGAATGCCCTCGCCGGCACCGCAGCAGTTGCCGTCGTTCGCGGTGCCGTAGACAGCGTTGCGCCCCCCCCCCCCCCCCCCCCCCCAACCTACCCCTCCGCGTAAGCAGCCAAATGCATTCTCGCTGCTCTATTCAGAGCCCCCCTTATTGCCATCACTAAGCCATCACTCGTATGCAGCGCCCTGTCGATGCAGCGGCGTATAACGTATACGCGTTGCGGAAGTGCTGGCGGCTGCGCGCTGTCTTGGCTTTCGCCTCGGCCTGTGCCCGTACATCTTCGGCTTGGAGCTGGCACCGACTTCTTCCTGTTGTGCCGCCTGAGCGCCGGATACGACTGCGATTCTATATTGCCGTAGACTCTGTTACCTGTTTGCGGTCAATTGTTACGTAAGAAATTACTTTGCAGGTCTTGTAATTTCGTAACGCAATGAAGTACTTCGGGGCTCCGACTTGCCAGAAAAAGCTAGTCGATTCGGTCATTTCCTGCTAATTTAATTTAAAAAAGTGTCAGTGGTGTAAAGTCCAGCCTCGGAACGCTGTGTATCAGGTTAGAAAAAAAAAAAAAAGAAAAAAAAAAACATTTCGTATGAGACGCCTGCCTCGCTGTTCAGCTAGAAGTCGAACAAGGCTCATTTTTGTACGGCGTGTTCAAGTCTGGAGACTATAGACAATCTCCGGCCGGTCGTATTCAGACGCATTGTACTTACGAAGTGTATGATGAGCACGGTCATCGCATTATACGCTGTTCGGATAATTAAGATCCCATCTGCCTTATAATCTTATGCACAAACAGTTCGCAGGCTTCGACTCATCTACATTCGTGGCAACATCAAACGGGAATGGTATGCGCGCGAAGTGCGAAGTGGTCCTACAGCTCATAGTCAAACTCATTGGACTCTGGCCTCCGCACAGAACAGCGGGCACAGTTTGCAAACAGTCGACCGCGTTACGGCTGGCCAGCAGCAGCAGAAACACCGCGAAGATGAAGGCTGCACTTACGTTGTTTGAGCAGCTCAAGGCTGCTGCTGCGTAAGGGCCGCTCGTCGAGATAATGACCGGCGCAGGAGGCGACGCGCGGCGAAATTTTATGGCGCCAAGAGGGCCCTAGTTGGCGCCTTAATTTCTGGCCCTCGTACACAGGTCGGCCGGGTGGCGGTGACGTCACAACATCTCGGTCAGGAAAGCGCGCGGTCCGCAATTACGCCGGTGCTACAGGAACTCTAGGCGCTAAGAGGACAAAAGACGGGGAACCACCACAAGGCGAAAAAAAAAAAAAAGCGCGTAAAATGAACGAAGAAGCCCGCGGAACAAAGGTGTGTTCTTTTCCATTCAATGGCGCGCCGTATGCTGTGGAGGCAGGGGAGAAATTGGGGTGTTAATTTTTACGTCATACTTCGTGTATTGCCGCGTCTCGAGGCTACGCGGGATTGGAAAGCCGGGTCAGTGCGGTGACGTCATACGTGTTAGGCCTCATTCTCACAGCCGGTGCTCCTCTCCGTCGCGGCGGCACCGGCGGGGGACACCGCACGACGGATGGAACGGCGCGATGTTCAAACATAAAGGGCCGCCGGACGCCGTCAAACCTGTTCGGGCGGGGCTTCGCCGCTCCCACGTGACTCTACGTCAGAGCGCTTTTTTTTTTCTCCTGCAAGGAAAAAAAAAAAAACACGGAGGGCGGCTGCCCTCTCTGCAGCGGTGGAAGTCGTGTACTCCGCGTCTGTACGGGAAAAAAAAAAAAAGAAGCGTGCTGTCTCACGTGCTCTAGCAGCAGTTTGGAGCTAGAAAGCGTTTTCATCTCAGCTTCGGTAACGGTACGAACACCACACGTACTGCGCCAAAGCAAATGAGTATAGTTATAGCAACCGTGTATTACACCGCAGAAAAGTATGCTCACTCCAATAACATTATTCTTCACAATCAGCGAAATTATTCTTCTCAATCAGCACAATCACAGAAATCATAATGAACTATTCTATCAATAAAAGAATTGTTCGCGACAGCATGGCAATATGGTTTTGATACAAGCATTAAAAATCAAGTTAGAATGGCACCGACTGAAATAATATTTCACGCAAATCTGTCGGAAGTCGAGGTTAGCTGTGCCGTCCTGCATATTGCAAAATTAAATAAAATCGGCATTTTTTGTTAGCCTCTTGTGCTTTGGGGCTGGAAGGCATTGCCATCTTAGCTTCAGTAGCTGTATGCAACTCCACAGTTTACTGCAAAGCGCCGCGCGTACAGCACGGAAGCAAATGGGTACGAATATAAGCAGCGAGTACTAAAACGTAGTGTAAATGCACACTCTAGTTATATTACTCTTGATACGCAGTTTCGTCACAACTTTCATAAAAGGGGTTCTCTGTCTGGCAGGTAGACTGCAGCCTTTTCTTGAATTTTTTTTCCCCATTGGTACGCTTTTTCTTTCTTTCTTTCCTTAGACCTCCTCCCATTCATGATGTTTTCTTGCCGCGCCATTCACCCACTGTTTGCTTTTTTTTTTCTCTCTTTTCTTTGTTCCGTTTTCTCCTCTGCTCCTTTCCTCACCTCACCCATTACCTCTTTCTTTTCCTTCACCTGTGCGGCAGTCATTTTGACTTCTTCGCCTGCCTAGCCAATAGATTTTCCGCCCGTCCGAATCTTTACTGTCCCGAACCTTGTTTGCTACGCCGTACTTGTTTTTGTTTCTGGTTGTGTCTATATAATGAATCTTAGCTCAAATTATGAGCCACATGCTTTATATGATTTAAGTTTGCCAAGCACCTGTTCTGCGTTTGGATCGGCTTAGGTTTGCGAGAAAAACTACCCGATTAACTGTTTGCAACAGGTATCGTTTGCGTAGCTCCGGAATGGAAGTGAGTGAAATTCCAAATCTACTACTTGAGAATAGTACTGTTACTTCAGCACCCCTGATAAAAAAAGAAAAAAAAAAATCCCCGTCTCTTATATTCCACATTTAGTGTCGCGACTTCTCGAAGCAGTTCGGAGTTGGAACGCCTTCTTATCTCAGCCTCAGTATAAACACCGCGCGTACTACGAAACAACAAATAGGTACGAATATATATCAAGGCAGTATCCAAGCTCAGCATAAATGCGCACTCCTATAATATTTATAATATTATTCATGGCAGTCAGCGAAATCGAAGAAGTCTGTAGGAACATATATAATAACTCTGTCATCAATAAAGGAATGGGTCGCCAGAACTTGCAAGATTTCTTTTGATAAACCCATTCAAATATACAACTGAAACATCGTAAGGTTTTGCAGGAGGTCATGTTTAGCTGCGACACCCGGTGCATTGAGAAATGAAAAAAAAAAAAAAAGGGAACAGCATTTGTTGTCTCTTGCCAGCGCGCGCTTCGCGGGGCACCAGAGAGGAGGGCAACCCCCGCTTTTTTTTTCTCTCTCTCTGTGCTCACGCACTGCCGTCTGCATGCGAGCCCGTGATGCCCGCGCGGCCGCTCCGCCGGTGGTCGCGACACGCAAGCCGTGACGTAGAGTCACGTGAGAAAAGCGAGCGCGCTCACTGGTCCGTCTTTCGTGGGGCGGAGTCCGCCGCTCGCCGGACCGGCGGCGCCTTGGAGCTGAACCCCACGGCGCCGGCCACCCGATTTCGGGGAGTACTGGCACCATTAACTCCCCTTCTCGGGCGAGCGCCGGCGCGACGGAGGCGACGGAGGAGAGAAAAACCGGCTGTGAGAATGAGGCCTTAAGCAGTTGAACCGAGCGGAAAAAGCGATCACCAGCACGTAACCACTGGACGAATGGTATAGCGCGGAGCACGAAATTGCGGCTCACACCCAAGGGTGTGAGTTCGCGAGGGTCACTATAGGCAGTTTTCGTGATCACAAAAACGCATATGGGCGAGACATGTTTTTGCTCACTACTCTTTTTAAAATTAGTCAAATTCAAGTTGATTGTCATGCTCTTACAGGACGATATGATTTCCGGATATTGTAAATGAGGAGGTTCTTAAGGTTATGCAAACACATGCGGAGCTTGTCTTCGCAACATACGTATAAAAAAAAAGAAATATTAGAAGGCGCAGCAGTGGTTTTGGCCTTGGGGATACGCGTGTATAACAGGGTACCCGGACGCTTTCTGAGCACGTGCGGTGCTCTGTGCACGTCCCACCTGGATGCGCACCTGTCATACCGTAGCTGTGTATCCGGTTTACCTCTACGCATCTCTGTTGTGCTACGGCTGCAATAACTGACAACCACAAACTAGAGCAGCACAGTGCAGAAAAAAAAAAGACAAACAATAGTCCCAAATTCATAAGCGAATAAAAACTGCCAACTGGATTTTCTACAACGAATTTAACAGATGTAGACATCGTTGGCGAGGTGCGAAATCTGCCGAGTTTCTATTCAAAAGCGTATATAAAAGGGTATGAGACGAATGCTAAATTTTGGGGCTAAAAAGTTTGGTGCCATCGGCACTGGGCGTTCTCTGAAGCCTGACTGGTGGTCACTGTACTCTCTGTGCCGCATAAAGGACCACGCCTCGAGTTAAGATGCCATAAAACTGCTGGTTTAGGTGAGGTTGGTCACCAAGCTTCCTTCCGGGGCGCCCATAAAAAGCCTAGTGCAGCGATGCTATCCTGTAAACGTATACAGTCGTCAGCAATATTAGAGGGAACAAACTTAATTTATGCACTCATTTATTATTTGCTGTTTAACAGTGTGTGTCCCGCTTGTTTTCTTGGTAACTAGTTTTCCTCCTTACGCATATAATATCCAGAAGCCGTTCTCAAATTTAGTCTTGGAAGTGACTAGAAAATTCCCATTTTCGATCAAAAAGCTTGTTCTCTCTCACATTGCTCAGGACTGTACGTACGTCAGACAGTTCCGGCGCGATATCACCACGCGCGGAGCAGAAATGGTCTTCAGTACAGGAGCGATTGCCGTGACACGTGCTGGACACGCGTGGACTCAGTGAGAGAAAAAAAAAAAGATGAAAAGCTCGTTGCAGTTAGCACGCGCGCTGCAGTCTCATCGCAATCACCGCATGAGCCATGCAGCGCGCATTACGACGCCGGAAAGTGAGAGAGAGCTCAACGGGAGAAGACGCGCTGCTGCTCCAGAGTTCCAGAGTCTCTGCGCACGGTCAAGGTTAGCCACGCGTCCCTTGGTCAGCCTTGGCTCTACGCGTTTCTCCCATTTAGCGGGAGAGGGCGCTCTGCTGTAAAGGCAAGGAAAACACGATAACCAGCAGAGAGCGCGGACCACACGAGAGCAGCGAAGAGCCGACTCGTAGCCACGCAAGCTGTGGTGCGTACGATGTTGTATAACCTCCACAGCCGGCGATGCGTCTTCTTGCGAAAGGGTAATAACAGAAGAAGCGAGGGTGAAGACGGTATAACAAACGAGGGCGCGCTCCCAGCACCCAACCCGTTTCCGGTGAAGCCGACGGCGCAAGGCTGGCTGAGCCACGCTCCGGCAAGCCGAGAGGCATCCTGGAAGGTTTCCGCCGTCTGTAAGATGTGGCTGGCTAGACTGCTTCAGCTTCTTGCCCTTGAAGCTTAAAAATCTTCGGCATGAGCCAAGTATGCACATTCACTTTCTGAAGTTACTACAGAGTGCACACAGAGCCGTCGCCGCTGTGGATGTGGTGGCGTATGGCCCAGCCGCGGTGGCCTAGTGGTTACGGAGCTCGACTGCTGAACCTAAGGACACGGGGTCGAACCCCGGCAGCGGCGGCCATTTTTCGATGGAAGCGAAAAACAGGGAGCCCTTGTAATGTGCGATATGTCAGTGCACGTTAAAAAAAGAAAACACGATGGTGGAAATTTCCGGACTCCTCCACTCCGGCGTCTCTCACAGCGTGAGAACCTGGTGCGTTTTTAATGCGAAAGCACCGTTGCCGTCGCTCTGATTGGCTAAGCTGGTTCGTGAGGTCGAAACGAAGTCCGGCGTAGCGGTTCCAACGCGCCAGTCTCTCCGACGGCCGGGTCTTTCAAGTTCTGCATCCAGCAGAAAGTGATGGAGCCTATAATTGACGAATGACTTACTATGACCTCTCGTATTGCTCCGAAACGTGATGGCAGCTATTGGTCTAGAAGAATCTACAACGCCTGCGTGCTGACGCTGTTCGAGCATTGTAAACTTACCTTGCAGAACCGGCCCTCTCCTCAAGATTTTTAATGCAGCAGAGTTGAACTCCAAAGAGCAGGGATATCGACAACCGTACCCGCTGAAGCAATATTTCCATGTGATTTCGGCTCAGAAGCAGGCGTACCTAGAGCTGCGTCTCCGTTCGCTGTTGCAAGCACTACTGGCATTTTCTCGACACTAACGTTCCATCCGGTAACTATACGCAGGGTACGTCTGCACAGCTTGGCGACGTGCTGGCTGGGAGAACCGAGAGTGACGTCATAGTTGCCTCCACATCCATGCCACCCACCCGGCGAAACAAGGTTATGCTGCACGGAGTTCGGGAGTTAATCCTGCACGATCGGTGTCTGTCGAAAATAATAACAGGCAGTGCTATCGATAGTACTATCTAAAGTACTATAGTCCGATGCAACTCAAGAAATAAAGAAACGGCAGACGCTTCTCATATAGGTCCCCCTGCAGCAAATGGAGTCGGCTGATTTTCATGAAACCGCGGTTAACCCGACTGAGTCATGGTGAACCCCGCTTCATCTGCCACACCTTGCGCTGTCATGCGAACGTGTCGATGGCATCATGAGGATCGGTTGAGGCCACTGGCTGCAAAGATGTCCTCTGAGGAGCAAATGGCACTTTACACTTCAGTTGCATCTGACTGTGTCAATTATACAATCGGCATACTATTGAAAGCGCCAATCATAAAACTATCGATAGTTTAATTATCTTACCATCGATAGCGATCTAACTATGGATAGTATCGATAATATTATCGGTATTTTTGGATTACTTGGTCGAAGTCCCTCTGAGCCTACATGCTCGTATTGCAAATGCGGAACTCCCCACTCGAGGCGGCAACACGGCGAACATCCAACGAAGGTCGGCGCGCCGATGAAAGACGAGAAGGACTCGCGGCAGCGAAAAGAAGGCACGCGTGCAGAGTGAACGCCGCGAGTTGCCACACATCCTGCAAGCACTTGCCCTAGCTGACGCCGAGCTCGCGCAGGGAGAGGTCCCGTTCGGTCGCCGTGAATGGACAAAGCCGAGGAAGGAAATAGGATCTGCAGTGGCTGGGACAAAACAAATTGAATGGCGGGACGCGCAGCCATGCCGAACGTCTTCTCGGCCGTAAACGGAGTCACCACCTGTGCCGCCGCGGTCGGCCGAGCGTGTCGGGATAAATAATGGACAGAGGAGCCGGCAAGGACGAACTGTTAACCCGCATTTGCTTGTTATTTTAAAATTTCTGCTCCCGTGGAAAAAAAAAAAAAAGAAAACTGCAGAACTGTGTCAAAAATACGGTAAAATATTCTGTAGTTCTGTGATACTTTCCTATAGTCTTTCTGTCGTACTTTCCTGTAGTCTGTAGTTCTGTTGTACTTTTCTGTCGTAGCTTACAGAAATTTCTGTTGTAACAACAGGTTCACTGTCAAAAACTGCACGGAAATTCTGTTGTGACAACAGAAAATATTATGTTATAGTTTTTTTTTTTTTCTCGACTGGGTACGTTTTCTATACTATTTCTCGCCCTGCGGCTGCCCCGGCCGCCCCGGCCGCTTGTTTTTTTCGTCATCTTAGTGCTGAGTGCAGGCTTGACCGGTACGTTGTCCCCTCTGGAACAAACACTGTTTTTCCCGTCTTCACTTATCGAACCTGCCACCGCAACATGCATGGTATCGCACCCGAAAAGAGGACAAGTGCGCCTCGCAGTTTCCGGCGGTGCACTGAGGTGCATTCGTGCTTGTGCCGCGGAGCCATTGGCTTCGCTGTGCAAGGCTCGGAAGCCTAACTTGGGCGTCTTAGGTACTTGTAGAAAGGACGACATTGTGACAATTCTCTCATCGCTTGCTGTCAAAGCCTCGATGTGGCGCAAGACACGTGTGTGTACAAAAAAAAATGCGAAGCAGCAGTGCACTGTAGTCAGTATAAAGCCCCTCAATAAACTAAAAGTAGCGCCAACATGTGAAGTTTGCCGCCCGCCTCCTCTCCTGCGCTCTCCTTCGTGGTTCGACCCTCTCATTGGCCGAGCGCCGTCACGTGCGCGCGCGCGCTTTTTTTTTTTTGCTGGGCGTGCAGCTTCCTCCTTTCCAGCGGGGCGGGCGGCGCGCGCGCGGCACATATCGCCGTGTGTTTTGCAGCCACGCGGACTGCTACTAAATCGTTCCCGCTGGCTTTTTTTTTCAAGCATGTTGCGCTCTTTGGCCGGCGGCTGATAGAAGCACGGTGGTGAAGGCGAGTTCAACCAACGCAGACATCGCGTACAAATGGTGTCACGCACTGACAGTTGAAAACGGAACCGTTTCAGCGCAAAATATAAAAAAACTGCTACCACGCTTCTCAAGTTTCACGGTAGCTTACAATTCAGTCCAACCTGCAAAGAAACCACACAGACTGCAGCTTCCGCAGCCTAGTTATTTTTTTTTTCAAGCATGTTGCGCACTTTTGTCAACGGCTGACGGACTCAAGGAGGTGAAGGCGAGTTAAATCGACGCCAAAATCGTGTACGTATGGTGACACACCATGGCAGCTGAACACGGCACCGTCTCAACGCCAAATATAAAAAAAAATAACTGCTACCTCCCTCCCCAAGTTTACCGGTAGCTCACAAGTCAATCAAAGCTGCAAAGACTCCACACAGACTGCAGCTTCCGCCGCCTATAGTTAATTTGATCTGCAGCTGAAGTTGAAAACACATGGAAGACAGCTGCTGCCACACTTCTCAAGTTTACCGGCAGCTCGCAATCCAGTCAACGCTGCAAAGAAACCATACACAGACTGTTCCAAAATTGTTCCTGTCCGCCGCCTAGTTACAAATTTTATAAAGCATGCCGCTGAGTGGCCAAATGTGACGAACTACGGACACACGGAGATGACGGCGAGTTGAACAAACGCCGAAATCGCGTATATGTGGTGTATGACACTCACAGCTGAAAGTATTCTGGCGGGAAATCCCTGTCAACATTCGGTAATTATGTTTCAGTAGTGAGTAATATTTTAACCTGAACACATTGCGACAAAATGCAAGGCTCTGGTGAGACCCGGCGCACGGCCGCCTCGATCGGCGCGCGCGCGGCGCTGATCGAGACAGCTGTGAAGGGCGCCTGCTCCGGAGAGCGCGCGCTAGTCGCGCACCCCGTAGGTGGAGCCACGGTCGAAATGCGAGAGGAGGAGCGGCGCCGCCGGAGGAGGAGAGAGGAGATGGCGCTACTTTTAGTTTATTGAGGGGTTTTAAGTCAGTACGCCTGCTCCCGCCCCCTAGCGACCGACACAACCAAATGCAAGAATTTTTTTCAATATTTTTTTTTTTCAGTGTTTCGCCTTTAAACCTACTCCACTCCCGGGGCTTCAGCGCGTAACGTTACAGCGGGGAAAATAGTGGCTTCAATTCAGAATTGGCCTGGAATATGCAGTTGCAGAATTGATATATTGTATAGTTTTATCGACTTCGGCTGGCTAAAGGGCCTGGCTCACCAATATTTCTTTGTCCAGCCGGCCGCAGTTAAGGAGGGCTCAGCTAGCCGAGGCAGTTCATGCGTTTGATGCGGAAGTTCAGGCTCATGATGCTGATGTCGATGCGGCTTAAGCCTTTCATAAAGGGTGATCACAGAGTCCCGATCAGGCGAAATGAAAAGCTCCACCGTGCAATCACTCCGCAGCGTTCGCCATCACGAGATTATTGCTTTGGAATTGGGCGTGACAAATCGAGAATCAGCGCTATTCTGAAACTCGAGTGTACAACTTTAGTATATAGGCTATAACTGTGTCTTCCTCGAGACCGTTCTGCGCATCGACAGTCTTCAAAGGCAGGGCGTGTCTGCTTAAAGTCTACAGGACCACATTTAATCGTTCCGCGAAGGCGTGCTTTAAACAATACTCGCCCAAGAGCTCTGCTGAACAGGAAATCTACGCTAGTTCAATGCGTATAAGACGACTGAGCGCAGGTACTGGGAGTTCGAAGAACTTTGTCCGCAAAACAAGTTGGCCGTGACGTGAACACTTCACGAATTAGCGAAGCGATAAGTTGGCGTTCGTGTACAAGCGCCGCTTCTATTTTGGCTCCGGAATTCGCAGTGGCGGCCATGGAGTAACGACAATGTGATCGCAGTTGACCGTAACGCCAAAAGACGTCGGGCCCCTCTTTCGGCGTGTGCCTTGTAGCCCAGCTTTCCTACCCCGAGACGGCACCCTTAATTTCAAGGTTGTCATTCACCGCCCTTCGCCTTGAAGAAGCAGCAAAAGAGGAAAGTGCCAACAACGTTGCCCGACACATCACTCCAGGACGAGGCGCGTGTGATCCAGTTTCGCCCTGTTGGGCGTTCTTTGCGCTAGTTTGCTCCAGCCTATTCCTGCACTGTATTTTTATAATCTTAGTTTCGTTCGCTTCACCACAGCAGGCAGGTGCGGCTTGGCGTGTGCTTTTTTTTTTTTCTTTTCTTCTATTAGTCCTCGGCCTTACTTTGTTCACAGCGTCGTTTTTGGCCTCCAGACGCCTGAGCTGCGCCATAGTCATTTCTTTTGTTGCAAACTAAACTGTCACGAGCCATTTCTTAGAAAACCGGGTGGTGTTGACGGGGGGCCGGACGACGCCCTCTGAACGGGGCGTCCTCGTTGGAGCCCTCCTGAGCGAACGCTTTTTCATCTCGTTGTGGTGGCGTTCCTTCGCTGGGCGGCTTTCGACAACGCCAGCGTCACCTGGTGGCCGCTTGTCAGGAAGCGCCCTCTCTCGGCGTGTCGACACACTGACCCATTTGGGTTAGGTTCACGCCCTGCAGCTTTCCTAGGAGACGCCTTCTGCGTTGAGCGCTTCACTCAAATTTGAACTGCGTAAATGGCTGATCAGGAACGAATTATTATTTATTAGCACAGAAAATTTATTAGCACATTTATTAGCACAGAAAATGCACATCGAAGAGGGTGGGTAACTTAGTCCAGGGCTCCAGTGCTGGCGGCCGCCTTTTGTTGCAGGAACAGGTAGAAAATAGGGGAGAGGTATATAGGTTGGCTCTGGTTTTCCCATATGTTGTATGTACAATCAAGAGGGCATGCTTAACATTAGGGACAGGCTGCGAGATACAGGGTACGTGAAGTAGAAACGGTGTAGCAGGTCCAAGTGTGCCTATGTGTCCCGTTTAAAGTTGGCACCACGTAACTACTTCTGTTGAAACTTGCCTTTTTTTTCCCCCTTTTGCAGGTTTAATTTGTCTACTCCTTTTTTTTTTTTTTTTGTAAAAGTATGCTTCGCCTGACACAAAACAGACGCCTTTCGTTTATTTATGACCAACGACTCGGACCAGAAGGAAAGGAATGCGGTCAGAACGAGCGGGGAGCCCAATCGAAGAATACGAGTTTCCGAATTCTTGCTCTCTCTTAACTAATTTTATACTGTTTTTTTTTTTTGTTGAAAAATAGACGAAGTTACTTAAAACGATGAAAGTGCAAATTAAGTTCATCAGTTACAACAACTTCCTTTCGAGACGGCCGCAGGTGTGAATGTGGTTGGGGGACCTTTATATTCTATGGCCGCTTTAAATGCGGAGTATTCGATTTGAGAACGGTTGGAACTGGAAAATGAAGGAGGTAGTCTCCGGCTCCCGGATTGTGCACGCTAGGGGCGATGACATAGGCTTGGCGATTTCCAGTCAGAGAGTCATAGCCGGGGGTCCAGAGCAGCTTCGTTCGATGGGGAAATGCTTGAGAGGAGTTCAGGATACGCAGGGTCGCTGGTGACACTTCACCTTCTCGGTAGTGTCCGATGGTGACCTGGAAATCAAGTACGTAGGATAATGACTGTCAACCGGCAACAGACTAGCCAATCGTGGCAGCACGACGACATGCAGACCGTGGTGCAGGTTTTATCTACAAAGCTTACCGAGGACTCGAGTAATCACGATCCTGATCCTTCGTGGTGCTCTCCACTGGGAATATGGACTAGCGAACACCGCACATTAATTTAACGGGAATATTTTTATCTGCGGTTGAGAGAAAACTGGAGAGTGCGCTGAGCTGATGCGCGGAGACTATTGACGGCCTACTCTTCGTACTAGCTCCAAAATGTAACTAGAAAATACTCCCTCTGCCGGCACTGACCATATAGCTCTGGCATTCATACAAAATCAGCGGAGTGTATCGATCATTTGAAATTCCCGCGAAAAAAAATCAACGCTGCTGAACAGAATGTTGAGCAAAAGCAATATCTGCGGGTGACCGAGCATTCTTCTAATTCTTCTTCCCAGCCCACAGATAAAGCCCCGCTTTAACCAAGCCGTATGAATGTGCCTTAGTAGTCTAGAGGGGTAACGAAATGCCAGGGTCCTGGCAGGCTGATTCTAGCATAAGCATGTGAAACGAGAGACCCAAGTTGGCAGCTCCTGCCAGCCCACGTATAAAGCCCCTCTTTAACCAAGCCGTATGAACGTGCCTAATTGTGCTCTAGGAGTAACGTGAATGCCAGGGTCCCGGCAGGCTGATTCTGTCATAACCGTCCCATGTGAAACGAGAGACTCAAGTTGGCAGCTCCTGCCAGCTTGGGGTCGTCTACAGGGGTCGTCTAAAGGTCAAAGGTCCATGGTGGTCACCGCCGGGCCACGCTGACGGCTCAAACTGCGAGCAGTACTTAAAAAAAAAAAAAGTTCAGCGTCACGTAGCATTGTGACAGACACAAATTAGTAGCGTTTGTCCATGTTTTCTGGGACTGAGAATATTCGTCGCTTCTTCGTGTAGCACAGAGAAACGGTAAGTGTATTGTAAAAAATAAAGCCCGCCATCCAGTGTTGCCAAAAAATAAAAAAGGAAAAGATAACATGACGGAATACCTGCCTGCCGGGGCCAGGATGTTTTGGAGATTCTAACTGCTGAGGTCTATTGACTAACAAGGGCGGACAAGTGTCATATAATCCCGATACGAAGTGAAAGCTGTGTCCACTCCTTCGCACATTGAGCAATTTTGCGAGACAATTTTGTAAAAGCGATAATATCGTGAGCACCTATTTATAATCGCGTTGTGCCCGCTTAGCTGACTTGGCTGGCTGTGCATAAGCCTGCAACGCAGCAGAAGATTATAGGGTTCACAAACAGGGCACACTGAATGCACTTTCATGTTGGTAGGATGAATAAAACAACAACAACAACAAAAAAAAGGTTTGACGTGAGCAGGTGGCAAAATGAGTAAGTGGTCTAATTGCACTTCATAGTCTGAATACATTATTGTAGGTTCTCATTTCGTAGATTATAAACTGCCTCCCGATCCACCGACAGCATTGTATATTTAAGCTGTCTTCACTGAACATGCAATGGCATTGTTTGTATAAGTGTTGAGCATCCATACACACCTGTTGCCTCGCTTTCAATACTCGCTTGTGTGCCATATGACTTTGTTCTTCGTTCCAAAGCTGCCTGTGTCGACTTCGTTGCTCCCAGAAGGCAGACTTGAGTCCCTTCATCTTTCTTTGCCGCCGTCGTGTTTGGGCTTGGTGCAGTTACACCTGCCAAGGTGAGGTGTGGTGTCAATGCACATATATAAATGACGCAGGTTTGGTGCGAGATATCTTAGTTGAATACTACAAAGGTTCTTATCACGTGTAATGAACGGTATTACATAGGACGTGACAATGTCGGCACTCGGCAAGTGCTGTGAGCCGTCATTAGGCTGGAGGTCGTATCTGCATTTATGGTCTTGGATATGCAACATGCTCCCACGTTATACTTACTACGCGCATTCAGCGGGCAGCACTCGTCTGTGTAGCAACCGCATTTTCACGAATATAGGCATCCCCCCTTCCCGCATTTTTTTTTTTTTTTTAAATTCAGACGGTTAATCACGGAATATTGTGCGCCAGCAGTACGATTATTTCACGCGGCTTTATACTTATTGTGTCTCAAAGATTAAACATTGTTTTACTCAATTAATCTGGTGGCTTTGCTTATTGACCATACATTGCACGTGCATATTTATATCCCTTACTGACAGTGTAGAGAGGAATCTTATTTTCTCTCAGCAGGTCTTGCGTGTTCTACACACCTGGAATGACTGGATGTGAACATACGCGGAAAAGCCAATGATAATGTTGAGCACATGCTCGGCGTCGCAGTTTCTAAGTCATGCTGACGCCAAAGTCTTTAACAGACAGCACGAAGGCATAAGCAGGTTTTTCACTAACTGACGAGTGAATATTTTCGTCGCTGTAGCATTTTTGTATATATGACAGATTTGGAGATTTCCTTCACCACTCGTCTGCTGCTGCTTGTAAGGGTTTCCTGGACACTGTCAAGCTGCGAAGGCAGCTTTTATCCGCGAAACCCTCCAGTTGAACCTGGAAATAAACTTATTATTATTATTATTATTATTATTATTATTATTATTATTATTATTATTATTATTATTATTATTATTATTATTATTATTATTATTATTATTATTATTATTATATTTTTAGCAAGCCCTCCCTGCCTTTCGTCCTCCTTCTCCCGACTTTTGGTTTCCGTAATCAGCGTTTGAATTCAATCCTACCTGCCGTTCTTCATCAGTTTATTACTCACGTTTTCTGCGCACATGATAAGTATGCTGCAGCAGGACTTTTTGACGGGTTAGTTGGTACATGATCTTGATTCTTATAGCGCTGACGAAACGCCACATGAAGCATTTTCTTGTTTCTTGTCTTTATCCATGCGACCTGCCTTTCACCCATGTGTTTTGTCATGATTGAACTGGTTCAATCCTGCCTAGCGTTACTGTTTTTTTTTTATTTAGTGTGGGGGTTATCGCACATTCATGCAGACCAGAGATTATAAAAGTGTACCTGGGTTCCTTTTCTGCTCATTAAAGTTGGAAGTTGCGCTTCTGTCCTTTTGTGTCTTTCTTCCTGTGGTGTTTCGTCAGCGCTATAAGAATCATGATAAGTATGTCGCGCAAGAATCCAAACTAGACTAACCAGACTCCTAGAAGAGCAGGAACTTTACCCCGACACTATATGATCGGAATCAGGGCACATCTTTCCGCATGCGACGTCATGCTTCAACTTAAAGATCAAGTGTAAAAGCAACAAAACTTTAGATACGGGAGTAATATCCCAGACCTAGACCGACTGTTACTCTCGTACCTCGACGTGGCGGAAGCTTTCGACAATGTTGACCACTGAGTCATACTAGAACGCCCTCTAAATGTAGGTATAAAGGTCAAAGACTTTCTTTCCAATGGAACAGTTAATATTTGGCTAGGAGGGAAGGAAGAGAAAGGAATAAAACCGAGCAACAAATGTACTCCCCAGGGCTCGTTTCTATCACTAACACTCTTCAACATTGCAATGATTGGCCCACCAGAGAAACTGGCAGGTATACAAGGACCCATGCCACACTATATGCGCGGAAGACCTCACCCTTTGAGGCAGAGATGCGCAAATATCCTCCAAACAGCGGTCGAGGAATTTTAGTGGTACAAACCAAATAGGACTCATGATCTGCCGAGATATCGGAAGCGCTCTTCCTCGACCCACAAAATGGACAAAGAAAGCCTTAGGGGCACGAGATAACGCTAACGCGAGATAACGCGATTAGTGTGCTGGGCCTTCGGATACAGTCAAAGGGTAAGAACACTTAAGCGATACAAAAGCTCCAATTCACTGTAGGCCAGACGTGCGGGCTAATCGAGGGATTAGCAAATAAACACGCAGGAATGAAGGATATTACATTCCTAATCGAGACTGATTCGATCATTCGTAATCAGTAGTATCACATACCTGGCATCATACCTACGGCCAGCCGAAGCAGAAAAGAACGAAATTGAAATCCTAATCAGGAAAGGTGTTAAGGCCGCCCTGGGCCTCCCTCCGTACACATCGACACATAACACTCAAAATAACATGCTGATTTCAAACACACCAGACGAGCTCATTGAGGCAGTAGCAGAACAGCAACGACTCCTGCGCAGCCGATCGGGGCTAAAAATACTAGAAAAGCTATAACCTTTGAACCTCGAGCAAGGCTCGAACTCACGGAGGATATCCTAACAGGCATAAGGAACAAAATAAGAATCCCACCAGTCACAAGACAGTGCACCATGAGGGTAGAGGAAAGGACAGACTGAATTCTAGCTTTACAGAAAAAAATCAATATATATAGCAGGGTTTTAACTAAGATTAAACCGAGTTAGACGTGCACATTTTAATTGGTCGGTATTTGTTTTGTTTTGTCTCTAATTTTCGATTTTGTAACGAGATGGGTTGAGCCAAGTGGGTCGAGCACCAACTCACTCTGAAGCTTGGCTGTAGTGGACGAGGCCATGACCAACCGCGCTTTACAGTTCGCCTGTCGTTTATCCATTTCCTCGGGGAGTCGCATTGCTTCAACTTGGAGTCTGTATATATGTTTACGACGGCGCTCAGCCTCTAGGCGAGCAGTTCGTTGTTCTGGTGTTTCAGCCGCTAGCGAGGCCCGTCGTTTCTCCCGTTTCTTCGCAAGCTGTTCCTTGCGCCGAGCCACGACTTCGGGATCGGTAGATTCACGATTACGGCGTCTTCTCTGCCGTTCCCACTCAACCCGCCGGACGCGACGCGCTTCTTCGGCCGCGATAATAGAAACACCCGGCTCACTCGCCATCCCGGCGTGGTCTGACGTGTAGCAATTGCGCGGTGCGCCTATGCAGGCAACCATGGCCCGCAGCAAGATGCCAGTAGCGTCGCGTCCGGGCTGTCGCCGCCGCATGAGCGAGACAATCCTATCGTCCGGCTAATCTGATAATGACCCCCGTCCCGAGGCGTGACGGAGGGCACTTTTATCAGCGTCCCTTGCCGGGTTATACCCGGGTGCCCTCCTCATTCCCCTTTGTGCAGCTTCTTTTGGGCCAGCGGAACACCCGTGAGTTGGCGCTTGACTAGGGTACCGCATTCGCTTTCTCTCCGCCGCCGCGCCTCCGATTGGTTCCGCGCAGTCACATGGCCACTCGCCGCCATATTATGTCCCGTCGACTTCCCGGGCGCCAGTGTTCCAGTAGGGGGATGGCTTGCACAGCATGCAACAAAGCGTGTCCTCTCGCCTCTTAGTGTTTTGTAAAACCCATGATAAAGACTGTAAATCCACGGTTGCTGCGCTTTAGGGTGCATCAACCGCCAAGAACTCGGGAAGCCCTTTTACCATTCCGAGAGGTATGAACGACAGCAATAAGCGGCGATGTATTTGGCTAAATACGAAAAAGCGGGATACATTTTCTCCCACCAGCAATTCACGCGCGATTCTGCGAGCTAAGCCTTTGAACACACTGCAGTTTTTTATAACCTCCTTGTTCATAGCCCTCTGTATGCGAAGAAGAGAATGTAATAAGAGAAAGGTGAAGAAATTTAAGAGGCTAGGGACTCAAAATATAACATTCGATAGAAGCATGTCTTGATGGGGAAGCCCGTTTGTAACAGGAAGAACGCCAAAGAAATCTTCGAAAAAATATTGGACGCTTCAGAACATAGTGTGGGTGGGTGGATTCGCGTGGGTGGACTGTGGCTTAGGTTGCTGCTTTGTGAAACTTTCTACTTTACAGCGAAACTCTTCGTTTTCTCTACGCACGACGCCGCTGGGCGCTCAACGGTTGGAATTGTTCGAACTTTAAGGAATCAAACAACACACTGCGTCTCACCTTCTGAATAGCGACCTCCCAGGAGGGAAATGACTCACGCGAAGGTGGGCGCGGATTTTCGTGCTGCCCGCACCCCTTTTTCGAGAGCGTTATTAGCATTCTGGCCCTTGTTTATTATTGCATCTCTTTCTTACCTCCTGCTCGCTGTCCGCGTGATGCTTTTCGAATTGATAATTTGCATTTATCGCAATTTATAGCTTCGTCTCATTATGTAGACGAAATCTAACCATTCAGATTGCCGAATTTATATCCTGCCATGTTAAAGGGACTCTGTGACAAAATAATATGCACACCTAAGAGCTTTGCAATTCGACTAGCTGCTGCAAAAATAATGCGAGATAAACTCGCGGAGTTCAACAATGTTCTTTCATGTTTATCGCTCTGATTTCTCCACACACACACACACACACACACACACACACACACACACACACACACACACACACACACACACACACACACACACACACACACACACACACACACACACACACACACACACACACACACACACACACACACACACACACACACACACACACACACACACACACACACACACAGAGAGAGAACGGCCTGTATTTAAAGACAAATTAGAATACCTTCTCGGCCAAGTAAAGTGTTACTATTGCTTGTGGGGCAAGCCCGATGCAAGTCGGACGATTCGGGGCGAGCCGGATGTCGCCCTAGGTGAGTTCGACTCGCCCGGGTTGATAATAATAATAACTGGTTCACAGCAAAGGAAAGGCGCGGTACCTGTCAGTGTCACACTTCAGTGGACACCTGAACCCCCGCCGTAAGGGAAGGGAGGAAAGTGGGAGTGAAAGCGGAAAGAGAGAAAGTTGTGCCGTAGTGGATAGCTCCGGAGTAATTTCAACCACCTGGGGATCTTTAACATGCACTGACTTCGCACAGCACACGGACGCCACTTCACTTCGCCCCCATCGAAACGCAGCCGCCGAGGTCGGGATCGAACCCGTGTACTCCAGCACAGTAGTCGGGCGTCTTACCACTGCATCACGCGGCGCGGCAACCCGGCCGCCATCAACCCGTTTCTGTAGGGACTAAAGTACCTAAAAGCCTCTTTGTCGAGCCTATATAGTCGGGCCGATAACGTCGCTACACCTTGCGTCGAACAGGCGAACCACGCGCACGCGAGACAGGAGGAAGGGGAGAAATGAACAGACGAACAGCTCCCGCTCTTGTCTGCTGCTGCTTCCCGAGCCCGATCAGCAAAGAGGCAATAGAGGAGTCGAGCTTACCTATCCTGCAGTCGGGATGACTCAAGCAACTCGATGGTTGTTTGACTCGATGCGACTTGTTCAGGCTTATGTAAACGTCGTATGTGTATAACCAGGAAGGCGCTTGTATTCGCTGTAAAAAGTAGAGTAGTGTGTGTGTGTGTGGGGGGGGGGGGGGGGGAGGGGAGCACTGCATGGTTGCCTCAACGAGTAGAAACAATGCGCTGCTGCTGCGAGAAGCAGCCGACAAGCTGGGTAAACAGGAACCATGTGATCATGGTCCCAGTGGCTTTGCCCCGGTGCGCCGACCGTGTCACCAGTTCCGGCGAAATGTGAGAGCGTCACATCCGCTTCACTCTGCGAGCCTCTTTTTACTGCTTGTCTCCCTGTGTGTATGTTTTTACTCTGCTGTGGTCGGTTGTGCGTGGCGTCGCCGGTCGCTGTTCAACACCTTCGAACCCGATGAAAGCGAAATGAAAGGCCAGCCGAACGACGGACCACCTGAGAACGCATAAGATTCAGGATCCGTGATGGGAAACTGCGTTCTCCTGCACTGTGTACCCGTCTCTGTTGCAGCTGTTACGAACGGAGTCTTATCTGATCTAACGAGGCATGGTCCTTAATGGCTACCAGATCTATCTCCACTACGGCGGAATGTGTGTGCACAGTGTTTTGGTACAGGGTTGCTGTGACTCGATTCCGCGGCATCTGAGCTCACCCTTCCGCTGTTCGTCGAATGAAGCCGACGGGCCGGGACGCGCGTTCGCCTACCCAGCAATCTGGGGCCTAACGGCGTTACGCTGGGTACACTTAATTGTGATTTTTTTGTCAGCCAGGACCAACTTTGCAAAATGTGAATACTGCGTTCTGGGTCCTCTCCGCGTATCACGAGAAAACGAAGAGGCTGCGGCCCTTCAGGAGCGAACAACGAACGCACACCGGTGCATGTGGCGGACGTGCTCGGAAAGTGATACGAAGGCCGACCGGCCGCGTCGGGACGTCACCAGAGTAGACGGAGCGGCCGTGCTGCTTTGGCAGAGCTCACACACACGAGGTCGGTCTTCCCTTCGCTGCGCGTGGGCGGCCGCCGGACGCTGGGCTGGGAACTGCGCTCGGATTCCTTCTTCCGCCCGCGGCGAGGAGGCGCGTGACAGCGCTGCTGCCAGACGCCACAACAATGAACATAGGCGGCGGCCAAAAACAAGAGAGTGTGCACGCGATACCAATGGCGGCGCGGGCTCTGTCGGCGGCCGCCGAGGGCGTGCTGTATTTCGCTGTCCCGACGCAGCAAGCCGCCGGTATCGGTTGACGCTTCGGCAGGAAGAGCATCGTGCCATGCTCCGAATGGCGCATGGATTCCCCCGGGAACAGAACCGACGCCGCGGCGGACGATACCTAGCACTCGTTTGCGACTTGATCGTCCACTGACGTTGGTTTTCTTTTCTTTTGGGCCCGAGTGAGCGTCAATCTCCGGTGTTTTTGCGGGGTCGTTCCCGTACCTGTCGCCTGTCATCGCCGAACGGCCAGGTCTGCGAATCTATACTATTGCCTTAAAGCTAAACCGAGTTAAGTCATGATGTTTACTATGCCCTGCATACTGCTGCACACACTTCCACGCTCAGTGGTGTCGCTCATTGTGCTGGGCAGATGCTCTGTCAGCACCCCCCCCCCCCCTTCCCCCTCCGCCTGCTTGTCTGCTACGTCTGCTATGGGTCGCTGTGATTGGTCTGGTTCTCACAGAACCTTTGGCTGCCAGGACGCTGCTCTTTTCGCGGTGTCGGTTTCGGCGCCAGAGCAAGGACGCCGCTGTACGGGGTGGACTACGTGGAACCTTTATTTCTATGAGTTTTACTTTTTCGGTGGGTGGATACCACATGATCCACACTTGTGCCTACTGCGCCAACGTGTACTAGGTGGCGCCACTGGGATTGCGATTTGAGAACCACAAACGTTCCAGCGAGTTAGCCGCTTGCCGTCCCAGTGCGGTCGAGGTGTAAAGTTGACACTCTGTACGACTGTTCCGTTTCCTGCGCTGGCCCAGTTGACGCACCACTGGACGCCCAAGTGATATCCAAAGCAGGCCCCTCGTTGAGTGCGTGCATTTCATTGGCGCAAAATAAAAAAAAAGAACGCATTTGGCAATGAGATATTTGAGTAGATTGCAGGCGCCACGTGTATAATATAGAAAGAGGAAAGTTGCGACGAGGGAATTCTTCGCTTTTCTTTTGTGGGAGAGGCGAAAGGCAAAAAAAGCTGGATATAACGAAATATTCGTAGAAACGAAAAAAACTTTCATCAATAAAATTGATTGCGCCGGAAACCAACAGCAAGGTTTATGGCGCATAAGCAAATACAGATATTTTATAATCACACCTTTAATTGTCTCTCCAGTCGTAGTGATCGCCCTCTGTACGCATACCATTATAACATTCTTACGTAGACCACGGGACATAAGTCGTAACCATCGTCTCTGAATTTTTATCCTTCAAGTAGTTGCGCAAATTTTCAATATAACTTTTGGCGACTGTCTTCGGTCTAAATTTATTCGAGCGGGGGGCGTCTATTAATTTCGTGTTGTCACCATAACTTTAACAAAGGTACACACGAGAGGCATCAGAGTGAACGAAAAAAAGGATACGAAATACTGCATCATCATCCACATTCACCCGACCTACCAGGACGACGAGGACGTGATATTCGAAGTGAATGTTCTTCCAGAACACACACACACACACACACACACACACACACACACACACACACACACACACACACACACACACACACACACACACACACACACACACACACACACACACACACACACACACACACACACACACACACACACACACACACACACACACACACACACACACACACACACACACACACACACACACACACACACACACACACACACACACACACACACACACACACACACACACACACACACACACACACACACACACACAAATGAAGAGGTCTAGTGCGACGGTATGCGCCAACTCGTCCATTCGTGAAAAAGTTTTTACTACTACAACTACTACTACTACTACTACTACTACTACTACTACTACTACTACTACTACTACTTCAATGTATATAATGATGAAAGTCCCACTCAAGCCGGATTTTGTTTTTTAATTTACCTTTATTCACGCCAATAAACGACATGTATGACCGCTTCTCGTAGTTAGTGCGTCTATGTAAGCTGAGCGAGCCTCAGAAGGACTGGGGAAATGTGTCGCTCGGGACGCCTGTGCTGTTCTCGATCTCGAACCAATGAAAGGACGCTCCTAGCCGGCGTCGGCAAATGTTACTAGCACATATACGCACACACAAAACAAAAGGCGCTGCACTTACCAAGTATATCTCCTAGCCACTCAAAAGAACTACGACTCTTGCGCGAAGGGAGATGCAGGGGGGGGGGGGGGGGGGAGGAGTTGAAGTACGGCGACCGTCAAGTATAATCGCATCTTCCCAGAATCCACTTGCAAGGCTGAACCACAATGAAAGAAGAAGGGCGAAGCGTAGACGTTTCGCCACGCCTCGGCTCGAGCGATGAGCAAAGAACGAAAAATCAGCGCAAGGAGGAAGCGAGGGGGGGGTTGCGCAAGGGCCTGTCGACATGGGCTTCGCAGGAAGCTCCTTTCATCGGGACAGCAGCGTTTGCGGAAGGGAGGCACGCGCCTACAGTTAAAGGTCGCGACCGCGATAAAGCGCGGCTTGCCCCGCATACCGCGGCTTCCCGACTCCTTCCGGAGAACAAAGCAACCGCGCCCCCTTTGCGCCTTCTCTGGAGGGCAGGGTCCGGACAGAGCCTCTGCGGAAAAGACGGTCGGGGAGCTGGATATATCCCCGCCCGCCACAGAAGCCTTGTATACATGAGCCCGACGCAAGCGGGTCGGGTAGGGGGGAGCCGGTTGTCGAGCTAAGCCAGCCCGACCCGTCCGGGTTTACATGAGCTCGTTTCTATCGGGCAAAGATCGCTGCTACACCGTGCGTCGAGCAAGAGAACCAGGCGCAGGCAGGAGAGGAGGAAAAGGAGGAATGCTCAGACGAACAGCTCACGGTCCCGTCCCCGACCAGCAAGGAGGCAAGAGAGGAGGTGCCTGCCCGACGCGTCAGAGTATACATGCCCCTCGCCCATCGGGTAGGGTGGAGCCAACCCACCCCCTGCAGTCGGGCTGGCGGGACCCGACGCGACGGTCCTTTAGCTCGACCCCCTAGCGTATACATGAGCCCGATAGCCGGTTTTTAGCCCGACAGGCCTCCCCGACCCGACTTTGTCGGTCTCATGTAAACCCCCTGAGAGAGGCAGTATATTAGGACGCGGAATTGTAAACTATGTTTCTCTTATTCCTGTGTCGCAACCGAACAAAAATAACACAGTGGTTGTTGTGTTTTCTTCTCTTCGGGGATGGAAGTTTGAGCGTGTAAAGTGATTTACAGTTGTGCATTCCTCTCTCCTGTGTTGTGTGCGAGGGGTGTTGCCGCATCCTGTGCGGGGCGCGGCGACGGGAGCCGAGCCGGAGTAAGACGATGCTTCCCCACCAACCCCTCTGCTGCTGTACCGCGTGATCTGGCGCCTGGGAGCTCAAGGTCGCGACATGCGGGGGACCGCGCCCCGGCGCCGGGAAAGAGACTCGCCTGAAGATCATGTTCTCGCTGTTTCGTGAACTGACAGAAAGCGTGAACTGACACAAAGCAGACGCGTGTGTGCGGCGCCCCCTTCGGCGCCGAGGGAGAGGGGCTCCCCTGCGGGTCAGTCGGTCGGACACTTTGCTTCAGGAACGGAAAGAAAGAAGTCGTGCGTGTGTTTTTTCCCTTGTTTAACCTCCCCATATAGTCTAAAGTTCAATACAGTTTTTGTCGTTTGTTCTCATGAAAGTTTCACCGTGTCGTCATTGACTGTCAACTCTCAATCACAACATGGTGCCGAAACCCGGGAACTGCAATCTCCAAGACTAGGAGAACTTCGGAAACTCGCAACCAGGCTGCGACGGATAAAGTAAGTGACGGCACGGTCCGAGACGACGCAATTATGCAGAGGACAAGGGAAAAGAGAACGGCGCGTCGACAGCAGAATACCAAACTCATCAATGAGGCAAAGGCAACCCTGCCATCGACAGATATCGGAGCGTTGTGCTCACTAATTGAAAGGCTTACGGCTAACAACGATGCGCTTCTGAAATTGAACAAAGAGTTGGAAGACGGAATAGCTGATGAAGACTTCGCTTCCGAATTCGAAGCCGTCATGCGATATGAAGATGCAGCCACGGGCATGCTTGGTCAACTTAAGGCAAGAGAGGCTGAGCTGCTCAGATCGCCGCACCTCCTGACAGCGCAGTCAGCAGAATCACAGCGGGGAAGCCAACATATAGGCCGTGAAGCTCCACATCGTAGTGCAGTAAAGCTGCCCACTCTTCAACTTACAGCATTCAACGGAGAGCTTCAACAGTGGCGCAGATTCTGGGAACAATTTAAAGAAGCCGTCCATGACAATGCGGAGCTCACAAAGGGCGAAAAGTTTCAGTATCTGCGAAGCCTACTAAGCGGAGCTGCGGCCTCATCGATAGCCGGTTTACAGGCGACGGGAGAGTGCTACGAAGACGCTGTGGCCATCCTCTCCAAGCGCTTCGGCGACACCCGAAATATCATCAGGGAGCACCTGGCACAACTTCGAGCGCTACCATCGGTTACGTCATCGGACGACGTGAGAGGCCTACGGAAGCTACTCGATCACGTTCAGTGCCATGTGCGCGGACTGAGGGGACTGAACGTGAGCTCGAACACTTATTCTACGATGATGATCGACATTATTTTGAAAGCTTTACCTGCCGACATCGTCGTGGGATATTATAAACAACTGGCCAACCATCCGAGCTCCTCTCGTTCCGAAAACAATGCCCCGAGCAGCGAGGAACCCACATCTGCCGCGGGCCTTACAGACGGTGAGTTTGAACAACTTCTTACCTACTTGACTGTCGAAGTGGAAAGTCGAGAAAAGACTGGAACTGGCCGCAGTCGAGACAAGCCAATGAGACAGGGAAGTGAAAGGAAGCAATTGTCCTTACCTCCTACATCTGCGGTACTGCACGCAACTTCCCATGTAAAAGAGCAGTGTCTGTTCTGCGGAGCTCTGACACACAGCACTGCTGATTGCAACAGTGACATGGGCCATGAGGAGCGATTAGAGAAACTGAAGAAAGAAAATCGCTGCTTCCGATGTACCTTACGAGGGCATCGCTCGAAAGATTGTCGCCGCCGATTGAAATGCGGAAAATGCAGCGGCAGGCATGCCGTATCGGTATGCGACCCTCACTGGAAGCCGAACAAAAGGGAGGTCACTCCAAATTTGAATGTCAGCAGCTTGCATGCCAGCAGCCGCAATTTCATGAGTAGTGAAATTCTGCTACAAACTTGCCGGCTTTGGGCTGTTGGCGACAGTCGATGCGGCTACATTAGAGGCATCGTGGATGGCGGCAGTCATCGCAGTTTTATTCGTGAGGACATCTCGAAATTTTTGGGTCTGAAAGAAAGCGGCCAAACCTCTCTACAGCTGAGCACATTCGGGACAGCCACCTCTGCAACTAAAAGATATCGTCTTGTAGAGGTTCGTCTCCGCAGCCAGTACGATGACAAGGAATATCTAATCGAAGCCATTGAAGTTCCATTCATCTGCAACGACTTAGTCCAAGTGCCTGTTGAGGATGAGTTTGTCAAGATTATAGAGCAGACAGGACGTCCCATAGCTGACAAACTTTTGTTGCCGGGTATGCCAGCGGTGCCAGGTATCGGTCTTCTTATTGGCTCTGAGCACCTGTGGAAGTTCATGACAGGCGAAATTCAACGTTGTCAGCAAAACGCTGACTTGGTTGCCCTAGGCTCAGTCTTCGGTTGGATGTTTCAAGGCCCAGTATCAGTGCATACCTCAGTTGACACTTCATCCAACCTCTGTGTTCTGAGGATTAGCACGGCGCTTAACACCACCGAAAAATTAGTAAAACGCTTCTGGGACTTGGAAAGCATCGGCATCATAGATCACAAAGGAGGACCTGATGAGGAAACAGAAGCGATCATTCACCAATTTGAAAGAAACATCACTATGCAAAACGGCCGTTACGAAGTCGCCCTTCCCTGGAAGGAGAACAGCGGGCACCTTTCAGATAACCGATCTCAAGCTCAGAGGCGACTCAAGAGCCTCGGGAAAAGAATTCAGCGTGCTCCGGAATTCGGAGCCGAGTACCAGGCTACTATGCAAAGCTACATACAGATGGGCTACGCCGAACGGGTGACCACTGACGAAGAACCCACCTCGCACGTTTACTACATGCCTCACCACGCAGTTATGCGCAGCGACTCAACAACCACAAAGATGCGTATTGTGTTTGATGCATCCTCACATGAGCAAGGTGCTTCTTCCCTGAATGAACATCTAGAGAAAGGGCCTTGTCTTCTCACAGATCTGGTCAAGCTACTAATCCGTTTTCGACTGTATCAGATCGCTTGGACAGCAGACATTGAGAAGGCATTTTTACAAATCAGTGTCAGAGAGGAAGACAGAGACGCTTTACGTTTTCTTTGGTTTAAAGGCCTGCCTTCAAATGCTGAACCGGACCCTGAAATCGAAGAGTGGCGTATGAAACGTGTGCCGTTTGGCACCAAAGCTAGCCCATTCTTGCTTAATGCCACGCTGCAACACCACTTCGAAGCTGCTGAAGCCTCTAGCCAAAAAACCGCTGCGCTTCTGGCGGAATCTTTCTACGTCGATGACCTGTTGGTTGGAGCTGACACGGAAGAGGAGGCGGAGGAGATTTTCTCTCAAGCCAATGATATTCTTCAAGCTTGCGGAATGAGTTTGCGAAAGTGGTCTTCCAGCTCCAAGCGCTTGCAAGACCTATTCGCAGCGCAGGAAAGTCAGAAAGACTCAAACGAAACTGTGACGATTCTTGGCCTTATTTGGAATATTGAAAGCGACACAATTACCGTGGCCACAAAGTCACTTTCAACCATTTTGGACAGCCAGCACAGCTGCAAAAGACGTATTCTGCAGACAATCGCCAGAATATTTGATCCTCTTGGAATGCTAGTGCCATTTACAATACAAGCCAAGGCACTCTTTCAAGAATTATGGCAGCGGAACATTGATTGGGACGATCCACTGCCTACTGATATTGCCAAGAAGTGGGAAGGCTGGGTGTCAGAGCTAGTGGACCTTTCTTCTCTGACAGTGCCCCGATGTGTTGCTCCGGTGCTTAACCCGCAGAGTGTTATACAGTTGCATGTCTTCTGCGATGCCAGCCAGCGAGCGTACGGGACCTGCGCCTACCTACGAATAGAGGACACAAACGGTTGCATCCACACGAAACTTCTGTTCGGGAAGGCGAGGGTTGCGCCGCTCAAAAGTATGACACTTCCCCGACTTGAGTTGATGGGTGCACTGCTAGGTGCCAGAGTTGCCAAGTTTCTCAGAGGCTGTTTGAAAATGTATGCAGAAGAGCTGCAAGTGGTTTATTGGACAGATTCCAGCATAACACTTCATTGGTTGAAGGGAAACCCTTTGCAGTGGAATCAATTTGTCAGGAACAGAGTGAACGAGATTCAAGCCTCCACAGAGAAATACCAATGGAGGCATTGTCCTGGTTTTGAAAACCCCGCAGATCGTGTCACCCGCGGTGTCACTTTACAAAGCCTTCAGAGCGACCAACTTTGGTGGTTGGGACCGACTTGGCTTTCAGAGAGGGAAGATTCCTGGCCTATTCTGCAAGAGAGCTACATCCCAAAGGCCGAAGAAAGTTCGGAAGAACGAAAAGAAGTGAAAGTGTTGCACGTACGGATGTTTAAGCCGATCTTGGACTTGACCCACTACAGCAGGTTTTGTCGAGTTTTGCGTGTAACTGCCTGGGTGTTCAGATTCATAACTGCGTGTCGGAATCCGTCGAACAAAGTGACATCTTCGCTCGTAGCGGAAGATATCGAAAGGTCAGAATTATACTGGCTGAAATCTGTTCAAGAGGAGTCCTACCCGGACGACGTATCACGTCTTCGCCAAGGAATGTCGGTGAGCTCTCAATCGAGCATTAAGAAATTACAGCCCATTCTAGACAAGGAGGGACTACTCCGAGTTGGAGGCCGGTTGCACTTCTCCGATGAGAATGAAGATGTTAAGCATCCCATTCTTCTTCCTCCCAGCCACCCATTCACGGAGCTCGTTATTCGTGACGCTCATTTGCGAACGTTCCACAGCGGCGCTCGAGACACTCTCACTGAAGTGAGAGAAAGGTTCTGGATTCCACGCGGCCTTCAGCAAGTTAAACGGGCTATAAATCGCTGCAACAGCTGCGTGAGAGGTCGTGCAAAGCCAGGAGGAGCTCCCCCGGCACCTTTGCCAGCAGAGAGAGTATGCCGTTCGGAACCGTTTGAAGTCGTTGGCATAGACTTTGCCGGACCGCTCTTCATTAAAGACATGGAAACGGTCTCAAAATCGTACATTGCACTTTTCACGTGCGCTGTTACTCGAGCCGTTCATCTAGAGCTTGTCTCGAACCTCTCATCTGATGTATTTCTATTGGCTTTCCGAAGATTTACCGCTCGACGGGGATTACCATCTGTTATATACAGTGACAACGCGAAGACATTCCAGAGGGCTTCTAAGGAAATTGCAGCACTGAAAGACACCCTCTTTGACGGAAAGTTGCACGACCACTGTGCCAAGACAAGAATTCGGTGGAAATTCATTGTCGAAAGAGCAGCATGGTGGGGTGGATTCTGGGAGAGGATGGTGAGAACTGTGAAGGTTTGTCTGCGCAAAATTCTACGTCAGGCAAGACTCACCTTCGAAGAACTTACAACTGTTCTACAGGAAGTCGAGGGCATCGTGAACTCTCGCCCCTTGACCCATGTTCCTGCATCGCCAGAAGAACCAGATGTTCTTACGCCAGCCCACTTTCTGATTGGAAAGAGGTTTACCTCATTACCATCATCGTATCCTGCTGTCATCTCGTCAACCCAAGCTTTGACACGAAAGTGGAAGCATCGCCAACAATTGCTTGACCAGTTTTGGAGGCGTTGGCGCAAGGAATATCTTTTGTCTCTCAGGTCGGCTCACACGTGTCACAGCCAGCGCACTACAAAGACCGCCGTCGGTGACCTGGTTCTCCTACACGACGAAAAGGCGCCTCGACAGATGTGGAAGACTGCCAGGATAGTGGAATCGATCCCAGGAAGAGATGGACACGTTAGAGCCTGCGTTGTGAAGCTGCCCAACGGGACCACACTGCGACGGCCGGTTCAGCTTCTCTACCCCCTCGAGTTGTGTGTTTAGCACTAACCTAGGGATCCCACAGCTGGGGCCCGGGAGGTTGTTGTGTTTTCTTCTCTTCGGGGATGGAAGTTTGAGCGTGTAAAGTGATTTACAGTTGTGCATTCCTCTCTCCTGTGTTGTGTGCGAGGGGTGTTGCCGCATCCTGTGCGGGGCGCGGCGACGGGAGCCGAGCCGGAGTAAGACGATGCTTCCCCACCAACCCCTCTGCTGCTGTACCGCGTGATCTGGCGCCTGGGAGCTCAAGGTCGCGACATGCGGGGGACCGCGCCCCGGCGCCGGGAAAGAGACTCGCCTGAAGATCATGTTCTCGCTGTTTCGTGAACTGACAGAAAGCGTGAACTGACACAAAGCAGACGCGTGTGTGCGGCGCCCCCTTCGGCGCCGAGGGAGAGGGGCTCCCCTGCGGGTCAGTCGGTCGGACACTTTGCTTCAGGAACGGAAAGAAAGAAGTCGTGCGTGTGTTTTTTCCCTTGTTTAACCTCCCCATATAGTCTAAAGTTCAATACAGTTTTTGTCGTTTGTTCTCATGAAAGTTTCACCGTGTCGTCATTGACTGTCAACTCTCAATCACAACAGTGGTTTCCACAGTGGTATGTATACGACTCAGCTTGAGCCTCTTGTGGTGGTCAAAGCGAAAGAGGCGCCAGAGAATTATTTGAGCACTTTCGATTTCGAAAGATATTTAAGACACTATAAAAATGGGTAACTCCATCAAATTCGGCTATGATTAGTTAGTAAATAAAAAATAATTTATTTTCTTCTCCTATATAGGTGGTGATAGTTGGTCAATAAAAACGGTAATCAAAAATGAACGAAAAGTACCCGAGCTGCGGCCAGAGGGAACGAAAAGGGGCAGGGAAATGATAGCAGAAAGGATATGATAGCAAGAAAAGGACAGGAGGAGCTTTGCATACATTATATTTTCAAAATACAAAAGGCGAACGAGTTCGCGTCTCTCGCGCCGGAGTAGGACGATGGTTGCGACTTCACAAGTTCGCATTGATCAGGTCATATGAGACGCATCCGCTCTGGCTGCACCGTAATATCTCTTTGCTGACTAATGAATTAAGCGACTGGAGGGAAATAATTTTTTGCCTCACGCACTGTAATGCGCAATTTGGGTTTACACAGCATCGTCGGACAGCTCCACGGCGTAGCACGGAGAACCGGCAGGAAAGGAGTTTGCCCACCAGGTCGGTTATCTATTTGCCCACCAGGCTGGCGGCTCGGAACAGAACAAATAAAGATTTGAATAGTTCGCGGCATTATCCACAAAGAACACCTTCCATCTAGCCACGATGCCTGAAGTTGATCTTGGTTGGAAAACGAGTCTGGCGGTAAAGCCGACTCGTGAAGCTGTCCCGTGCTTTCGGAACAAAGGCTGAAAGTTTCGGAGCCGGCTGGGGTCAAGATCCCTGGTATGTAGTATATACAAAGCGCAACCGGAGAAAGTGAGCTGGTGTGCAGTGCACTAGGGGTCGATTCCTGCAGGAAACTAAGTGCTCTCACTCCCCAACCGTTGATGTGCAGAGTCGACTACAGTGCCTGCAATTTTCCATCTTCATGGGTCTCCCCGATCCTATAGCGAGGCGGTCAGTAGCTTGTGTCCACCATGGAGCGCCGATTCGCTCAGTGCCCGGGTTCAGAAACGAGGAAGACTTGGTGCCGATGCCAGCACGTGCTTCCCGCCACCTCCGCCTTCCGTGAAGAGTGAAGATATGCATGCCCGAAGAATGCGGGCACCTGCTCCTCCTGCAAGCCGCTTCCGCCTTCCTCTCGAAACGGACACTGGTAGGACGCAGCAGATTCAACGCGCCGTCTTCAATGTGTATAGCTGAGAGAAAGGCGTGCGGACATGCCCGCCGATCAGAGCGCCCCTGCCATGTCATCAGCGCTGCACGCAACTGCGGTGTACTCTCCGTCTGTGGCGGCAGCAGCTGCCGCGATTGAGACGCCGTCTGGCGGATTCCAGCGCGTACGCGGAGGCGAGAGATTCATTGGCGCCGAATACAACAGGAGGCCCGCACGGACGGCACTGGCAGCCGGAGGGCAGCTGTGTTCGGCCTCGTATAAAACACGCGGTCTTCAGACGTATTGACGGGGAGGTTATACGGCTGCAGGTGTCGGGAGGAGCCCGGAAGCGCGGTTGCTCCTGCATACAGACAGCGCTGCTTCAGTGCCTCCTGTTGACGCACTAGCGTCGCCGCCGCCGCTGGGGCCGGAGCTTTTTACCCTGTCGGGAACGGTGCACAACCTCCAAAGCGCTGGCTATGCTTTGCAGGTCCGACCACTGTTCGTGTATGCCGCTTCGCTGTTATGATTTACGTCTTTGGGGTCGCCTTTCTTCCAGGCCAGGACAGAGTTTTTGCTTCTTTTATAACAGAAGTGCCCTGCACCATATTCACTCAAGAGAACGGGAGCCAGCCAGTAAGGGCATTGTGAACTTCCTGGTTCACCAGTAACATGAGAATCGTCAATACCTTCATGACGATATGCACTCGGGTCATATTGACTCAAAGTAAGTTTATCTGATACTGGTTATTGCACTCAATTCTCGATAGGAAGCCCGCATATAAATTTTGGGTTCACCGGACGGAGGATAACAAAATAAGGGGCAATAGGTGATGATTAGTTATTTCAGTACGCCTGAAAGTCACAGGACACTTTGTCGTACCTGTTTGAATATGTTTACCTTGTGTGTGAGGACCTGTGCCGGAATATCCAAGCCGCTCGTATATGAATCAGCCACGTTGGGAGACGTTTATGTTTACGAGACTAGTCCTGTTAGCATCGAGTCAGCCACCGCTGTGCCATTTAAATTTCTCATTTATATTTTTTTTCTAACGGTAAACAATCCATGTAATAAAGAGCAGTTCGTAGGCATTGCTGTTGTTCACAAGCCGCAGTCCGACGGGTGTCGAGTGGAACGCCTACATATCACATGGCTCTGTTTCACGTTTGAGGATGGGTACATTGAATTTCTGGGTGCTTTTGACGAGGCACTATTAATGCGCGTTGCTGCATCTTCACACTACTTTGTTCCGTGTGGTTTCAAGAACCGCTGTTGAACGAAGATGGCTCGAGTTTCTCTTGACGACATCTAATCATTTTGGTGGCTCATTAATGTTTTTGTATTGTGCAGCTGGCTACATGCAGGGATGCCATCGAACGGTTGCGCCAATTAATTTGGCGCTTGTCCCATCGCGGGGCTTTGTGAGCCTAGCCTTTCCGCGTTTCTAGCCCCGGGTGACAAAGAAGCAGGCCGTCAGTGGAGACAGTTTTGCGTTTGTGCTACGGAGTTCAGCGACCTCGTGCTGTGGATGTCGGCAGGACCTTTTCAGGACGTCCTGTAAACTTCGCAGAGCGCCTGACAGCCAGACGCTGGAGCGTCTGCACGGCGCAGGTGCTTTGAGAGATGGGCCGGAATTCGAAGACGGGACGAGTCACCAGAGTCGCTGTCCCCGAACGAAGGCCGCCCCCAAACTGATGGCGCGGAGTCGCCGCGGATGTGATAACTTTCACTCGACTGTCGAGCTTGAGACAGAAGAACAAAGCGAAATCAAGCGCCGTCACTTTCACCTTATTACGGTACAATTGCATCGGTCGAAGGAGTTGTCGGAGTCCTCCTCTCTGGACAATCGGAAGCCCCTTTCGCTGCAGCTTTCACAGTGTTTGCGCGGGGAGCACAAAACTGTCTAGTGAGCAATAAGGCAGTGCCCAATAAACGTCTAGTGGCATTCACATGTGCTTAGGTCACTCACATGTCCACACTTGCGTAGAACACTCGAGCGGCGCACTATGTTGCACTTTTATAACAATATTCTTCATAGCGGTCGGCATTGATGTCATGAGTATCTGGGACATGTGATAATCTAACCACGAACCACGTGAATGTGTATGCATGGTAATGCGATGTTTCGTGCTCTGAGCAACTCGGAAATGACACCTGTGTATACTCTCTAGTGAGTTTTAGTAGTTTAGTTTAGTTTCCGGCATTTAACGTCTCAAAGCGACTCAGGCTATGAGGGACGCCGTAGTGAAGGACTCCGAAAATGTCGACCACCTGGGGTTCTTTAACGTACACTGACATCGCACAGCACACGGGCGCCTTGCTCTTCGCCTCCGCCGAAAAGCGGCCGCCGAGGCCGCACCCTTGGAAACAGTAGTCGAGTGCCGTAACTACTGCGCTACCCCGGCGGGGTTAGTGAGTTTTATTAGAGTGCTCTAGCTAAGCAAAGGTATGGACGCCTGTATGAGGCGATTTCTTGCAAAAAGGTAACCATGGGTGACCCACTCTTTAATCGCGGATCACCCTCGTGAAATCACGCTTGCCTGCAACCGCAGCGTGCTGCGCGAACAAAAACGAACTGGCCAGCATATAGTAGCGAGGGGGTTTCATTTGTAACACGAATTTATTTATTTATTTATTTATTTATTTATTTATTTATTTATTTATTTATTCTAACCTCAGAGCCAAAGGCATTACAGAGGGGAGTGGGTTAATTAGGATACAGAACAATGAATATAATACAGTGAAAACAAGTAGTACAAAATAAAATTCCTCCAGAATAAAACAAACAACATTCACAAAGCGTAAATAAAATAAAATCAATATACACAACACAGTGGAAACAGATATAACATATGATCAAATTCCTTCAGAATAAACATTGTTAGCTATTGCGCTGTGAAAGGTTGTTATCTGAAATGGCTGCAATATCGGGGGGAAGGCGGTTCCATTCCACAGATGTGCGGGGAAGATATGACTGAAAAGAAGATTTGGTGTGGCATGTTCGGATGCCAACCTTGTGGCGGTGATCGATGCGATGTGAAATGCATTCTGGGGGTGATATGAAACAGTCGTGAAGCGCAACGTGATGGTATAGCTTGTGAAATAGCGTTAGGCGACGAATTTTACGGCAAGATTGTAACGGTGGGAGTGAAAAGCTAGTAATTTCTAGTAATTTTTTCCTTTTTTTGCGAAAAGCTCGACAATGCGCTTCAGCGCGGTTTTCTATACAATATATGTATATATATATATATATATTTTTTTTTTTCGCTCAGGAGGAGGAGGAAGTGGGGAGGAAGGGAGTGGACATCTCTGAAATCTCTACTGCTTAACTTCTTATCCAGGATGGAGATCGTCAGCTCCTCGATCTTAGATCCTGCAACTTTCTAAGACTATTCGCAAGTATACGTACCCGCCAGGGAATGTGAAAAAGCAGGTTTGTGGATTGGTTTGCAGCTGTGCGATAGTTCTACACCGGGTTCCCCTAACAGCATAAAGCGTCACCCTTCGAGAGCGAGCAACCTGTTGTTCGACATGTATGTCGTGAAATCGCCGCTTATAGTGCAATATTTCATTTCATTGATTTTTCTGGGGGTGCACAATATAAAAGGGGCAAAAAAACAAAAACAAAATGATTCCTCGGGGGCTGGGCGAGTTCGCTATATAGGAATAGACTACCTCTGAACAATAAGATTGGCAATAAACGTCTTGAGGTCTACTGAAAGCGTGGTACCCACTGAACAATTGTAACATGTATGTGTACAAATGTTCACAAAGAAAACAGTCATTTTCACCACAGATGACAGTCAAAAATGGCAACGAACAGATTATTATCGCCTCAGTGCATGCAGAATTCATTCTGTCCGGCAGACTAGCATGAATTGGTTTCGTAGCCAAATACTATGACGGGCTGAAGATAGATAGATGGATTTATTGAAAGGAAAAGGCAGAGAGGTTGGCCGGTTGGTTGGTTGGTTGGTTGGTTCATAGGAAGGGAAAGGCGCAGTATCTGTCACACTTGCTATGTGGACACCTGAACCGCGCCGTAAGGGAAGGAATGAAGGTGGAAGTGAAAGTGGATAGAGAGAAAGGGGAGCCGTAGTGGAGGGCTACGGAGTAATTTCGACCACCTGGGGATCTTTAACGTGCGCTGACATCGCACAGCACACGGACGCCACTTCGTTTCGCCTCCATCGAAACGCAGCCGCCGAGGCCGGGATTCGATCCCGAATAATTCAAATCTGGCCTGCTACTCTGCACTGAAGAAGGGGAAGGAGAGAAGAAAGAAGATCATGATGGGTGACGATGTAGGAAGGCATATGAAATACATATCTACAGGCACAGTGGCTTGCTTACAAGCGCGAATCAAGTCCGCTGGCTAAAAGATTTAGCGGCCGATCTTGCACTCCCAATCAATGCATAGAAAAACTCATTGGCATTGTATATAGTTGTAATTGACACCACTCCGTCGTGCATTTCAGTCTAATTGGACTGACATTTAAAAGTGCCTTTTTTCCACCGAGTCATTGATCTTCACATAAAGAGTGACTGTCGCAATACTTATACTTCCTATATGCTGAGTTACCGATGGCATAAAATCATATGAAAGAACCATAAATGAGAAAATGTGTACTTTAACCAATATGCTATAAACAATAAAAGTAACATTAAGGTTAGCAGGCAACAGTTTTTTTTTTATTTTGCTGACATTAGCCTCGCGTGAGCGTCAGCGTTTGTTGGTGTCGGCGACACCAAGAAACGCTAACGCGATAAGGGTGCTTGTTAACGCCGAACGGAATAAGGACGGGACTCTAATATATTATACAATAAACTTATAAATTATTCTTTGAAGTTCCATCAGTGTGTAAACAAAACTGCAACGAAATCCTTTTAGTTCGAAGTCGTATTCATGATACCTCTATCTTAACGGACAAAGTTCACTAACGGTAATGAGTGGATTCAACGATTCATAATCTGCAATTTATTTTACGCTTGAAGATAATATAATGCACTACTTTATTATTGCTCTAATACCTTGTCATTTTTTTCTTTAGCGCAGAAATCTTTCTTGCTTAGTAGCCATTTCGCAACAGTGACTGACTGACGTCACGACCTGTGACGTCATCACTGCGCTGACGAAACATGGAATTCTGTTGTGATCGTGAGGTTTCCGGTGAACTTGCTCTTTAATCTTGGGGTGTTGAAAATGAAATGGGCTTTGGAGGCAAAATTGGAAGTAACTTCTGCGACGTCGGTGCAGAAAACATTGCTGCAGCGTTGATGAAGTCGTCGGGCAAAAGTTTCGCTCGCCGGGCTCGAGCAATTACGAATTTCACAAGTAGAGCATTTAGTAGGAAGAATTTCAAAAGCGGCACTCGAGACTATATACCAGTCGTTCAGAAAAAAAGACTCCGTTGCGATCGGCAGACGAAGAGTTTTTACTAGAGGCTAAGAAAGGTAGAGTACGAATAACGTAGGAAAACATACAATTCAGCTACAGCGTGCATTACATTTCCTCGCAATCTTTAAATTTACTCCCAAGCACGGTAATGGTTTTGGATGCGAGTCTAGAGAAGGATTGATAGTCAATTCCAGCCATCGCGCTCTCTATAATCTTTCTCGTTTGACATTTCCGTTCCCGCGTTATAAAAGCCGTCTCTAAGACCCCGGCCGCAACGCGGTCTCAAGTGACAGCATTCGTCTGATATGCAGCGGTTTTTTATTTTATTTTTATTTTGCTAATTCACATCTATTTCGTAAAAGACGCGTTGCTTGCGGGAGCGAGATTCCCGGAAAGCCGTCCTCCATGGCTGCATCATACAGACCTCCTTCGCGTGCATTAAGGGGGGAAGGGGGGGGGGGGGGGGCGCCCTCCCGACAACAGCGCTCGCTCAGCACTTCTCGCCTGCAACATTATCTGCTCTCTCAGCGGGTAGCCATTTAGAACTTCCCTCAACTGAGATTATGCGTCAGCACTGTGCTTGCGACAGCAGCAGCGGCTCGGCTCTCTTGGAGAGGGAAGAAGTGTCCAGGAATGTTACATACATGGAGGAAGGGAAGGAGAGGGGCTGCGTGCAGGAGCGTGGTCGAGCATCTGGACGAAGGGGCAAAACATTTGTACAGAAATGCACCCAAGGGGGAGCTTGTTGTGGGCTCCAGATGTGAGGAGCGCGCGTATAAACGGAATGTATAGGTTACCGACTGACCTCGCACTATTATAGCTTACCGCTGCAGAAGCGACAATGCACCAAATGCCGCCGCGAGCATTCTGTTCACATTGGACTGCGTAGCGGAGGATCGTAATTGCCAAGGCCTTCAACAACAACAACAACAAAAAAGGAAAATTCCATGAATCAAGCGGTTATCGCAGTGTAATGTGAGATTACAACATTATTCATATATCTGACTCAGATGACTTGAAAAAAAAAAACGAAAAAAAAAAAACTGCAGAATGTTCTACACTGTTTTCTACTCGTATCATTTCTCAGTTTATAATGATGTTCACACAACGATGTTTGTTTGCTTAGGTTTTAAAAGATGTTCATTGTAACCGCCCTCACAGAATACTCCAGATGGAGCCTGTGAAGTACCTAAATAAATAAATAAAAAAAAAAATAAATAAATAAATAAATAAATAAATAAATAAATAAATAAATAAATAAATAAATAAATAAATAAATAAATAAATAAATTGAGGAGCAGTCCGCGGTGCTGCTGCATATTATGTTTCTTATTCACAGCCTTTGTGTTCCTCTACAGCAAAACGTGCACTTGAGGCCACTAAATTGTCACTTGTGACGTCATCGTGTTCGCTCAACTCATCGTGGCACCATGCCATGACGCGTTGCGGTGACCTCATGAATTACGTACCTGCATGCGAGTCAATCAGTATGGCGGTCGGTTAACACGGCCTAAACTGCTGACTGTGAGAAATAGACAAATACGTTCACTTTGCCCTTTCCATTACCGAGTCGAGAGAGATGGGCATACGATCGTCGTGCACGACACCGCGGAGATGCGGAAAAGCCGTTTCTCGTTGAACACGCAGCCGCATTAGCACGAGAGAGGATATTAATGCATATCACGTGTACGCATTACCATTTTAGTGTTGCTTCGTCTTCGTTGTTCGGCGAATATCTACGACGCGTTCAATTTTCTTGCCGTGTCAACAGCGCCGGCAACCAGCTCCCACCATATTCGAGGCTCATTTACAAATCGCGCCGCGTTGGTCAAGCTCGCGTCTCCTCCTCCCCTGCGCTTAAGACACAGCGAGGGAGGAGAGAGAGATGAGAAATGGAGTTCCGCGTGAAACGCTCGAGGAAAAGCGCTTAAGAAAATGGAAAGCTGCGAGTGAGTCAACGCCGGAGGGCGACGAGAAGTGATTAGGAGAAAATAGCTTTCTGTGGCGATTGCAACGCGAGGGCGCCAAAGAGCCGAAGATATATATCTCTCTCGCCTGGAAAGCGCCCATAGCCGCTACAGGTTCTCCGCTCCATCTTTGTCCGAGTTTTTATTCCTGTGATTTTTTTTTTTTTTATTTTCTTCTCATCAAGAGGAACAACGGGAAGACGCGACCGCTTTCTTGCGCGACCGTTTTCTTGCCCGAACTCGCGGCGTAGGTTTTCGTCTTTTAATTTGACCTGCGGCTGATATATTACAGGATGTCCCGCGTAGGCTTCAATTAAGACGGGAAACTTCTGGTGGGACTGAAAAGAGCCCCGCCGGGGTGGTGCAGTGGTAAGACGCCCGACTACTGTGCCGGAGTTCCCGGGTTCGAACCCGACCGCGGCGGCTGCGTTTCGATGGAGGCGAAACGAAGAGGCGTCGTGTGCTGTGCGATGTCAGCGCACGTTAAAGATCCCCAGGTGGTCGAAATTACTCCGTAGCCCTCCACTACGGCTCCTCTTTCTCTCTTTCCACTTTAATTCCCACCTTCCTCCCTTCCCTTACGGCGCGGTCCGGGTGTCCACAGAGCAAGTGTGACAGTTACTGCGCCTTTCCCTTCCTGTGAACCAATTTAATTTAACTGAAAAGAAACTAGCATATGTTTTTCGAATAAACGTCCCTATTAGACGCAGGGAGAGTCGGAGAGAATAAAATACAACTAGGGCCTTTAACGCGGTTGAAGCCAATTAAGGCAGTTAAAAAAAGAGCCCTGTTCATTTTTTTTTGTTAGTGAAGATCGGTTACATGATTCCGTGGCTGTCAGGGCGCATCGAAATACCGATTTATTTTGAGAAAATCTTATTTTGATTTTTTTTTCTTCCGCAAGATTCGAATACGTCAAGGCTGAAAATGACACACACACACACACACACACACACACACACACACACACACACACACACACACACACACACACACACACACACACACACACACACACACACACACACACACACACACACACACACACACACACACACACACACACACACACACACACACACACACACACACACACACACACACACACACACACACACACACACACACACACACACACACACACACACACACACACACACACACACACACACACACACACACACACACACACACACACACACACACACACACACACACACACACACACACACACACACACACACACACACACACACACACACACACACACACACACACACACACACACACACACACACACACACACACACACACACACACACACACACACACACACACACACACACACACACACACACACACACACACACACACACACACACACACACACACACACACACACACACACACACACACACACACACACACACACACACACACACACACACACACACACACACACACACACACACACACACACACACACACACACACACACACACACACACACACACACACACACACACACACACACACACACACACACACACACACACACACACACACACACACACACACACACACACACACACACACACACACACACACACACACACACACACACACACACACACACACACACACACACACACACACACACACACACACACACACACACACACACACACACACACACACACACACACACACACACACACACACACACACACACACACACACACACACACACACACACACACACACACACACACACACACACACACACACACACACACACACACACACACACACACACACACACACACACACACACACACACACACACACACACACACACACACACACACACACACACACACACACACACACACACACACACACACACACACACACACACACACACACACACACACACACACACACACACACACACACACACACACACACACACACACACACACACACACACACACACACACACACACACACACACACACACACACACACACACACACACACACACACACACACACACACACACACACACACACACACACACACACACACACACACACACACACACACACACACACACACACACACACACACACACACACACACACACAAAGATGTTGCAAATTCTTCTTTTACCTATACAGTCGAGCTCACGTATATGAGCTTGACAGATGGAATTCCGTTCTATCCGAAATTCTATAGTAAATGGACTTGGCCTATTTTTGATCCAAAATGCGAATTCCGACAAAAGTGGCATTTATTTCTTTAAAAAGTAATTTGTGAACGTGTGTTTCTACAAAGCAGATACTATCAAAGCGCTTTCCAAGCTCTCTTAGCTTGATCGTATGTATACCGCTGCATTTTACGGCCACCATGGCCGCTTTACGCGAACACGACATCGTAGCACTTGATGTGTTCACGGCATCTGCTGCTTGGTCATCATATCTACTTCTTCGATTCCCGACGAGAAAGAAACGGCGAAGTTGCGACAAGGCCGCTGTGCAAAGTATGTAGTGTTGCCGGTGGGCTGCATCCATACGGCAACAGTGCGAAGGCAGAGGTCGATCCGACTGACACTGCAACGCATCCCCTGGACCTGCTGGGCCAGGAAGGCGTACCTCGTGACTAGTATCCAGACCTCGTATCGGGATTGCCGGTTGATCACCGCAATTACTCTTTCGATGCTACCCCTTTTCGCGCTTAACGCTCTTTTCGTCACATTATATGCTTAATCAAACCGGGCTACACGCACGCAGGGTTTGACCCGTTTAATCGCAGGGTCGACAAGGGGAGGAAGGGGGACATGGGAGACGTTCTGGAGCCCCTGCATTGGCTGGGCGAACGTTATAACCGAGTGATGCGACCGCTGTTTTTCGTGCTACCTGAGACGAAGTGCCATAGCCCTAATACACATTTTGACTGTGTCTCTACAAACCTTATCCATAATAAGCGAGAACTCGTTATAACTGCAACCGTCATAAGTATAGGCTCCACTATAAAAGACTTGTCTTTCGTTAACTCCTACATTCTTAATGTTCCACATGCCCAAAATGTTCAAGTTATAAGTGAAACTTCCACTAAGTTTCACTTATAACTGGAACTTTCTTAACGAGTATGTGAAACCAGATTGAGTGCATATGCTACTTACGAACTACGACGCCTCGACATCTTTTATTTTTCTTTTCGCGTTTTGCAACCAGTTATCACGAGCGACGACGTCGGCATCGCATTCACGGACGCTCTGAGCCACAGAACCGCACTGCGCGCAAGGCTGCATAATCAAAGCGGCGTTACGCCAGTCGTCTTGCAGAGCTCAGTGCAGTGAGTTGCCGCGTTCCTCGGCGTCCATAATGGCAGCACCCTCCGACACGCCGACATCTAACGGATGAGCGCGTGTATGTGCTACACCGATTTCCCAGGCTCGATAAATTTGCGATGAAACCAGGCACGCACATTTCGTACGAGTTCGACCTCTTTGGTCACAGCAGGAGTAGAGAGAGGACCCCACTCATCGACGAATCTTTACTCGTGGCCTGGCCGAAGCGGGGACATTTTCCGCAGCCTCCGACATTAGAAGCTCGCGAACAATCGCTTTTAGGCAACTTTTGCGGCAATCTAGAACCAGCCTACACTCATTTTTATAGCTTTAACCCACATTTACTCCTTTTCACTATAGGCATAGTGGCAAACGCCCCAAAAAACAAAATAAATAAAAGAGCTTTCCAAACGTGAAAGCAGGGTGACAGAATCGCTTTGATTTCCGATAATGCAGTTCCTTGAATATTGCCCGTGTTATGACGTCTCGCCGAGGCTTGCATGCATACGTGACAGGATGCAGAGGGGAGGAAGCCATATATATGAACTGTGCACGTCCCGTGTGTTAAGCGTGTTCCCTAGAGAACGGCAGTCACCGACCGCATGGATGCCAAAAGGATGTCGCCTCAGATATTCCTCTGGCACTCCGCGAACTGAGCCAGCTTCGACGGAAGCACTCGTTTGAACCAACTAAAAATGCTCTCCGGAGCTCGGAAGACCGATCAGAAATTGGTGGTCGCGGCCAAAGCGTAAACATCGAAGGGAGGGTATTCAGCAAGCAAACGCCACGGGTGCTTTGACGCACCTTGATCGACATGAATCTGTACCACTCTACAACTCTACATACTACCTTCGCCTTGCCGTTCCCTCCTTACTCGAACGTGCTGGCCTTGCGTAAACGCTGCGACGTTGCTTGCATTGCCTGTTAACGTGTGGGGAACACGCATTAGGAGCTGTGCGCGTTCCGCGCTCCTGTCGCGCATACCTGTTGTTTCTTCTACGGCCTCTTCGCTACAACAGAAATCAGCCTCCTTGGAGGTATAGATCAAAGTGTGATGTGGGCACCACTGACAAATGCTTTTCGGCGCGTACCCGCAGTGTGGCGAGCGCGGGCAATTATTGTATTCGACTCAAAGCTGAACATTTACATGGACCCGACAGCGGAGGGTCGAGTTGGGGAGTCGAGTCCACTTGACTAGACCCTACCGGGTCGAGTCTAGTCAATCCATCCCCTGCGCGGGAGTTGACTGGACTCGCCTCGTCCTATTCTCGACCCGGACCGACGGGGTTTACATGTACCCGATAACCGGTTTTTGACCCGATAACTCAACTCAACCCGCTCCTGTCGGGTCCATGTAAACGCCGCTCCTGCTCTCATCCGTGACCAGATAGGCCTTAATATAATTGTGAAAGATACACTCGACTTTTCTTCCGAAGAGCCCTACGCGTGGCGGAGGAGAAACATTTTTTTTTTCTAGGTGCAACCCCGCGGTTGCAGTTTTGTAGTCACGAGGCCGAGAGAGCTGTCATCCGAGTTCATTGAACCCTGCGACTGCCCCTTTATGCCTGCCTCCGCGCTGTCCCTTACCAACAGGAGCCGCAACCCGCAGACCTCATTTCAGAGAGTCCGTACGTGTTTCTGAAATGGCGCGAAAGAACATGCTGACAAGCGTCTGCCGAGCCATTCGTTCAGCGGATAAGAGGATAAGGTACACAGGGAGCCGCTTCATGGGCTCCGCGCTATCGGCGCGCCGGAGAGCAAACAGCGCGACCCTCCGAAATGCGTGTGCCTATATACGAACGATATCCGCGACAATGTACGTGTTTCTGCCTCGTTGGCCGAACCTATGTTTCCCACACCGAAGCTCATGGAGAAACTCGCGACGGACAGAAAAGTAAATTGCATGCATGTTATATATGTCATGGGGGCGAATCTCTATAGGTTATGCGGAATGGCTCTATAACACGCACACTGCTCGCTCACTCTTTCATTTTTTCAGTCACCTCGACTCACTCACTCCCTCACTCACTCACTCACTCACTCCCTCACTCACTCACTCACTCACTCACTCACTCACTCACTCACTCACTCACTCACTCACTCACACTCACTCACTCACTCACTCACTCACTCACTCACTCACTCACTCACTCACTCACTCACTCACTCACTCACTCACTCACTCACTCACTCACTCACGATTGTGAAAAAATGAACCACCGAGAGAATGTGGTGGACGCTTTAAGAGTAGACTCGAAAGGCCTTTAACAACTCCTTTTCCATTCTGATAATACTTTTACGTATTTTTATAATTAGATCAGTTTTAGGGGTAAATAAGGCGCTGTATCTCACTTTTCAATGGACGCCTACACTTAATTGTTGGAGGTGCATACATCGTCGTTTCGTATCCATATCACAAACTAGCCTCCAGCTTGGATAGAAGATATGTATTGCGAAATGGCACGACGCTACCCTAAACGGCGCACAAAGCACGGTTCCGTCACAATTTTGATGCTAAACCACGTGCGTATTTTCTCCCATACCGTTTTTCTTAATTTTGGTTACGGCGATGTTTTTCAACCGAATGAGCTGTACACCCTTCGCGTAATAGTAATCTCGAGGTGGGGCCGAAAACGAAAAATTAAAGAGCACTGTAGAATCTGCATTGAAGTAATGCGATAGCACGGATGCTGCTGTTGGTTGCTTGTGGTTGCTTCTTGTTGCTTAATTCACTTCTTGTTTACCCATTTTAGTATTTGGTACTTTGAAAATGCGCACCAATCCCTTCCTATGCTCTTTTTCAGCTCTACTTTCGGTTGCGTGACGTCACATCCACTACGGCACCCCTTTCTCTCTCTCCGCTTTCACTTCAACCTTCCTCCTTTCCCTTACGGTGCGGCTCAGGCGTCTACAGATTAATGACAGATACTGCGCCTTTCCTTTCCTGTGAACGAGTTACTCTAAATAATTACCTAATTAATTTATTGCCTAATTATATTTTCGGACACAACATTACGTCATTATCTATCGATTGACACTCATTTACCTCTATCACTTTTCAATGGCTCACAACTGCTGCAGATACAATTTTGCGGACACGTTCTGCGGACAGAAATCTGTGAACATCGCGAAGTAATGCTTTGACATTAATATGTGCCAGTGAATAAAATTTATTGTATTAAGACAAAAAACGAAGGTAACATAAGTGGGACCTTAGCACAGAGCCACAAAAAATGATAGAAAAAAATATTAAGCATCCGGAAGGACCCTGTTGATATGGCACACGAGGGCTCTCCAACATGCCACGTCGTCTGCCCCCTCAGGTGGAGCCACTTCCGAAGGGAACGAGTAGAGCAAGCACAATTCCACCTTGTCGGTGTCCGTTGCTTTATGCACGGTCATTTCGTGTGCTTCCTTCGCTTCTTCTGTTTTCACTGCTGCGATACCAGCCTGTGCTTTTCAAAACTTTTACCTGCGGTGACAAACAATCCATCAGCGACAGGATGCTCGGAGGAGCTGGTTCCAAATCGTTCGTTTGCCCCCGCACCCGACACCATTTCAAGAATTTTCGCGCTACGATATGTACACAGATACACAAGAGACTAATCGTGGACGAGACAATAGAGCAGAACCACCGAATGAATATGTTCTCTGCACGCAGGCCAAACTGAACGCCGGGTATAACCTCGATCGAGGCAAGAGACTCGCCTTCCTAAACACTGAAGTAGAGCGACAATATCAAACGAAACCGCGTGTCCAGTAGACACCAAGTGAGGTGTTATCAGCGAGCAGCACTTCAGAGTTCAGGTGCTCGACCGAAGGCTGACCTGCGAACGCGCTCCCCAAAACTCTTGCCGACGCGAGGTCTACGCTACTCCTTAAGATTGATGAGTGCAACAAACACGAGATATTCTCGTTGTTCTTGACGTCAGCGTTTCCGATACCTGGCGCTTTTGATTCCCTGTGCAGTCGACTGACGAGAAATGGCTCCTATTGTGACAAATCCGCCTGCGTGGATGAGAACGTCCGCTGCTGGTACTTTTTCCTTCCTCGGAGCAGTGTATCCAAGTGCTGCTTTCGTTAAAAGGCCACCAGGATCGCTTCTGGATGAGGCGTGGCTTGCGCAGTCTTTCAAGCGCCCGAAATCTCTGCAGGAGGAAGAGGAGAAAAGCTCTCCTCGAACCTTGGCCAACCTCCCTCTGTTGGTATGTGCAGTATGTTTATAGAGGCGAGAAGGAAGGAACTTCGATGGGCCACTGTATAACGCCGGAAATAACTCACCGTGTGCGGGGAACGACATTGCTATATATGCGGACACAGAAAACAATGCGACTACGACCAACATTGACTAAACCATTAACCCTTGCATAGTAATAAGTATACGCTCAGAACAAATAAACTGTACAGATAAATAAATAAATAAATAAATAAATAAATAAATAAATAAATAAATAAATAAATAAATAAATAAATAAATAAATAAATCAGGTGGTCGACATTACTCCAGAGCCCTCCAAACCGGCACTCCTTTCTCTATTTCTGTTTCACTCCCGCCTTCCTGCATTCCCTTAGGAGCGGTTTAGTGTCTACAGAAATAAATGCGACAGGTATTGCGCCTTTTTTGTGAGCCTGCCACAACATTTTTTTTTCTGGTTTAGGGCGTCATTGAACCCACTACCGTCTCTACTGTCTCGGTGGTGGACGACGGCTGTTGCGACGCGCGTATTTCTTTCTCTCTCTCTCTTCCCCCCTCTTCTTTTTTCTTCTTCTCTATTTTGTCTTCTGTCAGCTGCTGTTTCTAGTATCTTTTTTCCGTTTTTCTTGCTTGTTAACATACTCACTGAGAGTCTTAATCTGCTCTGTATGTTGCTTAATGAGTTCTTTGAATTCTTTAACTGTGCCGGAGTCCTGGGAAACTAGCTGACCAGCTCACCTTTGAGGCTGGCTCCGTTGACTAAACTATTAACCCTTGCATAGTAATAAGTATACGTGCAGAACAAATAAACTGTACAGATGAATATATAAATAGAAATTAATCAATTAATCAATATTTAATATTTCTACAAGTACATATAACATGAATATTCAGTTAGAACCGGAACCCGACTGAGAGTTGTGGGAGGGGCTCCTATATGATTAATAGCTGCATAAATCAATGCAAGCTATCAGCAGTGAGTCGGGAGGATAACTTGTACAATCGAGAAAACAAAAATTAGTTGTGGTTTAATTTTGGCTAACCCTAATTGAATTGCGATATCAACGGCGGAAGCTTATTTTGCCTGCTACATTATTCCCCTATCCCGCCCTATCAGTGTAATGTGCTACATTATTGGGGACACTTAAGCTCACCCTTTACGAGTAGGACGCGAGAGCGTAAGTTACCAGCCCACATATAAATGAGAAGGGTTCAATGCTGCTGAACCGAATGTGGAGCGAAAACATTAGCTGCCGGTGACCGAGCGTTCTTGTTCTTCTTCTTCTTCGCGGCTGTTCAAGGTCAACCGTGGCGACCGGCCGTGAGCTATGCGACGACTCGAAACCTGGCGCAGTATTGCTCTCGTAATAAAAGGTGAAATCATGTTTTTGGGGGTATAGCAGTTATATAATGACAAAGTAGAAGTTATACAATCAAGTTATCGTCAAGATAATATTTTAATGTACCTTTAAACTCTTGATAGTTATTGATTATTTTAGTGTTTTGCGGTAGAGCGTTCCAATATTCAACAGCATTATATGTAAATGAGAATGGACCGTAATTAGTTCTAATATGTGGAAGTAATATCGTAGTTGCCGATGAGCGCGTAGTGTGGGTAAAGTATACGTTCACGAATCTCTACTTACGGACAACTGACTATATTTCTCGGTATTTCCCAGTCGGAAAAAAACTACAGAAAAATTTCTGATGTTACGACAAAATTTCTGCGCGGTTTTTGACGGGAAACCTGTTGTGACAACAGAAAATTCTGTAGTAACATCAGAAATTTCTGTAGTTACAACAGAAAAGTGCTACAGAACTACAGACAACAGAAATATAGTACAGAAAAACTACAGAACTACAGAAAAGTACTACAGAACTACAGAAAAGTACTACAGAACTACAGAAAAATCTTATGGTTAACTACAGGCTATTTTGTCGTATTTTTGACACAGTTCTGTAGTTTTTTTTTCGACTGGGTTTAAACATTACATGGGTAACACGGTGATGAATGCTATGATCAGCTCGGCCTGTTACAGTTAACACGGCGGCCAGGGAACATTTCAATGACCCGCTCTATAAACACGAAACAGGCTTCAGAGGCTTATCTCCTGTACCAAAGCATCGACCGTAATTCCTTCCAGTTGATCACTGCGGCTAGCGCTCGCATATGACTGTCCGAAAACGCGCGAAGAGGACTCTGACCCCCGATGCATCGTCGCCACGCGATGCAACCGTTTATGTGTGCGCGAAACGGTGGCGCCGTCAAGGCACCAAAGAACGGCTGGCTACGTCAGCGCCGAAGGGACGTCACGGGTCGGCCTTGGCTCTGCACTCGGTGAGAGACGCCAAGGACGACCCGAGCGCCCAGCCACATCCGGCCAAGGATTAGCTCGAGGGCGCGCATCGGAGACGCGCGAAAAGGAGGAAAATGTTGCACTGCTGCGCCTGCACCGTGCTCAAAATCTTTACTTCTTGTTTTTCTCCAGTTTCCTGCTTTCGAATGCTGACAAATTGCCCGCGTGAGCGGATGCATGGGGTCTCGAGAGTCGATCGAGCTAGCAAGCTCGGAGACGCCCCCCTCACTGCGGGCTTATTATGGATGATGGCGGAGTATCGCTTGTCATTGTTGCCAATAACATTTATTTGGCGCCGAAAATCAATTTCATGTCACGAAAGGTCGAAAATACGAACTGCAGTTCTGTATAGGGACGTCCTATTTGTAAAACGAAGACGATTCAAATTATGAACGTGCAAGCTACAGGACGTTAACTTTGGACGCTAACGCTTCTTTTTGATCGAAAAACTTTTTTTTTTGGAACTGCATGCTTCACCAAACATTTTACAGACACTTCGTGTGTCCTGCAGAGCTATATGTGTTGGACATTCCGTGCATTTTTTCTTCATAAACTTCTGTGTAAACAACAACAATAACAACAACAACAAAATCATTCATACAGAGCAGCTTTCTTGCCACGTTAAAATTTTTAGTGAACTCCTTGTTTGCTTAACGGAAGTTACCTGCCTCAATAGAAAGATTTAGCTTACCGTGATCCTCGATCTGCCACCGTGACCCTCTACTGCGTGTGGGCGGAGCGCACAAGCTGATTGGTCCCGACGCGGCAGGTCTATGTGCCGACATCCAGTATGTGGCGCCATCTATCGGCGTCAAGAGGATCTGGGCATGCGCAGTGGAACGCGCGGTGGTGGATCACGGTGGCGGATCACGGTGGCGGATCGCGGATCACGGTAAGCTAAATCTCTAATATCTTGCACATCAAACTTCGCCGTCCGCAAAACTGCTTCATTACACTGCTCGTTAAAATACGCGATTGCAGTGCCCCGATGATACTCTTATAACATTGGGCTGCAGTGCATGAATATTCGTTCGTGCTGCTGCCCACTTTCCTACCCCACGGAGCTCTTTTTCAGGGCCCCGCTCTCGTTCCGCATCTCCTCTGTGCGCGTCAGTGCCAACTCTTTTCGGCTCTTGTCTGATCTACGCGGCGCAAAGTGTGCCGAGGCTATACTTTTTTCTTTCTTGATTTGAGCGGGAATGTTGGCCACACGATTCAGATCTGCGAATCCTGGAGACCTTGTCCCTGAGCGTAGCACGAAGCGCGGATTTCTTTTGTATGACTTTTGTGTGACAATGTATAGCATCTGCATGACAACATTACTGCTTCTGTGAGACAAGCCAACACCCCACCCTTTCTTTCCCGCTGAGTTTCGAATCGATTTCAGTATCGATGTCGTCCACGGGGCGTCTGGGCTTATAAGAAAGCGTTGGCATCCCCACACTTTTCTGTACTGCGTACTGCCCGAACTCATCATAGCTTCAAAAATACTGTATTCCAGCGTAGCTTTGAATCGATTCTTGACTCATAGAGCGTTGCAACATGAGTACTTGCGGGTTCCTTCCGCTTATGTTCATTTTCTCTGCTTTTGTCACCCCTTTTATAAGTGCGCATGCAGGCAAATGCACGTGGGCTTACAAGCTCCTCGTGTTATGCATGTGTCACACTTTCTTGTGCCTAGGGGTATCGTCATATTCTTACTTATTCGTAAGTTTTCTGGGCCCTTAAATGGCTTCCCAAATTGCTTAAGTGCCCATTGTTCTTTGCTATAATATTGTTACAGCTTATAAAGGCTAGAGCCTTTATAAGTGTGCGTTCGCGCGAGGTGTCCACCCCAGCTAGCGCTTGAAATAATAAAGATAAGAGAAAAATAATGATTGTGTGAGATAGAGGAAGAAAAAATAAATTTAGAAACCAAGTTTGATGACTGTAGAATAATTAATTAATTAGAGTCACAAATGTCAAATTTGCGTCGAAATTGAGCCGGACGTCGATATATTTAGGGGACGTGTGAAAACAGCTCGGACGTCGAAATATTACAAAAACTTTGAAATTGGATTAGACATGCGTGCAATTAAGAGTAATTCGTACTTAACATCACAGAAGGACCTATTAAGGTTAGAAAAACGAAAAAACTTGGATGATGACATCACATTCGGCGGAAAGACTTCGAGGCAGTGTGAGATAAAAAAATGAGTGAAAAATACGCCAGATTTGTGTTGAACTAGATAAAAAAACGTCTAATTAAGCGTAATTAATACTCAAGATTACCGAAATACTTATAATTGGGGTCAATTTGTATCAAAAACGAACAAACATGGATGGTGACGTCACATCCTACAAGAAGGCGTGGAAGCAGTGGGAGATCTTACAAGAATGAGTAGAATACCAAAAAAAAGAGACCGAATTAGTACATAATTAGTATTTAGTGACTAACTAGATGATACCACATTGATAAGCAAGTTCATATAGTCAAATGAGTACAAAGAGTTTCATAAGGGCTTTCACCTTACTGCACTTAAGATGTATCTAAGTGCCTCTCATGAATTTTTATCCTTACTCGTGTACAGTATCCGAAAGAATCGTACTGCCCCGTTGGGGGGCTTACCTTGTGTTGTCACAGCGAGGCGATTGCTGCAGAATTTTTACAATGACTCCTTACATTCCGAACCTATATTTTGTCATTATAAGGTGACCAATCGGGTTGCAAACTTTCATAGTCCTCCCGATTTCATCATCGGCACGCAAGCAGCATGTGGAATTTTAAATACAAAAGTTGCCTTATTTTCTTTCCTTTTTTTACGACGTTTTCTACGAAAGCTCTTTTGTATCCTTTGCAAGCGTGTAAATCTCCTGTCGTTGCCGCGTGATTCCGTTCCCTCAACGGTAGGGTCCTCTGAGCAGCGTCACCTGGCGACAGATAGCGGAAATATTGTAAAAATGAATAATAGCGGGGTGTAAAGCATGCCGAACTTGTTGCTTCAGTGGCGCAATGGATTGACACTACTTACCTCAGCACTAAGCGTGTAAAACAGGTGTTCGAATCCTGCAATAATACCTTTTTGTCTTTTTTTTAGTTTTGTTTTAAGGCAGCATTATAAAAAACTACCAAGCTCGTTCCTGGGGAGTGTTCCCCTTTAGGTTACAATAAGTAGTGTTTTTATTTCTTAATAGCAGCGAAATCAGCCGTGAAGAGAGCCATGACAATGGTGGTCAATTAACCTTAACCGTAATCATTTCCTGCCTTCAGTGAGTGTATGTTACCTTTAGGTTGCGTTCAGAGGCACCTTTTGGTAACTATCGCCATTTAACCTGCTGAGAGGCATTCAGTGCAGGAGAAAGAAGTTGCGGGACCCAACCGTTGAGGAGACGGAATTACGCGTCGTTGCCCTGTTCACACGGTTTCGTCTCATTCAGTGCTTTTGCTTACCGGTAACGCCGACAGTCGCTATTAGAGAGCTTTAGCTTACCGTGATCCGCGATCCGCCACCGTGACCATTTACCGTGCGCGGGCGGGGCGCACAAGCTGATTGGTCCCGACCGGCAGGTCTATGTGCCGACATCAATATGTGCCGCCATCTATCGGCGTCAAGGGGATCTGGGCATGCGCAGTGGAACGCGCGGTGGCGGATCACGGTAGCGGATCGCAGGTCGCGGTAAGCTAAATCTCTCTATTGCCTTTTCTCCGCGATAACTGCGGGTCTTCACATAATAAATGCCTATTGCGTTTCACCCCCTTCGCTTATCCCAGCAAAAAGAAAAAGAACGCAAGGCAAGCGCGGAACTAAGCGGTATAGCGTCTTACATCCGTCGTAAATGTTATCTTTAGCGCATACAAATAAACGAATCACAAAAATCAAAGCGTTAAAAGACTGTCTCAGCTAACTGCTGCAATGTTCCAGTGCCATCCATCCGCGAGGTGGGAAAAATGTTGCAACATCTGCCGATCACGACTTTAGCGAAGACATTCGGCGACCATGAAAACTTTCGCTGCTTTCTGGCCCCAAGTATAAACATCGAGGAGTTATTAGAGGCGCCTATGTCAGCCCTGCCGCCTGTCCGAGGCGGCGTCCTGGTGAGCGCATCTTCAGAGCCGACTGATGCGCGACGTCGGGTTACACACGGCGCACAATAAATACAACGGGGAGAAGAAAGGGCCAAGCAGATTCCCATCCGAGGAAAGTGAAGGGTCGCTTCATTGAGCAGCGGGCAGGGCCCCACTATAGCGCGCGTGCGCAAACAGAGCTTGACGGCGTCTGAAGGCCGACTTGGTTACGTCTGATTGACAGGACTTGGAGGACACTCGAAGGGCCCTCGAACGCCTTGCTGCTGGCGACGGCATCGCCGCGCAGCTGACGTCCCATCGCTTGGTTCGGACAGGCAGCGATGAGGACGCCTCTACCAACTCGTTTTCGAGACAGGTGCTTTGCGTGAGTACTACACGCGGTGAAGAACGAATAAACAGGCGGTTACATGGACAGGGTGGTGTATCGCGTTCGGCGATGTTGCGCAAATTATACCGTCGATGAAGATCTCGTTTGATTTTTTTCTTGTGAGCCTGTTTGCAGCAAATACCGGTTCAATTAAAGCAGAAAGAAAGTAGTAATGGTTGCATGCAGCTCAAGTCTCCCTGCCACCGCTACGCCCACTGTCATGACAACCATGCTGAACTACTCTGGTATATACCTAGATTGTAAGGTGGGGGTTTATTTCTAAAAGCTTGGGAACTCAAGTAGGTATAACAGCAGCCTGAGATCTGCGAGACCAGCCAGGTGATTAGCGTGCGGCTGGAACGTATCTTCTTCCTTACAATATATATATATATATATATATATATATATATATATATATATATATATACATATATTTAACAACTCCGGCTTAAAGATCTTGTTACTTAGATGATTAAGAAGGCAATAATTGAACGAAATTATGAGCTCAATAATTTTGCACGGTTTGTTTTGGTTGCTGCACCCAAACACTAAAAAGCTGGCTTATTTTCTTTAAACTTCTGTGATTGGACAACGGAGTGGGGCAACATCGTTGGTGACGCTGTGCCCTTCGTAACCGGCCGCCGCAGTTTAGCCTCGTCGATCCAAATTGAGTAGCCAGACAATTAGGAATGAATAACCCACAAAAAGAAAAAAAAAGGCACTCCTCACTACAGTCATTGCACAACCGCATCAAAGTTGATCGTATTCAGCGTGCAGCATCCAGTATTCCATCCTTGCACCCCTCCGTGGTGGTTCAATGGTTAGTGCGCTCGACTTCTGTGTCGCTCAAGGATGCGGGATCGAATCCCAGCCTCGGCGGTCGCTTTTCGGTGGAGGCGAAAAGCCAGGCGCCCGTGTGCTGTGCGATGTCACTGCACTTTAAAGAACTCCTGGTGGTCGAAACTTCCGGTGTCCTCCACTACGATGTCTCTCAGAGTCCGAGTCGCTTTGGGACATTAAACCCCATAAACCAAACCAAACGTATTGCAATCTTGCAGGTCGCGAACCATATACCCTGTAGCTCCACATGGAGCACAGCAGAAGCCGGCAGGAGGAAGCCACGCCCACAAAACCAGCAACACGTAGTAGCCAGAACAACATCAAAAAAAGAAATAAAATAAAAAAGGCGGGGAAAGTGTATGAAGGAATAGTTTTATTTTTCAACGAGGGTTGGAAGATTTCGTGTATCTGTTCAACTGACTGTCACGTGACCAGCCCGAATCCTATGAACGCGCACCTGCTGCGACCTTCACATGACTGTCCCAGTTTGCCATATAGTGTGCAGGATTTGCAGAATTGCAAGAAGTTGCAGAGTTTTTGTTGGTTTTTGGTGCGGAAATTACGAAGATCTGACAGCTTGTTGCACTGTAAACTCTGTTTTGATTGGAAGGGCAGGCTTCCTTTCACGATATTGGCGCTATGAGAGACCATGCGTCTTTTTCCTGCTAGATTTGAGTTTCGTAATGGAGTTGCTTGCTTAATTTGTGTAGTGCGTTTAATATAGAATTCGTCATCTTCTAAAGCTCTTGCTAAGGTCGGCTGCACAGGTGAGATTGACGCGCAGGTTTTCTTTTGGCTCAAGGTGTAAGCGAGGTCGGCTAGCGCGTACAAGGAATCGCCTGCACAATGTTCAACTGTCACTTAATGAGAAGCCATCGCGTGTTCGTCACGATGGTAATCGCGATTCATTGATCCCTGCCATATATAGAGCGGGAAATATAAATTGAACGATGAATAACCGCGCGGTAATCAGCGTCGCTGTTTTGGCTACAGCGGTCGTGTCCCCTTGGAGAGCAGCGGAGTGCGCACAGTGGCCCAGAGCGTCGTTTTCGTCTCCCGTGCGGAGGGCCAAGGCTTCATTGAATAGAGGCCATTGCGTGGAGATAACCGTTTAGTTGTAATCCCTAACATACCTTGTCGAGTACTTTTGTTGCTACCAGGGCCCGTATTGCTAGTTTGCGTCGTTATTGAGTGTTGATATCTCACGTGACCTCGAGTCATCTGATTGGTGGAAACGCCGGAACCGGAAGTGGTAGTGACATCCGGTTCCGATGTTTCCAACACTTGCAGTAAAGATGCAAACTAGGAATGCGGACAAAGATTAACACGAGCTGCACTTGCCGGCAACGCGCACGCGATGATTAGTCGCCGCCGTTCGCGTAGCTGCCGGACACTTGGCGTCACCTGGCGCCAGACTCAAGAAGACCCGCGCATGCGCGTTGACGGCGCGCGTGCTCCTGGAACTTCGTCACTTGGTAGCACAGCACAGAGTACAAGATGTGCTAAAGGTAATGTGTTTGTGCGTGCGTATAGAGGTACGCGTGCGTAAAAATGTTCGAGAGTTGCAGATCTACTCGGGCAAAAATCGAGCACCAGAGGATTGCGTCTGTTTGACTTATAGGCGTCAATGTCAAACATTTTTCAAGCCATAGCAGCACATCCCTATCGAAAAAACCCTATGAGTCACAATAACCTCATATAGATTTCTCATACCAAACTCAAACTAAACTCTTATAGATCTCATATAATCTCATACAAATATCATTCAACGTGTGAGAAATATATGTGTTTAGTATGAGAAATCTGTATGAGGTTATTGTGACTCGTACAGTGTTTTCGAAAGGGATGTGTTATATAGTTGTGCAGCTTAATTATGTCGAGCATAATGTCGCTGGACAGCTGGCGTCGAGTATAATTGAGCTTTACTATAATCACGCGTTGTAACTAATTACAACCATTTCCTTGATTCTGATTAAAAGCATGAATATTACGTTGCAATATTGTCATATATCATTGGAATGCTTATATGTTGAGTGTAATTGTAACGGACTAATTATAGCTCCTAATAAATTACTTTTAATTAGATAAATGCTATTGAAAATTCAACTTTGCGCTACAATGTCGTCATTCATTGTTAGATAGCCTATGTCGAGTATAATTGCACTGCACTAATTGTAAGTCTTGGTAAATTGCTGTTAATTAGTTATGGTTAGAATTTGAAATTTGCGCTACAACGTCTTCATATACCGTTGAAAAGGTCTCGGCCGAAACATGCAAAACTGAGCTGTCGCTCGAGTAACTCGATCGGCTCAGCTATGGTTTTCTTTTCCAAGCCAAGTTTTATTGAACCGTTCAGTTTAGTTAGCACCATGTCCCTGAGCGCGGCACATCTCAAAGGAACAATGTTGCAATATGCACGCAGCTTACTTTTTTTCGCATCATATTTGCTATCTTCGCCCAGCTTCCGCGATTACCGAGGTTCCCAAGTTACTTCAAAGACAGACATTTACAACCGTTGGCATCTCACCTTGTTCAGAAGCACGCGTTCAAAATAGCTTTGTCTCGAAAGAAACGGTGGGCCGGGTGTCTTTTTCTTGGAACTGGTGGTGTTTACGGAAGCGAGGAGGCGGCGCACACTAAAGCCCTGAACTTGGCTAACGGTCGGGAAAGAACGGTCTGCTCTTCGAGTTTTTGCCAGCAGACACACCCAAAGTACTTAAGGTTCAGCAGGAGAGGAACAGTTTAATACCAGCGCCCCTGAGGCTCATTCATAACTCATTTAGGCATGCTGTTGAATCTCCTACAAATTTTGAACTATACTTCTCATAACAACAATAACAAAAAAGGAACTCTAACCGAAAGTTCGGATTATTTCATTTGTTAACCATGATATAAATTGACAAGAATTCGTAAAACTTCGCCAGACCAAGTGCTTCGAACCGAACACAAATACTCAAGAACGATTAAAAGTAGTAGTAGCAAGTGGTTTTATTATTATTATAAAATAAAATAAAAATAATAAAGGACGGAAAAAGATTTGTGCCTGCCCCGGTATCTGCTATCGAAATGAGGTGAATCACCTGAACTAGGGCGGCGGAAATAAAGGGATAGCAAGGAGACAGGTAGGCGAAATCAGAGGTGAACGACAGGGAGAAAGGACAGTTTAGATTAAAAGGTAAAGGAGTATAATACAATATTGTGCATTCAACAAAATAAGGACAAATGATGAATCTGGAAGAGTCAGGGCGTTACTCGTATGCATCCTCCAAGTGGACGTTATTCTCTTGCATAACGTTCACTTACTTGTGTACAGCTAACTTGCTGATGAACGACCAGTCAGTCAGTCGGCTGTGTTCGTAATATTTTATCACAGTGATTCCCGCGCTTCGCTTTTGAACGGCTTCTTTAGATGCTGCTTTGCCCTACTCTCTTGACGTGCGCTGATCAGCTCGTTGTGGGCTGCCTCGCCCTACAGAGAGAGACTCTCGTGGGGAGGACTGCAGGGTTGCTTAGCCATAGGGACATGTTGAATTAAACGAGCTCGGTTGCCTAAGCTCGGATGCCTTATTTCTTCTTTGTAATGATGCGCAAAACATTATACTATATACTATAGGTCGCCGCACGTTGTTTGCCAAACAGTGATAAATATTTAATAATGGCATTTCTTCTCTTACCTGGTTAGGTTCCGGTTCCAACATTCCCAGGAATGCTGGTCACATGCATATTTGTCAGCATTTACGAACGCAATTTTATTCGCTCGTAAAATTTCACTGTAGAAATCGACGTATTCCCAGGTCTTCCCTCGCGAGGATAGCATAATTTTATGCTATTGTCATAAACGTTTTTCATTGGTTTTCTAAGCCATTCAGTTACTCGATGCGGGCAAATGACAAGCATTAAAAGATAGATTTTGAGATCTCTTGCTGAGTGTCCATTGATTGGACAAATAAGTTCGGTATTTTCGTATCCACAGCTTACAATATTCCACAGATTGCTGCCCCCCCCCCCCCCCTTCCCCACACACACACTAAAAATTGACGTCCAATCAAACTCCTCTTGCTAGCAATGGCTATAACGTTGAAAGTCGGTATAGGTCACGTGAGCTACAAATGAAATCGCAATAGTCGTGTTTCTCTTTTTTTCACTTGTCGTTATGGCTTTTCAGGCGCGGTGTCTTTACAGATGCGGTCAATTAAACCAACGCTGCAACTATAACATCGCAGTTTTTTTTTCTTTTTTTCATGCCTTACGTGACCGATAATGACCTTCCACGTCATAGCCTTCGCTCGGCTTTGCCAGGCGAGAACGGAACATGTGAGAGAAGGAATTAGAGTATTTATTTATTTATTGAGGTTACCCCTAAAGGCCCTCCAAAGGAGGGTATTACATAGGGGGGAGGGGGGGGGGATACAATTGTAAAAAAAAAAAAAAACCACGATGTAATTAGCAACAATTACAATAAGAACAGTTATATAACATCAAAAGAGGATAGAAAAACAACACCAAATATTCTACACATTTCCGTCACAGCGAAGTAGCTCTTGGAATTTATTTATGTTAGTTTCTGTAGCGATGTGCGATGGCAAGTTATTCCATTCATTGATAGTGCGAGGTATGAATGAATTGGCATAATATGATAAATGACACTTGACGCGTTTAACTTTGAAAGCATGATCAAGTCGTGGAAAAATGACATCAGGTGACTGAAACAAATCACTGCGCAGTAGTGGATGGTGATAAAGCTTATGGAAAAGTGTTAACCGAGCGTGTTTACGACGACATGACAAGTATTCCAGTTCAGCACGTTGTTTTAATGCTGTGACGCTAGTGAAAGATGAGTAGTCTGAAAAAATAAAACGCACAGCACGGTTCTGCAAGGATTCGATGTTGGTGATAACATAGGCTTGATCAGGGTCCCAAATAGCCGCAGCGTATTCAATTTTAGGGCGTATTAGAGTGATATAAGCAAGTTTTTTAACATGGATAGGAGCGTGTTTGAGAGTACGTTTAAGAAGACCAAGTGAACGGTTAGCAGCAGCTAGGGTGAGGTCGATATGGTGATGCCATGTTAGATCAAACTGAAAGTGCACGCCAAGGTATTTGTAAGTGTTTGTTAGTTCAACAGCATTGTCATTGAGCATGTAAGTGGTTGGAATGCGAGCGGTACGACGGGTGAAAGATATAAGTTTAGTTTTAGAAACGTTTAAAGTCATTAACCAAGTTGAGCACCATGAGCTTACTGCGTTCAGGTCCGATTGTAGGAATTGGCGGTCACTGACATTAATAATGTTACGGTAAATTACGCAGTCATCTGCGAAAAGACGAACTCTAGATGTTACACAGGCAGGTAAATCATTAATATAGATTAGAAAAAGCAAAGGACCAAGCACACTTCCTTGGGGTACACCAGATGTCACATAAGTCGAAGAAGAGTTAGAATTATTAACTGAGGTATACTGAGATCTAGAAGAAAGAAAGTCCTTAATCCAGGCGAGCACATTAGGGTGGATGTTAAGCTGTGCTAGTTTTAGTAAAAGTCTGTGATGAGGGACCCGAACAAATGCTTTTGAAAAATCCAAAAAAAAACTGCGTCGACCTGAAAGCCTGCGTTAATTGATGATTGTAAGTCATTAACAAAGCCAGCTAGTTGAGTGTCACATGAAAAACCTTTGCGAAAACCGTGCTGATATTTGAAAATAATGTTATGATCTTCGAGGTAGTTAATGACTTGGCTGTGAATGATATGCTCTAGAAGTTTGCAAAAGTTGCTGGTTAACGAGATGGGTCTATAGTTAAGTGGGGAGGAACGATTACCTGATTTGAATATAGGTATTACCTTTGCTACACGCCAGTCATTAGGAATTAGTCCGTTCGATAACGACTGCGAGAATAAACAGGACAAGATAGCGGAGATGCTTCTGGATGTATTTTTTAGTATCTTATTGTTAAAGCCAAGGTGATCCGAGCTACTTGTAATTTTGAGATTGTTTAATAAAACTGAAATACCTGCTTCGTTAATAACTATGTCAGGCATGCAGATGTCATGAAATGTAATTAAGATAGGAGATGAGCTAATGTCTTCGTTGGTAAAAACTGATGAGAAGGTAACGTTAAGAACCTGAGCACAATCGGATTCATTGATTATGACGCCGTTACTGTCGGAAATCAAAATGTCAGCGTGAAAGCTAGGATTTATGATGCGCCAAAATTTACGAGGGTTGTTGGTTAACAGAGAGGATAAGTCATGATTGAAAAACTGACGTCGAGTGGATTTTAATAATAACTGGTATTCTCTGTCGCATTTCTTATACCTTTCCCACGTGCCTAAACTACCATCTTTTTTTGGCCTGCCGATAAAGTCGCTTTTTTTTTGTTGTTCGTACGCCGCAGCTTGTGATTAAACCATGGTGTATTGCCCGGTCTTTAGGCAAATACCATGCGTTGATATCTGTGTATCACGCATCATTGGAAAGAAGAAACACTCCACCAAGAATTTGGTGTCTGTGCGGTCTCCTTTAAGCCCGCTCTCGCTTGTAATACTGTTCGGATAATCCTTCTGTTGGATCCGTGTCGGTCGATGTTTTTTTTTAATCTCCTTTTCACAGGTGAAAGCAGTTTACATCGATATTCCTTATTTATGTGCGATGAGACAGCAAGAAGAAGGTCGAGTTGTACGGGAAGAGTGCTTAGAGTTGACGTTTAATTAATGTATTGTTTTATTTATGTCATTCACCCACCGAGCATGCCTTCCGCGAGTGAACCCGAGTTGCTCGCGATGATCGTGTGCCAGGTACGGAGTTCGAAAAAAAATACAGCTCGCATTAAATATCTCGCAAAATCGACGTGTTGTAATTGGATTCTTTTAGTTTCAGTGGTCCGGCTTCTCTTTCATTAATGTCAGGTAGGGCTCAAATGTGAGTATGAGTGACCGTTTCAATAGACCCGTTCGTAGTGTCGTAATGGATTTGTTGCTCAGCAACGGATTCCAAAGAAGCAGCTGTCGCGCGAATACAAAAACCCTAGTACGAAGTGCGATGTCAGCGCGCGTTAAATAACTCCAAGGTTGTCTACATCAAACCCGTGCCCTCCATTACGGCGTTCCCCATATCCCATTTCTCGCCTTGGGATGTTAAACTCCACAATTCACAGTTTGCAATGTCACCGTTCCGATAGGCCTTTTTAATTTTTTTCTTCACCTGCATCCTCTTTTCTTCTTTCCCTTCAGTGCACTGCTGCTGCTGCTGCGAGTCTTCCTACGCCGCCTCCCACTCCTCTAGTTAGCCCCCTTCCTTCACCCTGTTGTCCACTGGAACGCGGGCTCCTTCTTCAAGGACGAGCTCCACCGCCTCTTCTGTGGCATGGTGGAAAAGCCTGCTTGCCGAGCTGGGACGTGACAAGGGCCCCTGCTGTGCGGCGCCTCCCGACGCCGCAGCGTCTTGAGGAGGCCCGATCAAAACGTGCTCGTCCGGAGCCGAGTGACCGCCTGGCCTTAGCCCCGTGGGGCGGCACTGCTATTTATAATCTCGCGGAGAACGCGCCCTGGGGAAAGCGAGACCATTCCGAAAGCGGAATCCGGCCGGCCACTTGGAGTGTGTTTACGGCTTCTCAGCCGTATAGCCCAGGGCGGCTCAAAAGAGGAGCAGCAACAACAAGAAGGGGCAACAGAGCGCGTTTATACGCGGGGATGATGTACAGCGTTTACGCTGAAGGCCGGATGTTAACTGTTGGGCGGGAGAAAGGTCGGGCCGAGCGTAAACCCTGTGTGCATGCCTCGGCGGCGGAGAGTGTGAAAGGAACTCCATGCACGCTGGTGAATGGAAGAAAATGGGGCGGGGGGGGGGGGGGGTAAACTCGCGTCTAAGGCGGGGCAGGCTACGTTACATTAGACCTAAATGCGTCACAAATGTACTGCCACGAACCTCACATATTTGGGAGTCAAAAATGACCAGCGTATAAAATATTTTATGAAGTGGACTCCGAAGAAGTGCATCGCGAGAGTAGTTCACAGCGACGACACAACGCAATCTGCGACCGCTTCTAAGCGCAGTTAGAGAATAACAGGCTGTTAAGCAAAGCACCAAGCTAAGCTATAAGCAAGAATGCGAACCCATTCGGAATAAGGGTGCACTAGCACACAAGTCATGTGTACCCAAACAACCAGTTTCTATCAAACTTGACTACATGCGTACGACACACCACACATCCCACCGATGTATGCATGCAGTGTCGGAGAGTGGATAAGGGCGGGTGTTGACATCGATGGCAGCACTGGTGACGTCATCGTCGGACGTTTCGGATGTTCTTTTATTTAGGTGAAACAGCTGCAAATTTTAAGGCGCAAATATCAGAGGCAGCACTCTTTTGGTTTCGTCGACACACCCCCTAGACCGCCCACCCCCAAGCATTGACGTGTATTTGTAGGCTTGCGAAGACTAGTGCTGGTGTAGACCGCGCATCACCAAAATTGGAGCATCAAGAACGGATGCGCTTATCGAAAAACAAAAACAAACATGTCTTATGATTTGTTTTCAATTCAACAAATTTCAATCATACTGCTCGACGACGACGATAATGATGATAACAATAAGAAGGCTGGAGGGGAGGATGAAAGACGTGTCAGCTTCTGTCGCATAGTTGATGAAGCTTTAACATCACGGACTATACTGCGATTACAGTTTTTGACACGCGTATCTTAACATAATTAAATAAACGGGACTAAACGATAACAATTATCTAAAACCGATACGAAATTAATCAGAAGAAAACGCAGGAGAGTTCTTAAGTGTTTTGTATCCTGCTCCGTTCCCTTATGGTAAAGCGTTTTTTTATTTTATTTTAGTTTAACAAAAATTATCCCCTACAGTTCTCGGGGGATGCCAATTCGACATTTATCCTCTTGGATCGAGCAAAGCGATATGGTTGTGAACGAGTATTCAAAGGTGTCATAACCGGTCTGTATATCCGAAGGGCCGCTGCGCCGGATGCGCGCTGGGAGCGTACGTATAGTATAGGTTTGTTTGAGTTTGAGTTTATTTTGATTTAGATAAAACTGTCTGGGTGAAGAGGGCTAAAAGTGACACGCGTGGTCACCTGACTGGGCCCTAGACACCCTGCATTCATGCAGACAGAGTTTGGAACACAGCAAGAACACAGCAAGTTTGGAGCATAGCAAGAACACAGCAAACGATTTCATGTTGCAATATATACATAGGAAAAAAAAAAAAAACACCTTTGTTACAAAACAAACAATACCCACAGATAGGTCTGCTTGACAAAAAAAAAACACCTTTGTTTCAAAAAAATAATACAAACAGATACGTTAATTTGACAGAGTGAAAAGAAAGACATTCCAGAAGAACTTGATCTTCCAAACAGTGTATAATATGCGAACATTGCATTGCTTACACACACCAGCTGGTTTAAACTTATTCACGTGGCATTCACTGAAGAAAATGACTAAAGAAGAAAATCTTTGCCTGTTTCCGGAAGGCAGGCAGAGAGGAACAGGTTTTCATGATATCAATCAGGTCAGGATAGATGTTCAGGAGGTTAGGAATTTGCCAACTGTATAATTGTCTACCATAATTCGTCCGGCAGTTGTTCTTGATATAAATGGTTTTCCTAAATTCGTAATGTGGCTCATGTTTTGTATATTTGAATATGAATAGTGCTGGATTGCTTTTAAAATCTGAAAAGGCAACCTCTGACAATCGCAGTTTAAATAATGATTCAATGTCCAGAATTCGATTTGGCCTAAAATGTAATGATGTCGAGTCACGTCGTGATAGATTTTCAATAAAGCGGACACCTTTCTTCTGTAATAAATAGAGGCTTTCCATATTTGTCCTCGAAGTGCTGCCCCATACAAGCAGGCAGTAATGTAGCCGCGAGTGAACAGTGCTGAAATAGAGCTGATGCCGGAGATAACGAGGCAACAGTAAACGGAACCGATTGAGCATACCAATGCATTGTGCAACACTGCGTTTAATGAAGCGAACATGACAAGACCAACTCAGGTTTTCCTGAAACTGAACGCCTAAAAATTTGATTTCTGAAACCCGTTCTAGTGGTCGCGACTGAAATATCACTTCATTACTAATATGAACAGCCTTGTTAACTGGAGTAAACACAATGTACTTTGTTTTGTCAACATTTAATGCTAGCTCATTTGCAATAAGCCAATCAGATAAATTCTCAAGCCATAAATTTACATGTGGAATTAAGGAGTCTAAGTTTTCTGCTGAAAAAAATACACTTGTATCGTCGGCGTAAAGGATGATAGGAGGAGTTTCTGGCAGAGATACAATGTCGTTAATGTACAGAAGAAACAAGGTAGGTCCTAAAATTGACCCTTGGGGAACCCCAAATTTAATCAACTCAGACTCGGAGGTGAAACCATTAACAACAACATACTGATAGCGGCGCGAAAGGTAATTCTGCAATAGTTTAAGTGGAACCCCTCGTATTCCATAAAATGGCAGTTTGTTAAGAAGTATATCATGTTTAATTGAATCGAATGCTTTACTAAAATCTAGAAAAACACCTAATGTGTACAGATGATTTTCTATGTTTTTGATAAGCTTTTCCTTGATACTAAGCAAAGCAGATTCAGTCGATTTATTTTTTTGAGATCCGTATTGGCTAGAAGAGATTAACTCATGTTTATTAAGGTAGTTAGTGATTCTAATTTTAATCACTTTCTCTACTAATTTGGAAAACAACGGGAGAACTGATATAGGTCGGTAATTACTGATGATATTTGCAGCACCGCCTTTAAACAAAACAGCCACTCTTGCTATCTTCATTTTGTCGGGGAAAACACCTGTTGTCAAGATTAGATTTGTCAGATGACAAAGTAGATTAACTATTAAGTCAGCAATTGCTTTAATTGGTGCTACCTTAATGCCATTAAAACCACAGGAACAGCTGTTTTTGAGGTCAAGTATTATGTCATTAACCTCTGAAGGAGTTGTGGGATATAGGAAAAGGCTATGTTGTACATTAGATTCTACGTATTGTCCAGTATTTCTGGACGTTGTTGCACGAAAGGCTCCAAGTGCCAAAAAGCGCCTGTTAAACTCATTAGCAAGATCTTTGCCACTAAGATCAGTTCCTTCAATTGTCATTTGAGTTGGTACGTTCTTCTCCGGTTTCTGTAGAAGATCTTTTACTGTACGCCAGGTTTTTTGAGGGTCAAAATAAACATCCGAGAACTTCTGAGCGTAATAGTTAATTCTAGATTTTTTTATATCAGCACCTAACTTATTTCTAATTTTTCTATACTCTTTCAGGACTGACAAATCTTCCGATTTTATAAACTGGCTGAAAAGTCTATTTCGTGCATTGATTCGTCTAAGCAGGTCTCGCGTAATCCAAGGCTTCCTTCCTTTTCTGCATTTGGCTGTTGCTACAACTGGGAAAGCACATTCATACAACTTTATTATTTTATCCAAGAATCTGTCGTACAAAATATTAGGATCCTCCTCGCATAGTAATTCACTCCAGTCTATAGAGGAAACGAGTTGACGAAAATGGTCAATTTTGATCTTGCTTATAATCCGGAAATTCTGTGGTCGATCGGTACGGTACGTTCGACGATCTGTTTATATGACCTTTGAATGAAGCAGAAAGTTGATAGGTGATCATGGACGTCACTCAGGAGTACTCCTGCTATTGTACTGTGAATATCGCTGTTTGTCATACAAAGATCAATAAGTGTTTCGCTGGAGTGTGTAGCCACGTTATCTCTAGATCTAATGACGTAATGTTGCATTAAATGACATGCATACATAAACACTCAGCCTAAGCGGGACGCAAAGACATACGCCATGCACGAGAGCGAGAGAAAGAAAAAGAAAAAAAAAAAAAGCCAGTAAGGAGGTTAAAACGGCAGCGAATGATAGCTATATAGGAGCACTTATCCACCTCGCATTTCTTGGCGACCTCAAAGGCTGCGAGGCAAGGATCTTCGCTCGGTCTTACTATGATCTCTCTCTCTCTTCCTCTCCTCGATCGTCCTCCTCCGAGTCGCAAATTGGCCAAGGGCGACTATGCAAACAGGGCCCGTCCGTCCAGCCCCGCTCCTTTTCTAATCATTCGGTGATTGCACCAAGGCGTTCGCACTCTGACTTTCTCAATCCGGTCACCTTGATCCCTACCCTCCACATCTCCGTTAGATAGGCGCCAAACTTAGTCACGGGGATAAGCTTTATTGCATAACGCCGTATATTCGAGGCCGCTGTAGTGCTGATTTGCACTGACGAGTTCACTAAGCACGGCGTCTGAGTGCAAGGACTGATAACGAGATAAGGAGGGAGATGGGGGCGGAGGCGATCATCAAAAGCAAGGGGTCGGTCAAAGCAAAGTTATAAAATAACGCCGGGCTTAATGGCACTAAAATGATCACCGCATTAGGGGAGCTTAACGGAGGCTTATAGGCGATGGCTATCGCAAACTCCGCGTCATTTCGGCACTTGAAGAAAAAATGTGATATTAAGTTCACAAAAGCTGCAGATACAGAAGTTCGAAATTGAAAATCAATCGCTGCATTCTATTGGGTTCTTCTAGGCAAGTGCGTTTTACTACTATTTGCGCCTATAATCAGGGTACGCGCCGGCATAAACGATAGTGATTCGAGCACAAGTGGAAAGGGGAATAGAGAGAGAGAGAGAGAGAGAGAGAGAGAGAGAGAGAGAGAGAGAGAGAGAGAGGGAGAGGGGGGGGGGGGGGGGGGGGGGGGCTGGTGCTCTGCTACGCACATCATTTTATACAAAGGGGAGAAATTATAAATTTCTTCCGTCCTGGGTTTAAAAAAAAATAATAATGGTTCTTATCAAAACTCACTGCTATGCTCTGACAACCACTGACAAAAATAAAAGATGGCAGCCTGCTTTGTATTCATGCAGTCCTTATACATTCGAGTGTGAACAGTCTGAGACCCCCTCCTAAATACTGGTGGGGGGTCTCAGACCCCCCCGAGACGCCCTTGACTACAAGCTCTGCTCTGCTCGCTTAACTGCTAATCTCTTAATTTGTGCCTCTGATATATCCCACACACCTTTATTAAAAGGTTAGCATTCACAAACTCTCATTCGTTTGTGATAGGCATGGCTAATAGCCCTGCATGTGCAACCTGCTAGTGCGACGAGACTATAGACCACATTCTTATGAGTGCCCCATATACAGTTGGAAGGAGAACGTTTCTGCCGTGCGTTGGAGCGTCTGGACGGACGCCCACTGACTATCAAGATTCTAGGTCACTGGCCACGGCGATCATCGGCGGTGAAGCCTTCCCAGGCACTGCTCTGCTGCATGAAAACCACTGCATGACCTGACCGATAAGCTGTGATTTTGCAGAGATGTGACGTGCTATGACTGTGACGTGATGTAATGTGACGTGATATGACTGTGATGTGACTATACTTACTTCACCCGTCAATCTCTTACCCACCACTTTTGTATCCACTCACCTACTTCCCCCAGTGCACGGTAGCAAACTGGTTTATTCTACCGGTTAACCTCCCTGCCTTTCCTCCTCCTCCTCCTCCTTTATTAAAAAGCAATACTGAGCTACCAGGATATACAGCCACCGGTCGTAATTAAGCGACTATCCGCCGTAAAACCTCGCTTTATTTACACGAAAAAGTGAACGTGCCTGCATGGCCTATCGGTGTCGGCATCCACGAGCTCACGAAGGTTGATTCGTATCCCACCCTCCCAACTAAATGTGCAATCAAAGTTGGCAGCTCCTTCCAACTGCGCCTGTCACCTGCTATATCCGCGTCAATGTTTAGCTCGCAACACTGACAACGCCGGATTTTCTGCAGGACGGGGCTTTCAACTCTGTCGAGTTGATAAGGAGATCCTCCAAAAAATTCACAGCCCAAATTTTCCTCTCACGTTGTGTCCTGTATCTTTAAATTCTGTTTCGTTATCTATTTTAGTACTACTCCTGGGTGCGCTTGAAGCCTTTGAGAGGTTGGAGGTGGCGAATAACATTTTGGAGGGTACTGCTGTGGGGTTGGGTTGGCGAATGTGAGTTTAAGGTTGACCAGGTGTGATAGGACAGAGCCAGGTGCATGTGGTGTAGGTATACACTTGTAGCTGCTGCTACGTGAGCTATGCCAGCCAGGCCGGCGTATTTTTAAGAGCAAAGAGTCGCAATGTTTCCGCAGTTAACAAAAAATACGGCATGCGTCGAACCATCCAATTCTCAACCGCAGTATGTTCCACAGTTATGATTCACACCCTCACCCTCACGGTCTGTTCGCGAGCAGCCGCCAGTGAGAGATCGTACGCTGAGAACTATCGAGAACAGGTCACTCTGCAAAGAGTGGAGAGGAATTCCCTGTAGACCTTTGCGTTAGGCAGCGCATCTGTCGAAAGCGCCTCCAGTCCCGCCGCTTCACCTTTTTCTGTCCACGACTCCGTATAGCGAAATGACGACTTCAACGAAGCCCGTATTGCAAGCCGTAGTTGACAGCGCCGCCACCTCCCACGAACGTGGTCCAGGGGAGAGGGTAATTCGTCACCCTTTGCCCGTCCGCTTAGGAAACCCCGTCGGAAGGTCAAGAAGGGCGCTAGACCAGCATCTTCCCGATCATAGTTTTCGGCTGGTGGAGTTCCACAATCCAAGGGCATGATGCACCGCACGCGAACCGGGCGCATTTTGCATCCTTGGTGGGCGGACCCACATCTCTCCCAGTCACTCTCCTCCAAGGAGTGAGGACGCAGGGCCCAACCTCCCACACACGACTGACCTGGGTCGCAACACCGCCGGCAGCGGGTAGACACCCGCTACCTGCCACGGCAAACAGCTGCGACCTCGCCCTCTCAGACATATTGCTGTGGTGCTGTATACTAGGTAAAGCGAGCATTTATATCTTCATGTACGCTGGAACCCTCTCTGCTCTTTTTCATCAATCAGTAATAATTACCTTAGAAAAATACCATATCTGGACTGATATGAAATGCAGATATGGGCGTACCAGGATAAGGCAGATCTAGTCATATCTGCCTGATTCTTGATTGGGAGCACCAGATATAACATATCTGGCCATGCCTGGTCATATCTACACAATTCCTGATTTGGAGCACCACATTTGACATATGAGTGCGCAGATCAGCCATGCCAGGTGTCCATCATCTGTTTTGCATTGCATATATGTCGGCGCCGTTTTCGCTCACTGTTGATCTTCCTGCAGATATAAATGCAGACGGCTACAAATCAGCGTCCATTTTTGATTGTGCATTCAAAAGCTACAAGTAGAGTCCTTCAGTAGTACATTATTGACCACCCGGGTTTTGAGTTGACATCGCAAAACGCAAGGATGCCTTTTTCGCTTGGCCTTCATTGAAACATGGCTGCCGTGACCGAATTCGACGCTAGGTATACTCCGTCTTAGGCATACTGAGAATAATGAGCAACGCACTCGATGTCACAGGTTCAGCAGCGCCTTATATGTCTGGCAGTAAAGAAGAACGAAGCAGCATGGATATGTTCCGTTTACACAATGAACAGTGGAAAAATTTCCAAGCATATACCCGCAATGACGGCCCCTTAATTCGCGTTATCTTTTTGGCCCCCAATAGTTCACATTATAGCTCCTAGATTTCTGTGCATTTTCACCTGCGTAAGCGGAACGCAGGGCCCACAACAATCGACCGTGAACAGTAGAAAACGTGAAGAGGTGTCGGTAGACTATTAATCGGGTTCCACATACGTTCCGGTTATAAGTGAAACTTTGAAAAATGTTCCACTTATAACGGGAACCTATGTGGAGCCAGATTAAGAGTGTATACGCGAACTCTCGATCTGATTTGCGACCGACGCATGTTTTGTAGTGTGGCCCAAACCCGAAATGGCTTGGTGGTAACTACGTCTGTGGCCTGTCTTGAACACTGGTGCAAAGCAGATTAAGGTAATTTATGTATTTCTCGAGCAACAATTATGTTAAACGCGATTTTTTTTTTCTGACGTGGAAAAAGCTTTATTTAGCACATCAGCATAACTGTAAGCATACTATATGATAACTATATTATGACATATATGTCTGACCTGACCTGACCTGAGTAGCGTATTGATGCAAACAAAATCGACATCTGATTTCATTTGTTTTTTTTCTTCTTTCAAATAATGCGTTAGACATTATAGTGCGGCACATGTACCATAGTGTGGTACGTATCTGCTTATCGCTATCTGTTTCGACTTCTACTGCGGAAGCTGTGCTATGCACCAAAAAATGGCGCCTGTGATACCTCCTATCAACAAAAACAACAACAACAACAAAACAGCAGTTGATAACAATGAGCTGTGATCCTCTGCGTCTTATATTATTCCGTTACACAGTCACACACAGTAAGCGAAATCAGACTTTTTTTTAATATTTTACCCTATCAAAGAAACCAGAAGCATCAAGATTATTTTGCTTATCAAATCGTTTGGCAAGTTAGCCTTTTCTTTAGAGGTGACAAGAAAAGCTTTAACAGGGGACCAATTTTTGCGACAAAAAAATTCTCCGTGGAAGTCACCGCAGAACTGAGTTGTATATCCAGAGCATTGTATCATCTACCAACCTATAATTAGGCTGGTGAGACAAGGTCGCAGAATCGAAACCCCCTTTCCCGGCGGCCGCATTTCTCTGGAGACGAAACATAAAAGGCCGCCCGTACGTGTTCTTCGATGTCAGGGCTTTTCGGGCCAGTTGTTTACCACATTTGATCAGGAATGAAGGCACGTTGTTGTTGTGGCTGTAGGAAAAAGGAAAAGAAAATGCACGGGCCTACTACTGGCTCTGTAGCTGAGCCACCTCCGCTGGCCTCGTGTGGACAGAAGAGAGAAAGTAGAGAAGAACGAAAAACTAAGAGTGAGAGAAAGACGCGCGCCGCAACAGCCGTTCTAAATACTTTCTGCAGGCACGTGAGCGCAAAGAGCATCAGTCTAATTCTACGAAACACAGCTAGAGTGACGACCCGACATTGCTAACGGCCAGAGCGCGCGTGAGTTGCAGCGCACGCTCCGTTATCTGTCTATACGCCGGGGACTTCCCCGTGTTTAATTCTGAGAAAAGTCGACGAATGTTTTTCGGAGTTAATTTCCTCTTTGGGAAAATCAGTGCTTTTCGGCCAGTTGTGCGACACAAGCTCTGAGAGCGGTGGCTATTGACAAGGAGAAAAAAGAAAAATTTAAATGAGAGGTAATAGAGCGAAGAGCGCCATTTTTTTTTTTTTTTTTTACTGACGCATCGATTGTATTAGCACGCTTGAGTTTGCATCATCTAACTTCGAAAATACTTGTTCAGAATTATTACTTCAGATATTAAAGAAATGAGCTTGGGAACTGTCGCGTTTCCGCTATAAAACGCATTATCACCGCGATCCAATCCATCTAATACTGCTGTCACACGGGCACGGCTGAACTCCTTTTAACTCCCTTCAACCAAGGTAGTCTTTATCATAATGGAGATACGCACCGTGTCACACGGCAGTCCTTTAGGAAAGGAAGTTTAAGGAAGTTCCTAGCGTAAGGAGTTCCAATCATCTCCCTCGAGCAGGTAAAGGGAGTACTCTGGTTCCCCGCGAGTTTTATGCAAGTTTTAAAAGAAGTACTTATGCATTAATTTTGCGTTTTTAACGAATTTTAATACTGCAGCATAACGCAAAGCATGGAAAAAAAGTAAATGTGCAAAAATCCAAGCATGCACGCAAGAATTTCACAAGCACATTGTGGCCAGCAGAACAGACAAACACGATATGCTAGTAAAAGTAACAGCGCATTCCTTTCACATGAATAAAGATACATTTATATTTTAAAGTCAATTTAAACTGTTGAAAAGAAAGCAGCTAAAAATTATTTCACATGTTTTTAACTTGATTATTTTATATGTATACACAAAACGAACAGCGCCTAATGGGACCCCGACGGCGTCTCGGAGAAGCTGGTTCTTAGCCGTGTAACACGGCGACAACTCCTTTAGGGCTGAACTCCCTCCGTGGTCCTTTATGGAAAAGAAGTTCGAAGGAGTTGGAACTTGCCCGTGTGACAGAAGTATAAGCCCATTTTAAGGCGAAAGCCTTTAATGCCTCATACTGTCGTTAGCAAATGTGTCCACGTTTCGGGTGCATGCCTTATATGGGCATATGCAAATTACCATTGAATCGATAGTCAATCAATAGCCATCGGATGATATCGAAACATGATTTAAGGCATTTTCAAGAAAATTTCATGATAATTTGCGATTAATAAAAAAATCGTGCAGATGCCCATAGGAACCCAAACATATTGAGGTCACGTAACTATTACTAACCATCACATACTAGTTAAGGGGTGTTTAACTAACACTAACCAGACAATAACTAGTACTCAGAAAGTGCAAGTCATGGTTAACTATCACTAACCAAAAGTAATGATTAGACGTTCTGAAACGTCCATAGCTGTTTCATACACATTGCTCAGGCTTTCGCCTTTCACTACTTTAGTCGCCAAAATGTCTCGTAATTT